>NC_079483.1:5743411-6352283 GCF_026230105.1 Diorhabda sublineata
TTAATTGTGATTCTTTGAAGACGTGCAGCTACCCAAATCACTAGGTTCACCTTCTTAAAGAGACATAGTATAAGCATTCAGTATAAATTCTTATGGTTGAATGAGATTCTGTGTCCTGAGAAGTTATCTTCCATTTTTATCAATGTTGGAAGATTATAGTTTGTACTAAATTCCGTAAGAGTGTTTTGCAGAGACCGGAAGATTGCTTTGAAAATACATAACTAAGCTATAATTATTTGGAGGTTTATTTTCAGAAGACAGAACTAAATGTCCCAGTGGTCTTGGTCAAAGAATGGAATTGAATCACATTTTTCCACGTTCATGCTATAATCACAAATTTATTTAACCATATTTACTGAAAAAAGGTGGATCTTTATTGTACCAGTGCAATAAATATTTATTTTGTTAGGTTAGGTTAGGAAACAAACATAAAAATTTAAATGA
Organism: Diorhabda sublineata; assembly: GCF_026230105.1. Classification (NCBI taxonomy): domain Eukaryota; kingdom Metazoa; phylum Arthropoda; class Insecta; order Coleoptera; family Chrysomelidae; genus Diorhabda; species Diorhabda sublineata. Next base: position 5,743,856 of record NC_079483.1, read on the forward strand.
ACGAAATATTTAGTCCTTTTTCTGTGAGATTCTAATACGTTTCAAGAATTGCGGATTTTATTTCATTATTAATCACTTTTATTATGTATTGGATTACAAAATGACTAGAAAATGCATTTTTTCCTAAAATGCCATATGATTTCAAATTATAAACACAAAAGTAAATGACTATGATTTGAATAATGCAACTCCGCAGTTCTAGAAATATCAGTCAAACATTTTTTTCCTTGAACGTAGGAAAAATATGGTATGCACCTCGTGTAAAAAGTGTTAATTGCACTCGACGTGTTGTCAAACTCAGTCTAACGTCCTCGTTAGTCAAATTCACGTCGCATGCAATAAACACTTACTTTTTGCACTTGTTGCGTAAATAACTAATACGTGCGACTATTTTTTATCGTTAGACCAACAGCAGGTGGATTAGCTTCGATTTTTGGTTGTTTGACAGAATTCAATGGTGGTCGCACTTCTGTACAGGATGAAATTTCGTGAAGGTCCTCCAAAATCGGCTGTTGTGCAAGAAAACATCGATGCTGTGCTTAAACTGATATTGCAAGATCGTAATTTGACATACCGTGAGATTAAGGCATACTAGACCATCAGTTCTACTCGTATACGTCCAATATTGCATGAACATTTGGTAGTCGAAAAGATTTTTTGTATTGGATACCGCATAATTTGACAATAGTTAAAAAAATAAGCTCATGCCGATTGGTGCCAAGAAAAACTGAGAAAATTTTATCGCAGTACTTCAAAAGGTCGTGAAATTATAGATCTATGCGTATAAACCCGAAACTAAGCAACAATCGGGTCTATTGAGACGAGCTTAATCAAACAAAAGATTATTTTTTTAGAAAATTGTCAGATTCATACGTCACAGCATTCCGGAACACCCTGTAACATTGTAAATAAGAATGAGGCACTGAACTTTATAACACCCTGTATACTATGTCATATGTAGTCAGCTACAGCTAAAAGATATCCTCTAAACTAGTCGTTAACGATGTGTTTTTTAGATTTTTTACATAAAGGATTTTCCAGGGCCCTTCTACCCCTTTTTCCTCCACAACTTTTTCGAATTTCAAAGTACTAATCAAAATCTACACATCACAATCCAAGGTTTTATAGTTGAACCGTTTATTTACTGGATTATAACGAAAAACAGTACATTGAAGACATTTTATCTTAATTTTTGATAAAATGAATGATAATATTTTATGAACAAACCTCGTATAAACATGTACCTTGATTCCAGTACAAAATGACGACTTCGATAACTTGGTTAGTAAAACGTACATAAACGTGTATTTCCGGATATACAACTAAATTTAAAAGTTTCTAAAACTAGGCTATACTATAACAAACAACAATCACGGAGTTTAATAATTAATTTGTCTAGCTGGTATACGAGGTTTGATACAAAAGTATATAACCCACATTCGTATATCCGCATTGTTGTTTCCACTTCATAAATCAATCATAAGAATCGTTTTCTTCTTTTTGTTTAGATAGAATCTTATGCTGTTGGATATTCATACTCTTCTTGAAGTCTTCTTAATAAGCTGAGCTCTAATTTTGAAAACATAACCCTTTCCTAAGTTAGGCATCGATCCGGCATCAATTAACAACCGATACAGCGCTTAATATATAAAAATATGAATAAAATCAAATTTGTTATTTTCTCTCGTAATAGATCAGCCCTGAAATCAATGAAACTTTCGCCCTAAAAAACAGCTGTTAAGGTCACTGCCTGGTTTTTATCAAAAACTTAAAGTAAAGACAATCTCCGATAATAAATATTTTGAAAATCGTATACCTCAAAGGTCAATCATGAGGCCCACACTCTTTATCATCGTAATCAACCACATCCTTCGAAACTTAAAGTTTTGGATGATTTGATTGTTTACTGTAGAGGAAAAAATTTGAAAATCCCTTCAGGCTTTTATTCGTAACGTCACAAAAAACTGGTTTTTACTTTTTTAACCACAAAAATACGCTGTATTATTTCCTCAAGGCAGAAGAATATACCAGTATTGAAACTATGTTATGAAGTTACAAAATTATTATATTAGAAATCTTATCCTAGCTAGCAACAAACCACCAAACTCTTAAACAAGCTAAGGAACAAAGAATTGGGTGCAGATCGAAATCTTATTCGATCAAAATCAAATGTATATTTGACAGCTAACAAATCGCTACTCAAAAAACTCCACAGCTTGCACAATTCAGCTATTCGTTTGATAATTCTAAACAAAACAGGGGAACGATCCTTAGGAAACTGAAGAATGTATTTAATCCTTCTTATACGTTCAAAGTAAAATCCAATCCTTTTAATCCCACCCTCTAAGAAATTCCTAAATATTTTCTCACATAAACCCAAAACCGCCAAACTTTTGTATGCTAAAATTGGATCCTATATAAACGAATTAAACTTCTTCCTGAACTTCTCAGATTCCACCATGGTCAAAAAAGTACCAAATTCATTAGCCAGCAACAACTTTGTACATATTGACACAGACGCATCGAAATCTCCAGATGGTAAGGATCGAAGCTCGAAGCTCCTTCAATCCCATTCACTCTCTATGCTGAATTATATGCGATATATCGAGCTAGATTCACCCAATCACCTCATATTCACAGATTTCCTTAACTCAATCCAAACATTAAGCAGCAATATTTACAAGATAACAACAAAAATTGCGTTTTGTTGGATCCCTTTTTTTTGCCTCCAAGGTAGGGTGGAAGCTAATGCCGTCCTCACAGCGGGCGGGTGCAATGCTGTGAGTTTGTGTGGGACTCTCACCCACTAAACCACCCTCCTTGTTTACACATCCCTGGGGATTTGCGTGCGCCGGGAGGACAACAAGTTGTCATTACATCAGCGCACATCCCCTTTGAAAATCCCTTTCCTTATTCTATTGCTATCCCTGAGAGTTTCTATCCTCTTTTTCCTTTCTGTCCATTACTACGGTCATGTACGTCGTTACCGCGTTCCAGGTTGCTTTGTCCTCCAACATTTTCCCTATGATCTCGGTTGCCGTAGGCAAGTCACATCCTAATTGTTCTTTCAGTCTGGTCCTCTCCTCACCCCATCTCGCACATTCGTAGAGGACATGGGCCGGGTCGTCCCTTTGCCCACATGCTTTACATGTGTCATCCTCGGTTTTACGGATTCTTTTAGTGAAGGTTCCGAACGAACCATGCCCCGTCAGAACCTGCGTGACGTGGTAAGAAGTGGTTCTGTGTTTACACATGACCCAGCTTCTTATGTCTTTAATCAAAGTTTTTGTCCACTGGGCCTTCGTTTCCAGACTATCCCACCTCTCCTGCCACTTTTTATATGTTCTTTCTCTTGCCATTCGTCTATTGCCGGCTAACCTGCCTCCTATTTTATATAGAAAACATCTCTCTGCTATCATGAGATCAATCGGTGGGAAACCTGCTATAACCTGGACTGCCTCGGCCGATACGGTCCTATAGGCAGCGGCGACCATCAGTAAGCCTTTTCTTTGCGCGGCCATTAATCTTTCCTTGTATGCTTGTATCTTCATGGCTTCGCGCCAGGCTGGCGCCGCATACAGGAGGACGCTGTGCATTACTTGGCACAGAACCCTGCGCTTGCAATAACCAGGCCCTCCCACATTCGGTATCAGTCTCCGTAGTTGTGAGATCTTTTTATCGGCTTTTTCGACCGTGTATTTTATATGTTCCAGGAAGTTAAGGTTTTTTGTTATTATTACTCCCAGATATTTTATTTTCTTTTTGGCCTCGACTCTTTGTCTTTCCACTACCATTTTGAAGGGACCATTTGTTTTCCGTGGTCCCTTCACCGTCACTATCTCCGTTTTCTGAGGAGCAATTTTAAGTCCGTTTCTTGTGATCCTTGTTGGATCCCCTGACCTACTGGAACAAAAGGAAGCTGTAAATAGTGATAAAGCGTGAGCTTTCTAACTAGTGATGATATCGAATTGACCCTAACTAAAACCTAAAGTACTCAATGAGTGACAATACAAATCGTCAACGTCCACATACAAAATTCTCGAAGGAAAAAACTCCTTAAAACCATGGTTAGTGCTACAAAAAAAATCGTAGAGATGAAGTTTTCCGTCTTAGCCAGATGCCACTGACCAATAGAGCTACTTATTTGAGGCTAAATCTGAACCTTAGTGTGACAACTACAATTGCAAATTAACTATAAAACACATAATCGCTGAGTATCCATCTTTTAAAGCAGAAAGATCATCAAATCTACTTAGTAGTTATTGATAATGTCATCCAATTTAGTATTCAAACACTTATTACCTTACGAAAGCCTTTTATTACAGAAAAGTATTTTACATAAAGACATTTCTGTATTCTAACCTTAAAAACTGAAGCACACAGCGGAGCTCCCGCTATCTATCGCCGCGTCTTCTTCTTTTTTATTACATTATGTCATTTACATCGAACGATTTTAGAGACTTTCACAATTACATCGAACCCGTAGTTGGGGATCTAGTCGAAGATGATGAATTTCAGTATGACAAAGTCTTAATAATAATTTAATTTATCTTATATTCACTTTGAGGCGAATTCAATTTCTTAAATAGATATATTGAGGGTTAAAAATTGATTTAGGTCTCTGAGGTTGTATATGGTGTCGATCGGTGTTTGATAATAAAACTCTGAGACACGCAAAAAATCTACTTAGTAGTGAAGCCAACATTTTAACCTCACGATCGTGGATAAAGAAGAAGAATCCTGATTATTACAATTAAATTGTTGATAATGTCATCCAATTTAGTATTCAAACATTTATTACCTTACGAAAGCCTTTTATTACAGAAAAGTATTTTACATAAAGACATTTCTGTGTTCTAACCTTAAAAACTGAAGCACACGGCGGAGCTCCCGCTATTTATCGCCGCGTCTTCTTCTTTTTTATTAAATTATGTCATTTACATCGAACGATTTTAGTGATTTTCACAATAGAGCCCGTAGTTGTGGATCTAGACAAAGATAAAGAATGTACAAGGTTGCAGATGTAAATTGGCAGAGATTATCCATGATTTGAATAAAAGTAACTACTAAATTGTTTTACGCCAATGTAAATGAAGAAAATGGAGATCAATTTTTAGATGTACTGAACAGAAATAAACAGAAGAGGAAACGCTAGAGAAATAATCATATTTGACATATAAAATGGAGAAAGTCTCATTGCAATATGTAAACAAAACCAATTTGTGACGCTGTCTATATAGGGCAGACATCTCAGTGTTTAGAAATTAGACTAGAAGGTCATCAATACGTTAAAAAAAGAACAAACCGCGAAATATCGAAAAAAAAAACATAAATTCTTGGGAGAGAATCTTCACGAAAAAAAAATAACATAAAAATGAGTAACCGATAACAATCAATTGAACAATTATTCACTTGCTGATATATTCTGGCTATATAATTATTTAATAACCAACAATCGATAAATTCATTCATATTAATAAACGTCCTTGTCAAAAGGATTATAAAAATATAATATTTTTGACTTTTCCTTTCGTAAACAACTTTCTCAGAATCGTGTATCAAGATCGACTTATTTGTGTAAAGCCCCGGTCACACTAGAGTGATTTTATCGACGGCGAATTGTGAAAGCTGCTACTGTCAATTAATGATAAGGTGTTTCAGAATCGGTAAAAAGGACGTTAAAAACTTTTACTAACAAGTGTATTATATATTCATTCAAACTAACCGATATTTATACGTCTTGAGAACGTATCAATTTGAGATTGAAGCCTGCCGGTCGAGATGGTATCGCCGAAGTGGGTCATACAAATGCCTCTAGACTGATAGCAACTATGATAACGAGGATCGATATTATAGATAATGAGTCTCGGATGCATTTGGTTGTTTGGCTATGTGTATGTCAATAGTAAATACATAAACGAATAATTATATTCGTAGACAAAGAAAAAACACTTAAACACTGAATAGCATACTGATGTATATCACAGAAGTTTTCAAAAAAAAAATCATTCCCTTTAATTTAATTCTGATTAATTCGCTTAATACTCAAGTAACAGTAAATCTTATCATGGGATTTCGGTTAGGATATAAATCATTGAAGATATTACACGTTTCTTCTTAACTTCTACGCCTATCATCATATTTTATTACAATGTTTAAACCTTCCAAAAAGTGGGTGGCCTAAAGTTTTGACTAATACGCATTGAAATAGATTGGTGGAATGTAGAAAAGTCAAATTAGGAAGGTTGGCCCTCCGATTTCAAGTTTCCTACTTGACTATCAGTCAGAACTGAAAGGATATAGAAAATTGTCCCAAAATAAAATATGATGTAGTAAAAAAATGGTGAATAAATGAAAAGAACTGAACTTATCCATTCTGGGGTACGTGGGGTGTGACTCAATTTGAGAGTACATTTAAACTACAAAAGAGAGCTGCCAGAGACTTCTTTAAAAGATAAAAAATTCTGACTCTTCCTTCATTATTGATCTTTGAATCCGTTTGACTAATTCGTAAGCACGCAGACCACGACTTTTACCGACCTACTCCACGTTCAGAATTAGTTAAAAGCTCAATATTTTACAATGCAACAAAATGCACAATCACTTGCCAATTGAAATCAAATCTTTTACATATTTTTCCGCATTTCGTAATAATTTGAGGTGATATTTACTGGAAAGTACCTATTCTAATAATATTATTTAATTCCGGATATGCTGTATACTGGCTCAATTTTTGATATGGACTTATATACGATATTACTGATAAATACGAAAATGGCTACAGGAATGAAGTTTTTTTCTCTTACATTAAAAAAAATCACATACTGAACAATCGCGTTCAATATTTACTTAAAAAATTAATTTTTACACTGTGCGTGAATCGACTATACACTACCAGTCAAAAGTTTTTGCCCACCCCATAATTAATTTCTAAAATTTCAAAATAATACACTTTAACAACAAATTTCTCTTTAGTATTGTCAAGCTAAAGTCAAAACGTTGTCTTATAAATCAAAAATAATATCCGTTATTTGTTCTTTTTATACGAGGGCATGTTAAAATCTGCAAACATCTTTTTATTTGTTTATCATCAATAATATTTTGTCGATGAAGGCCACAAGCTACAAACTTACAATATTCAATGATTATTCGTCAACTGTGAATTATTTTTTTGGTATTTATGATTGTAGTTTAGTGCCAGTTAAAGTGCTATGATTCATACTTTTCGGAACAAGACGTCTTTATGTTTGTACACGAATTGTTTTCGTTCTCGCAAATTCAGAATTGTAACTTTGTAAATGGATAAAAGCAAGCAGCTATCGATTGAAACTCGTGCATGAATCGCAAGTCTTCATAGTCTAGGCGAAAGTACCGTGGAATACAACGTGAAAAAATATGCATGCACCAGAAGCTTTGGTGATAAAAAAGGTTCAGGGCGTCATCGAAAAACCACAACCGCTGAAGATAAAATTGATTAGTAAACTTAATCGGCGATTAACGGGCCCATAGTCCAGTTCCCAGAGACCAAAGAAGGGGTTTATCTTACAAAAGGTGGGGTAGAAGATTTTATTTTGTTTTAATGGGTTTAAAAAGTAAATTATAATAAATCTGGGCTCGGTACAACTTTTGGTAGCCGAAAAACCTCGAAATTTTCGGACATTTTCCGGTTTTTTCGAAATATCTCGAAAAAGAGTGGTTCTAACGAAAAATAGTCCCCATACAAAGTTGTAGAACAATAAATTCTCTATAAATTTTATAATTAACATTTTCTTCTACGACCAATAGGGAGCGAGCTACAGCATCCTAAAGATGGACCATTTTTCTCAAAATGGTAAAAGTAACGCCTTCTTTTGTGTGTGTTATTGCGACCCATGCATTCTTTGATTCTATTTTTGGTTCTCTAGACCCCCCCTCTCCAAGCTCCCTCAACCCATTAAATTAATAACTGACGAGGAATGAGTAGGCATATCGAAACCCTCACAGTTGGAGAGGGGGGGGTTAGGGGGGGGTTTGGAGAGGGGGGGCTGGAGAATCTTATTCGACAAAAATCTAAGTCAAAAATAGAATCAAAGAATACATGGGTCGCAATAACACACACAGTAGAAGGCGCTCCTTGGCTTTTTTACCATTTTGAGAAAAATGGTCCATCTTTGAGATACTGTAGCTCGCTTCCTATTGGTCATAGAAGCAAAAATTACTCATGAAACTTGTAGGGAATTTAATGTTCTATAACTTTGTATTTAAGCTGTTTTTCACTAGAACCACTTTTTTTCGAGATACTGCGAAAAAACCGAAAAATGTCCGAAAATTACGAGGTTTTTCGGCTACTAAAAGTTGTGCCGAGCCCAGATTTAGTAATATTTTTGATATTTTACTTTTTAAACCCATTTAAACAAAATTAGAAAATAAAATCTTCTACCCAACTTTTTGTAAAATGAAATCCTTTGGGAACTGGACTACTAGAGATAGTAGCTCAGGTTAATGAATCCAAGGATCTGCTTTTGAATATTTTTACAATAAAAAGGAGATTGAGAAACCAGTGAAGAAACCACTTTTTTGATGTCAAAATCAAATTAAGAGATTGCATTGGGCTAAAAAACATGACGAAAATGACGCATGAAGAGTAGTAGGAAGTGATAAGTCAATGTTTTTGGATCTAGGAAGGTTAAAATAACAACGGATGATAGATCCATGAGTTAACTCGACTGCAAAACTTGGTGGTGGTTCTATAAAGGTTTGGGGATGTTGTGGAAAAAGATTTAGTAAAAATTAAAGGGATTTTGAAGAAAAAAGTCATTAAAGGAACATGTAGTACGCTAAAGCCAACGCCTAATCGGCAAAAAATTTATCTTTCAACGTGAGAAGCATTCTTCGAAGCTGTGCAAAGATTATTTCGTCTTCAAAGTCGCCCGATCTCAACCCGATTGAGTTTCATCAAAATTTACCCATTTTAAATCCGCTCTTTAGTAATTATGATGGTTTTATTATTCGCGACAATAAATTAAAAAATTGAAGGATAAATTTTGAAATACATGCACGTTATTATCTATTTTTAGTATACCTGTTAACTACTTTTAATTCCAAAGCCGACCTTACATTCATCTTTAGAAACGATAAAGATATTCAATACAAACTGTCAACTATTGAATAAGTTTTTACGATTAGACGAGAGCTCGGAACTTGTTCATTATTCAAGGTGAATATATTAAACAGTTTAAACGTCCTCATCTTTTTAAATAATATTTCACTCAACTTATGGTAAAACGCGTGTATTTAACGTTAAAAATTATTTAATTTCGTTCTTTTTCAAACATTATTATTTATAATTAAAACCACCTTCGTCCGTATGGTACTTATCTCACCGAAGGCTGTTTTCCTTTTAAGTATGACCTTAAAATTGTGTTCTATTATGCCATCTGAAACAGTAATTAGAATTTGAATACCGAAATGCATGTACAGAACGGAATTGTAAACAAAAATATGTACCAGGTGAATCAACACTAAGAATGAACGAAGTTACTTCCTAAAATTCGGAAAAATCATTTTTATATAAGAGGATGGTTTAACAAGTACCTAACTCAATAAAGAAATCGCGAAAATTTTGGAAAAAAATATATTTATTTTCCTTTTAGTTCCACATACTATTCACAGCTATCTTCAATAAGTTAAATACTGTTTATATAATAAGAATCGTCAAGGTCCTCAAAATAGATATTAACTTTCGACATTGTTGGAAAATCTCTTACCACTGAGACATTTTTTCAAGTTTGGGAGCAGAAAATAATCCGAGGGAGCTTGATCTGGCGGATAGGATGCATGAGGTAACTATTCAAATGTTATTGTGGTTGTTTTTGCTTTATTTCTTCACTCGAACGTTGCAGCACGACCGTATAATACTAGCCGTTGATAGTTTTTCTTTTTTCAAGATAGAGAATGAGAATTATCCCACGCGCATCCCAAAAAACCGACGCCATGACCTCGTCTGCAGATGGAACGGTTTTTGTCTTCTTTGGAATCGGTTCTCCCTCTTTAGTCTATTATTTTGATTGTTTTTTTGTTTCGTATGTGAAGTAATGGATCCATGTTTCATCCGTGGTTATAAAACAGTGCAAAAATTCAGCCTTATTTCAAAACATTGTCAAAAATTCGATGCTAACATCTGCGCGACGCTGTTTTTGAACAAACGCAGCACCCATCTTGCGCAGAGCTTTCTAATATCCAAATTTTCAGTTAATATACGATGTATCACACTTTTTGAAATGCCTACTATGTCTACTAGCTCGCGCACTTTCAGTAGACAATCATCTAGTACCGCTTTGATGATTTTCTTCAACATTTCTGGAGTAGTCGCCTCATTTGGTAAACCACTGCGATTTCTGGTCTTCGCAGGTCGTTTAAACTTTGCTACCCAATATTTTACTGTTGATAACGAAGATACAGTCTCACCTAAAGTAGAATTTAGATCGGCTTCTAGATTGGTTGGGTTGTCCACTCCTGGGAGCTGTAAGACCTTGAAGTTGGTGGAGTGGCTCAGTAACTTCCTCTCTTCTCGTGCCGTCTTGACGGACTGGTGGAGAGGAGTGAAGCTAAGAAACAGCTCAAAAAATCTAAAAGAGTAAGTGTCGTACGCTGATGAAATGACAATTTGTTGTCCTCCCGGCGTACGACACTCCTAAGGATTGAGGAGGGTGGTTTAGTGGATGAGAGTCCCACACAAACTCACAGCATTTGCACCCGCCCGCTGTGAGTAAGGCATTAGCTTCCGCTCCACCTCTGGGCCAAAAAAAAAGATTGGTTGGGTAGGGATGACCAATATTTTCCATGTTCACAAAGTCACTGAAAACGTTCACTATCAATAACTGCCAAACCAAAACTAAACAACGTAGCGTCTTAAAACTAGAAACGTATGCTGTATATATTGTATACTTTCTAATCTAGTGGTATTTTTCAAGCAATTACCGCCATCTCTAGGTCATACCAGGTACTTCTGGAACCATCCTCGTATGTATTGATCTATGTGTATCAGTGACTAATCACTTTAGCAGGTTATATGACAAAATTCTGGAATATCTAATCGAAAAAGAATATCAACCTTATGAATTGGAGCAACAGGCTGGGTTTAGAGCAGGACGATCATGTATAGACCATATTTTTACATTGATTCAGTTGACTGGGTGAAAAACGGCAACAGATAGACATCCATTTGCCGTTCGTTGTTTTAACGAAATCCTACGACCTCTTGGTAAAATCTGGTGAGTCCTTTAAATGTAACTCTGATTCGAGCAGTCCAGAATCAATGTGATAACTCCTCCTCAAAAATCAAAATGAACAACCAGTTTTGGTAATGGGATAATACTACAGCCTATCGCTAACGCTATTTAAAATCTATTTAGATGAAACTTTGAGACATTGGAAGAGAACGTACCACGGAATAAGTATCCGACTCTCTTCATACTACATTTTGCAGATGACCAGATGGTCATTTCTGAAGACAACATGATTGGAACTTCATAATTCCTCGACTGATATCAGAATACGGGAGGTCAATATAAAAAAAACTGGTGGACAGTACGTCGAAGTCTGAAGAAAAATAATCTGGCCCCTAAAATAGCTGCGATTGGTACAAAACTTACTCCAGCTCATCGGCAAGCACGCCTGCGTTTTCAATAGGATCATCCATGCTCATTTGCTTTTTGGTTGACATGATGCTATCCATCTAACCTAACCAAACAATTTTTTACTTGTAAATTCTCACAAAACTACGAAAACGCATTTTTCGTGTCCGCCCAGTCATCGCCACTAATTTTCGACTGCACTATGACAACGCACGGTAAAAGGGGCGGGCAATATGAACTAAGTTGAACCTACGCAAAGGACAAGGTTATTAGAAATCAAAATTACGTTTATAATAATGTTAAACATCGAAAAGGTAGTTATTGTACATTTAGGTATTTATGTAAACGTAAATATAAAGCACAATCGGTATTATTAAACAAAACGCGAATTGTTCACTATAAATCTCAAATAAAGACCATGAAAGAAAATATATATTGATAGTTGTACGTATTTAAATATATTTAAATAGTGTAGTATACAGTAGTATATATAATTATGTATAAATGTAGATAGAAATTGTATTTAGTGTGGTTATAAACCCAGTGATCCAAAAGATGTCGATCATTTTCTAACCTGTAATACCGATTGGGTAGAGTCTTTATTTACAGTAATCACCGGAGTCGGCATAAGGCATAAGCGTTATACTTCAATGAAATCATACATCACAGTATTATAAAGGTTAAAAAATCACATTGGCATAGCTCCGTCTCTGCGCAATTTTATATTTCACCCCCACTTTATCTTATAACCAAACCTCATTATCATCCGTCACCGGCAACGTCGCCTCGTCCTCCTTACAGCCCAGACTTGGCCCTACGAGACCTGTTCCTATGAGATGCCGGTCCTGGCGTACGAGAACTGGAAAACTCGTAGGCAGTAGTGTGTGGGTGCGGATGAATAATTGTTTAATTAAAAAAAATGTGTCCCTCTACTTCAGGTTGAGGTTATAAATCCTATTTTTGGATTAAACTAAAGTAAATTATCGGTAAAATAATAAATGTGTTTCATTATTCAGCCATGTTGAACGTAACTTTACGTAAAGTTTTGTTTTAATTAATGACCAAAAAAAATAATTCCACGTTAATCATTTTGTACTGTAATCAAGATTAATTCATTGTTTTTAATAAAAGACAACAACAAATAAATTATTTCACACGTATATTTTATTTCCCGTACTTTTACGCAAATTAGAAAGTCTGCTATCTAGTTAATAAATTCTTATAATAAACATAATCTTGTGAATTGTTCACAAAGTTATTGTTTGGACGCTATTCTTCTTTTTCACAAACACATAGAAAAGATTTGATTAATTTTACTTTTGCTTACACATCAACCACATAATTATTTTTATACTCAATATCCGTTTTGTTTTACGAGGTCTGCTACTTAAGTTTTAAATATGGCAACACTGATGCGAATATGTCAAATCTGTCATTGCTGTCATAAGATTTGAAATTTTTAATAATGAACGTACCCAGAACGTGTTGTCATACGAGTGCTATTCGAAAAGTTTACAGAACATTCATCTGGGTCAAAAAATGGATTTAAATCGCGAAAATTTTCGTGTGATGATTTTCTATGATTATCGACGTGGTTTAAACCAACAGCAATGTGCACCTGTTTCTTGAAATAATAAGATTTCAAGCATTTGTTTACCAGAAGTTTTTGAAAAAAAAAAATTAAGAAACCAATCGAATCATTTTCCACTACGAAAATGCGATTTTCACACGTCAGTTCAAAAATGTTTTTGAACAATCAAAACATCGATTTGATGGGTCATCCGCCGAGGTCAACGTTTTTCTACACCTGAAGAAGCAGTTGATGCAATCGAATCACATATTTTGGAGGTAGCTCAATTGGAATCTAATGGAGAAGATTTTGAAAAGCAATAAAATATGAAAAGACAAATAAATCACTTTACCATAAACTTCAAGTAAAATATAAATACAAACTGCGTTTGTATGTGGTTCTCACAAAAATATCGTGTACAAAACGTGTTGAAAATTCGATTTCACACTCGATTGCTTAAACGTTTTGCCTACGGTTCGTGGTTGAACTCTGCAAACTCAAGTGAAATCTTCCATTTTCATAAGTTTCTCAAAAAGTCATGATCCATTGTGTCATATGATCAGAATCAAATATTAATTGTCAAAAAGTCATCAAGCAATAGTCATTAACATTAACCCACTGCGTAAAATGCTCAGAATTGAATATTAGTATTAGAATACAAGTTGTTTAGAGCCTAGAAGGCACTTTCCAATAACTATGCCCTCAAAATTCTGAAAAATCTTGGAAGAAGTGTTATATATATGATTTCCTATGGCAAATGATTGTGCATTTTTCGTCTTGTATAGTTTTGAGCCATCATTTTTAATTTTGTTTATACTACTTCATGATCGGGGAGATCTGAACTAAAGACACTCCAATCGATTCTGATGACTGAATATTGAGTTCGCCACATAAAATTGATTTGCTTTTTATAGGCAAGGGCTTAAGTAAAGTCAACAGAATATATGCACGTCAGCGAAGAGATTTTTTGCTTCTTTTACCAACCAAGCAAAGATGAGTTAGGAAGAGTTAGTGATATGCGAACAGTGTTGAGGCTCGTGGGGTACCACAAGTATAAATCACTTTTTTTTGACGATACGTAGATCTGATGAATCCTCCCGGATTACCAAATTTTTGTCTTACATTAATGTGACTGTGAAGAATCATAAATTTAGCTACTTAACTTCAAGGTTTATTGTATTCAGTAAGATTCATGGTAAACGATCTTAATGGGGACCCACATCATAGATGATTGATTCCCTTGGAACAGATCGATGTATTAATTGAAATCACGTTTAACTACTTATTTTATTACTCGACAAATAGTTTATTTCAAAGTAATTTTCATGATTTAATTCAACTATAGTTAACCATCATTGGTTAGCCCGAAGATACATTTTTCATGTTAATGGAATTTCTTTAAAATATCATTCAATCTTAATGAATGTTGTCAAGATGTAGAATCATTTTTGTGAATATTCACTGCTTAAACATCAATTAATTGGCATTTATTTTGAGAAAATTTTATGAATTATTTAATAAGGAGTCTTCATTGAGGATGTTTGATATCAAAGTAAAAAAAAATTGGCTTAACTTCAACAATATCCGATGTTATGGCTCCGTCTTATTCCCATCACTTAAATGATTCTTAATGATTAGATTAACTTTTAATTTACTTTTGATTGCGTTTTTCATACACTCTAATTTAAAAACATGACGTTAACAAACTGACAAGTCAAATAACAAATGTAAAGTTTGCCGACCTTTCTAAAGTAGTACGTGCTTCACAATTTAAACAATTTTGTCAGTATCATTTCATCAGAAGATGAGGTTTTTCCTAGAACCTATCCGCAAACAAGATAAATCTCAAACAATGAAATTATGAAAAGGGTTTTTTTGTTTACGGACCGTATCACTAACAATGTTTACTGTGGAATTTAATTTATAAATAAAAGTGTGAAAGCGAGCGGAGGATGCATTAATTTGGGATAAAAATATAATAGAATGATGTGAAACAAATTTTCAAAACTCCGCATTAATTTGCAAATACTTTTTCTGAATCGAATAGGAAAAGTTTCCCGCCACAATTTTTTTGAAAATAGAAAAAATTCTACGCCATCATTCACGAACGTAAAATTTTCGGCATTTCAAGTCAAACATAAATCAAACAATAAACACGAATTTAAGGTTAGATATTAATTATAAAAAAGTGATTCTACAACTGTAATTGTACAAAAAATATATTTAAACGCATAATCGGCATGTAATTTGAAAAGGAATTGCTCGAAACAACCTATAGAAATTGAAACGACACCTAGAATTAGCCTAATCCAGTTTAACCTTCATATAACTCAACCTAACCTAACTTAATCCAACCTAACCTAAGAAATTGTTTTTTTTCCTTTTCAGATTTCGGATTCGAACCCAGAACCTCAGGACTATTCAATGTCAATTACATCTCTCGACCTACGCGTGCTCAAAATATCGAATTTGAAGTTGCGGTCAAAAATTTGGCCCGGAGTTTTACTTTTTGATCAGATTTTTACATTTGTTGTTGTATCTATGTTAGTATTTGACTAGTTTCTCCAAATGCCTCATTAATTTCCACATACTTTCTTTGATTCGAAGTTTCCCGCCTAAACTTTTCTGAAAATAGAAAAAGTTCTACGTCATTATTCACGAACGTAACATTTTCGGCATTTCAAGTCAAACATGGCTAAAATAATTGAGGTTCAGAGGAATGTTTTGCTATAATTTTTAATTTCCCACCATCTACGTTGTTTTTAAACGGTAAACACGAATTTAAGGTTAGATATTAATTATAAAAAAGTGATTCTACAACTGTAATTGTACAAAAAATATATTTAAACGCATAATCGGCATGTAATTTGAAAAGGAATTGCTCAAAATAACCTAGAGAAATTGAAACGACACCTAGAATTAGCCTAATCCAGTTTAACCTTCATATAACTCAACCTAACCTAACTTAATCCAACCTAACCTAAGAAATTGTTTTTTTTCCTTTTCAGATTTCGGATTCGAACCCAGAACCTCAGGACTATTCAATGTCAATTACATCTCTCGACCTACGCGTGCTCAAAATATCGAATTTGAAGTTGCGGTCAAAAATTTGGCCCGGAGTTTTACTTTTTGATCAGATTTTTACATTTGTTGTTGTATCTATGTTAGTATTTGACTAGTTTCTCCAAATGCCTCATTAATTTCCACATACTTTCTTTGATTCGAAGTTTCCCGCCTAAACTTTTCTGAAAATAGAAAAAGTTCTACGTCATTATTCACGAACGTAACATTTTCGGCATTTCAAGTCAAACATGGCTAAAATAATTGAGGTTCAGAGGAATGTTTTGCTATAATTTTTAATTTCCCACCATCTACGTTGTTTTTAAACGGTAAACACGAATTTAAGGTTAGATATTAATTATAAAAAAGTGATTCTACAACTGTAATTGTACAAAAAATATATTTAAACGCATAATCGGCATGTAATTTGAAAAGGAATTGCTCAAAATAACCTAGAGAAATTGAAACGACACCTAGAATTAGCCTAATCCAGTTTAACCTTCATATAACTCAACCTAACCTAACTTAATCCAACCTAACCTAAGAAATTGTTTTTTTTCCTTTTCAGATTTCGGATTCGAACCCAGAACCTCAGGACTATTCAATGTCAATTACATCTCTCGACCTACGCGTGCTCAAAATATCGAATTTGAAGTTGCGGTCAAAAATTTGGCCCGGAGTTTTACTTTTTGATCAGATTTTTACATTTGTTGTTGTATCTATGTTAGTATTTGACTAGTTTCTCCAAATGCCTCATTAATTTCCACATACTTTCTTTGATTCGAAGTTTCCCGCCTAAACTTTTCTGAAAATAGAAAAAGTTCTACGTCATTATTCACGAACGTAACATTTTCGGCATTTCAAGTCAAACATGGCTAAAATAATTGAGGTTCAGAGGAATGTTTTGCTATAATTTTTAATTTCCCACCATCTACGTTGTTTTTAAACGGTAAACACGAATTTAAGGTTAGATATTAATTATAAAAAAGTGATTCTACAACTGTAATTGTACAAAAAATATATTTAAACGCATAATCGGCATGTAATTTGAAAAGGAATTGCTCGAAATAACCTAGAGAAATTGAAACGACACCTAGAATTAGCCTAATCCAGTTTAACCTTCATATAACTCAACCTAACCTAACTTAATCCAACCTAACCTAAGAAATTGTTTTTTTTCCTTTTCAGATTTCGGATTCGAACCCAGAACCTCAGGACTATTCAATGTCAATTACATCTCTCGACCTACGCGTGCTCAAAATATCGAATTTGAAGTTGCGGTCAAAAATTTGGCCCGGAGTTTTACTTTTTGATCAGATTTTTACATTTGTTGTTGTATCTATGTTAGTATTTGACTAGTTTCTCCAAATGCCTCATTAATTTCCACATACTTTCTTTGATTCGAAGTTTCCCGCCTAAACTTTTCTGAAAGTAGAAAAAATTCTACGTTATTCTTCACGGACGTAAAATTTTTGGCATTTCAAGTCAAACATGGCTAAAATAATTGAGGTTCAGAGGAATGTTTTGCTATAATTTTTAATTTCCCACCATCTACGTTGTTTCTAAAAGGTAAACACGAATTTAAGGTTAGATATTAATTATAAAAAAGTGATTCTACAACTGTAATTGTACAAAAAATATATTTAAACGCATAATCGGCATGTAATTTGAAAAGGAATTGCTCGAAATAACCTCGAGAAATTGAAACGACACCTAGAATTAGCCTAATCCAGTTTAACCTTCATATAACTCAACCTAACCTAACTCAATCCAACCTAACCTAAAAAATTGTTTTTTTTCCTTTTCAGATTTCGGATTCGAACCCAGAACCTCAGGACTATTCAATGTCAATTACATCTCTCGACCTACGCGTGCTTAAAATATCGAATTTGAAGTTGCGGTCAAAAATTTGGCCCGGAGTTTTACTTTTTGATCAGATTTTTACATTTGTTGTTGTATCTATGTTAGTATTTGACTAGTTTCTCCAAATGCCTCATTAATTTCCACATACTTTCTTTGATTCGAAGTTTCCCGCCTAAACTTTTCTGAAAATAGAAAAAGTTCTACGTCATTATTCACGAACGTAAAATTTTCGGCATTTCAAGTCAAACATGGCTAAAATAATTGAGGTTCAGAGGAATGTTTTGCTATAATTTTTAGTTTCCCACCATCTACGTTGTTTTTAAACGGTAAACACGAATTTAAGGTTAGATATTAATTATAAAAAAGTGATTCTACAACTGTAATTGTACAAAAAATATATTTAAACGCATAATCGGCATGTAATTTGAAAAGGAATTGCTCAAAATAACCTAGAGAAATTGAAACGACACCTAGAATTAGCCTAATCCAGTTTAACCTTCATATAACCCAACCTAACCTAACTTAATCCAACCTAACCTAAGAAATTGTTTTTTTTCCTTTTCAGATTTCGGATTCGAACCCAGAACCTCAGGACTATTCAATGTCAATTACATCTCTCGACCTACGCGTGCTTAAAATATCGAATTTGAAGTTGCGGTCAAAAATTTGGCCCGGAGTTTTACTTTTTGATCAGATTTTTACATTTGTTGCTGTATCCATGTTAGTATTTGACTAGTTTCTCCAAATGCCTCATTAATTTCCACATACTTTCTTTGATTCGAAGTTTCCCGCCTAAACTTTTCTGAAAATAGAAAAAGTTCTACGTCATTATTCACGAACGTAACATTTTCGGCATTTCAAGTCAAACATGGCTAAAATAATTGAGGTTCAGAGGAATGTTTTGCTATAATTTTTAATTTCCCACCATCTACGTTGTTTTTAAACGGTAAACACGAATTTAAGGTTAGATATTAATTATAAAAAAGTGATTCTACAACTGTAATTGTACAAAAAATATATTTAAACGCATAATCGGCATGTAATTTGAAAAGGAATTGCTCGAAATAACCTAGAGAAATTGAAACGACACCTAGAATTAGCCTAATCCAGTTTAACCTTCATATAACTCAACCTAACCTAACTTAATCCAACCTAACCTAAGAAATTGTTTTTTTTCCTTTTCAGATTTCGGATTCGAACCCAGAACCTCAGGACTATTCAATGTCAATTACATCTCTCGACCTACGCGTGCTTAAAATATCGAATTTGAAGTTGCGGTCAAAAATTTGGCCCGGAGTTTTACTTTTTGATCAGATTTTTACATTTGTTGCTGTATCCATGTTAGTATTTGACTAGTTTCTCCAAATGCCTCATTAATTTCCACATACTTTCTTTGATTCGAAGTTTCCCGCCTAAACTTTTCTGAAAATAGAAAAAGTTCTACGTCATTATTCACGAACGTAACATTTTCGGCATTTCAAGTCAAACATGGCTAAAATAATTGAGGTTCAGAGGAATGTTTTGCTATAATTTTTAATTTCCCACCATCTACGTTGTTTTTAAACGGTAAACACGAATTTAAGGTTAGATATTAATTATAAAAAAGTGATTCTACAACTGTAATTGTACAAAAAATATATTTAAACGCATAATCGGCATGTAATTTGAAAAGGAATTGCTCGAAATAACCTCGAGAAATTGAAACGACACCTAGAATTAGCCTAATCCAGTTTAACCCTCATATAACTCAACCTAACCTAACTCAATCCAACCTAACCTAAAAAATTGTTTTTTTTCCTTTTCAGATTTCGGATTCGAACCCAGAACCTCAGGACTATTCAATGTCAATTACATCTCTCGACCTACGCGTGCTCAAAATATCGAATTTGAAGTTGCGGTCAAAAATTTGGCCTGGAGTTTTGCTTTTTGAGCACTTTTAGACCAGATTTCTACATTTGTTGTTGTATCTGACTATCTAATCTATATTGTTCGTTTTGTATCTATACTAGACAGCCTGGTAACTTCTGGACTATTCGGTTCGTTAATATTTCCGAAGACTTTTAGAGTAAACTTTGATTTAATCAATGTACATCGAACCTGAGTTACCTCCTAACGATTTTCCAAACTTATTCACTGAAATTTCTTTTTTAAAATTATTCAAAACTGAGAACTAAGCCCAAAGAAATATTAAATACATGGAACTCTTTTTATTCGATGAAATTCAAAGTAGACCATTATGGCAGAAGATGAAGGAAGAGAAAATAAAAATATCGAAGAAATCAGTTGTGAAAACGTCGAGGAAGAGGTATGGAGAATTAAAATCAACAAAGCGTGAAGAGTAGAGAAGATAGATCCAGAAATTGAAGAATATCTAGAAAAAGGAGTAAGATGGATAAGGAAGATGACGAAGGAAGCATGGAGGTCGGAATCAAGACCACAAGAATGAAAGGAGAAGTTACTAGTTCCAATCCACAGGAAAGGAGAACAAAAAAATTGCGGAAACTACAGACCAATATGCCTAACTTCAGAGTTCTACAAGATATACATTAGGAAGGAAGACTAAGAGAAGAAGTAGACAAGAAACTGGAAAAAGAAGATACAGCGTACAAAAAAAGAAGACGAAAAAAGAGAAACACTATACTTAACGTTCATAGATCCGAAAGCAGCATTCGACTCAATCCAAAGAAACAACGTGTGGACAAAGATAAGAAAGTTTTATGATGGAGACAGTCTAATCCCACTGTTGTTCTTACCGATAGATGGAATACTAAAAAATATGAAGGAATGAACATAAATATGATTCCAATAGAAGGCTTACTATACAGGGTGTCCCACGACGAGTTGAAACCAACTGTATATGGTAAAATACTTATAGTAGAATCATGAAAATTTCTATGTGTGGGTTTTTGGGTATGATCTTTTTAACTAAAATATTTTCAAACATGGCCCATTTCCGGTTTTACCGGAAATCAACTGTAACTTTGTTATTTTGAATAGAATACCCAGTATATAATTACATTTTTGAAATTTACGTAAAATTTTAGTATACTTTTGTCTTAAAGCTTTTTTCGAAAAATACATATTTTTTGAGTAATTAGTTTTTTTGTAAAAAAATTGACAGTTCCAGACCCTTATAAATAATTTTTTCACAAGAACACCCTTAAAGATATGATAATGGTTTCTCTTCGGTTGTTTTTAGCAAGGTCAGGCGTATTCAAATGTATGTTGAAAAATTCTTCATTCTATACAGGGTGTGTATAAAAAGTGTTCAAAATTTAACTTCGTAAATATCAAATTTTTTTTATTTAAATAGAACCACCCGGTTTTTTTCTATTTTACGATAGGTGAGGTTAAGATATAGGAAAGTATACAAGAATATACCTTATTTTTTACACTTGAATGCATTGAAATAGAAAAAACCGGGTGGTTCTATTTAAGAAAATGAAGAAGTTGGATATTTATGAAGTTGAATTCTGAACATTTTTTAGACACACCCTGTATAAAATGAAAAATTTTTCAACATAGATTCAAATACGTCTTACCTTGCTAAAATCAACTGAACAGAAATAATTTTCATATCTTTGAGGTTATCCTCGTAAAAAAATAATTTATAAGGGTCTGCAACTGTCAAATTTTTTACAAAAAAATGAATATCTCAAAAAGTATGCATTTTTCGAAAAAAATTTTTAGACAAATGTTTACTAAAATTTTACGTATATACATATATACAGATAGTTTTAATTGAGACACCCTGTATACAGGCGACATGGTCATTATAACAGAAAATATCAGAAAGATTGAAGCACTAACAAAAAGTTGGTGAACGTGTTGTCATACGTACTATTTGCGTTGTTTACAGATACTTGAAACAATCATCAATTAAACCAAAAGCAAGGTGCCGATTAATAAGCTTCGACTTTTAGTGATCGTCTCCATAATCGGCTGTTGTGCCAGAAAACATCGATGCTGTGCTTAAAATGAAATTGCAAAATCTTCATGTGACATACTGTAAAATTGAGGCATTACGTCCACTTGCATACATGAAATATTGGCTGTCAAAAAGGTTTGTCGCGTTGGATAACATATAATTGGACAATCGCCCCAAAAAAAAAGCTCGTGCCGATTGGTGCAAAAAAGTGCTGAAATAATTCAATCGAGCCATGGATCTATGCATATGACCCCAAAATTAAATAACAATCGAGTGTAAAGGTCTTCCAAGACGAGCCGGTCGCGCACGAAACAGTTCGCAGCAAATGTTCGCCTATTTTTTTGAAATAATAAGATATATCGCAACCGTTCTATTAAAACAACCTAGAACGATCAATTCTGAATGGTTCGCCAGCATTTGTTTGCCAGAAATTTTTGAAAAAAAAATTAAGAAACCGATCGAAGAAGAATTATTCATCCTTTACGACTATGCGAGCTCAGTTCAAACAAAAACATTTTCGAATCGATAGGTCATTCGGCGTACAGTCCTTGTTTGGTACTCGATGAGTTCATATTCTTCCAGTAGATCAAAAATAAATTACGAAATCGACGTTTATCTATACCTTCAATGGAGAATATTTTGAAAAACAATTAAACCATATCATCAGTCCAAGAAAAACATGAAAAGAACCAATAGCAGTATCAGACAATAAATCAAATGATAATACTAGCACGAGACAAAAAAAGATGGAGGAAATGGATAATAAATACATTTCCTTCGCCCTGTAGAGGATCAAAGAAGAAATAGGAAGAAGAAAACTATTTTCTCTTGTGATAGTACCTAAAACATCCCATTTTGTAACTAATTAGAATCGTACAATACTCAGAGTTGAAGTTCATAATATGACTGGACTATTGTGTGATATTTAGAGCAGATGAAGTAGATAAGTTACGGCATTATTTATGTTCCATTAAAGTAAAATTTCAATTTGAATATTTATTGATTAGAATTAAAAACTTTAGAAAGATACAGTTATTTTTATAATAAATTGAACTAGATTTATGAAAACGGTATTTTTAATATTTTAACAAAGCTTCATCAAACAAAACTCTCGCTCATGCTATTTGATTAATTACTTTAGAAAGCAAATTATAATAATCGAAGTGTATTGTTTCCTATGGAAATCATCGAAAAGGCAGATTTTCACACGTTAATTTATATGACATGATTTTCTTATCGGGGTCATATGAAAAATCTCTCCTGGAATACATATTAGACACGTTCTATACAAATAATTCACTTTCTTTGTTTCTTACAAACACTTTAAACATATAATTTTCATATAAAAAAAATTATACACGGTGTCCATACGAAAATACTACCTAAAACTTGAGAGATACTGCGTAGAAGAAGAACAAGTTTTATTATAACAACAAATGGGTTAAAAAGTTTGTAGGCTAGCATAAAATTTGATTTTATTAATCAATTTCTGTATAGTAAGCATCTTCTTGTTGTCTCATAACAGAAAAAGTTGCTGCGAGTCAGATCTGAAGAATAGGCAGCAATTCGATATCCAAGTCTTGTAATTGTGCCCTCGTTTTCATCAATATGTAAAAACCATTTCCTTCTGCTTCGAATGGGGTTTTTATAGCGCGATTTCGTCCTTTAATCGCTCAACTAACGCTACATAATAATCACTATTAACGGGTTTTTTCCTCTTTCCAAGCTAAACGACTAGCATTAAACCATTTTCATTTATTTGTGGCATGATTAGTTGTCGTAATGAAACACCATTTTCTTCTGCTTCGAATGAGGTTTTTATAGCGCGATTTTGTCCTTTAAACGCTCAACTAACACTACATAATAATCCCTATTAACGGTTTTAACCTCTTTTCGAGCTAAATGATTAAGCATTAAACCATTTTCATTTAATTGTGGCATGATTAGTTGTCTTAATGTAACACCATTTCCTTCTGCTTCGAATGGGGTTTTTACAGCACGATTTCGTCCTTTAAACGCTCAACTAACGCTACATAATAATCACTATTAACGGTTTTTTTCCTCTTTCCAAGCTAAACTATTAGCATTAATCAATTTTCATTTATTTGTGGCATGTTTAGTTGTCGTAATGAAACACCATTTTCTTCTGCTTCGAATGGGGTTTTTATAGCGCTATTTCGTCCTTTAATCGCTCAACTAACACTACATAATAATCCCTATTAACGGTTTTAACCTCTTTTCGAGCTAAATGATTAGCATTAAACCATTTTCATTTAATTGTGGCAAGGTTAGTTGTCTTAATGTAACACCACTTCCTTCTGCTTCGAATGGGGTTTTTACAGCACGATTTCGTCCTTTAAACGCTCAACTAACGCTACATAATAATCACTATTAACGGTTTTTTTCCTCTTTCCAAGCTAAACTATTAGCATTAATCAATTTTCATTTATTTGTGGCATGTTTAGTTGTCGTAATGAAACACCATTTTCTTCTGCTTCGAATGGGGTTTTTATAGCGCTATTTCGTCCTTTAATCGCTCAACTAACACTACATAATAATCCCTATTAACGGTTTTAACCTCTTTTCGAGCTAAATGATTAGCATTAAACCATTTTCATTAATTTGTGGCATGGTTAGTTGTCGTAATGAAACACCATTTTCTTCTGCTTCGAATGGGGTTTTTACAGCGCTATTTCGTCCTTTAATCGCTCAACTAACACTACATAATAATCCCTATTAACGGTTTTAACCTCTTTTCGAGCTAAATGATTAGCATTAAACCATTTTCATTAATTTGTGGCATGGTTAGTTGTCGTAATGAAACACCATTTTCTTCTGCTTCGAATGGGGTTTTTACAGCACGATTTCGTCCTTTAAACGCTCAACTAACGCTACATAATAATCACTATTAACGGTTTTTTCCTCTTTCCAAGCTAAACGACTAGCATTAAACCATTTTCATTTATTTGTGGTATGGTTAGTTGTCGTAATGAAACACCATTTCCTTTTGCTTCGAATTGGGTTTTTATAGCGCGATTTTGTCCTTTAAACGCCCAACTAACGCTACATAATAATCACTATTAACGGTTTTTTCCCTCTTTCCAAGCTAAACAATTAGCATTAATCCATTTTCATTTAATTGTGGCATGGTTAGTTGTCGTAATGAAACACCATTTCCTTTTGCTTCGAATTGGGTTTTTATAGCGCGATTTTGTCCTTTAAACGCCCAACTAACGCTACATAATAATCACTATTAACGGTTTTTTCCCTCTTTCCAAGCTAAACAATTAGCATTAATCCATTTTCATTTAATTGTGGCATGATTAGTTGTCTTAATGTAACACCATTTCCTTCTGCTTCGAATGGGGTTTTTACAGCACGATTTCGTCCTTTAAACGCTCAACTAACGCTACATAATAATCACTATTAACGGTTTTTTCCCTCTTTCCAAGCTAAACAATTAGCATTAATCCATTTTCATTTAATTGTGGCATGATTAGTTGTCTTAATGTAACACCATTTCCTTCTGCTTCGAATGGGGTTTTTACAGCACGATTTCGTCCTTTAAACGCTCAACTAACGCTACATAATAATCACTATTAACGGTTTTTTTCCTCTTTCCAAGCTAAACGACTAGCATTAAACCATTTTCATTTATTTGTGGCATGATTAGTTGTCGTAATGAAACACCATTTCCTTCTGCTTCGAATGAGGTTTTTATAGCGCGATTTTGTCCTTTAAACGCTCAACTAACGCTACATAATAATCACTATTAACGGTTTTTTTCCTCTTTCCAAGCTAAACGACTAGCATTAAACCATTTTCATTTATTTGTGGCATGATTAGTTGTCGTAATGAAACACCATTTCCTTCTGCTTCGAATGAGGTTTTTATAGCGCGATTTTGTCCTTTAAACGCTCAACTAACGCTACATAATAATCACTATTAACGGTTTTTTTCCTCTTTCCAAGCTAAACTATTAGCATTAATCCATTTTCATTTATTTGTGGCATGGTTAGTTGTCGTAATGAAACACCATTTTCTTCTGCTTCTAATGGTGTTTTTATAGCGCTATTTCGTCCTTTAATCGCTCAACTAACACTACATAATAATCCCTATTAACGGTTTTAACCTCTTTTCGAGCTAAATGATTAGCATTAAACCATTTTCATTAATTTGTTGCAAGGTTAGTTGTCTTAATGTAACACCACTTCCTTCTGCTTCGAATGGGGTTTTTATAGGGCGATTTCGTCCTTTAAACGCGCAACTAATGCTACACAATAATCGCTATTAACGGTTTTCCCTCTTTCCAAGCTAAACGATTAACATTAAACCATTTCCATTTGTTTGTGGCAAGGTTAGTTGTCTTAATGTAACACCACTTCCTTCTGCTTCGAATGGGGTTTTTATAGGGCGATTTCGTCCTTTAAACGCTCAACTAAAGCTGCATAATAATCACTATTAACGGTTTTTTCCCTTTTTCCAAGCTAAACGATTAGCATTAATCCATTTTCATTTATTTGTGGCAAGGTTAGTTGTCTTAATGTAACACCATTTCCTTCTGCTTCGAATGAGGTTTTTATAGCGCGATTTTGTCCTTTAAACGCTCAACTAACGCTACATAATAATCACTATTAACGGTTTTTTTCCTCTTTCCAAGCTAAACTATTAGCATTAATCCATTTTCATTTAATTGTGGCATGATTAGTTGTCTTAATGTAACACCATTTCCTTCTGCTTCGAATGGGGTTTTTACAGCACGATTTCGTCCTTTAAACGCTCAACTAACGCTACATAATAATCACTATTAACGGTTTTTTTCCTCTTTCCAAGCTAAACGACTAGCATTAAACCATTTTCATTTATTTGTGGCATGATTAGTTGTCGTAATGAAACACCATTTCCTTCTGCTTCGAATGAGGTTTTTATAGCGCGATTTTGTCCTTTAAACGCTCAACTAACGCTACATAATAATCACTATTAACGGTTTTTTTCCTCTTTCCAAGCTAAACGACTAGCATTAAACCATTTTCATTTATTTGTGGCATGATTAGTTGTCGTAATGAAACACCATTTCCTTCTGCTTCGAATGAGGTTTTTATAGCGCGATTTTGTCCTTTAAACGCTCAACTAACGCTACATAATAATCACTATTAACGGTTTTTTCCCTCTTTCCAAGCTAAACAATTAGCATTAATCCATTTTCATTTATTTGTGGTATGGTTAGTTGTCGTAATGAAACACCATTTCCTTTTGCTTCGAATTGGGTTTTTATAGCGCGATTTTGTCCTTTAAACGCCCAACTAACGCTACATAATAATCACTATTAACGGTATTTTCCCTCTTTCCAAGCTAAACGATTAGCATTAATCCATTTTCATTTATTTGTGGTATGGTTAGTTGTCGTAATGAAACTCCATTTCCTTTTGCTTCGAATTGGGTTTTTATAGCGCGATTTTGTCCTTTAAACGCCCAACTAACGCTACATAATAATCACTATTAACGGTTTTCTCCCTCTTTCCAAGCTAAACAATTAGCATTAATCCATTTTCATTTAATTGTGGCATGGTTAGTTGTCGTAATGAAACACCATTTCCTTTTGCTTCGAATTGGGTTTTTATAGCGCGATTTTGTCCTTTAAACGCCCAACTAACGCTACATAATAATCACTATTAACGGTTTTTTCCCTCTTTCCAAGCTAAACGATTAGCATTAATCTATTTTCATTTATTTGTGGCATGGTTAGTTGTCGTAATGAAACACCATTTCCTTCTGCTTCAAAAGGGGTTTTTATAGCGCTATTTCGTCCTTTAATCGCTCAACTAACGCTATATAATAATCACTATTAACGGTTTTTTTTCTCTTTCCAAGCTAAACGATTAGCATTAAATCATACGCATCCCAAAATATTATGGACCGCAGGTTCGCGATCGCGAAGAGCCCCAAGACTTTTTCGTCAATTATAGATGAGAACTACTGCTCCACAATACGTGAACATTCAAAACCTAACCTTCTTCATGAATACGGCACAATATTTCAAACAATTCGTTAATTGAAAAACTTCATGATTACGTGGGTGTTTGTATGTACCGAAATCTTCCTACAAAAATGATTGTAATATTATTATAATTAATTGAATGAAAAGTATAAACTTCCGCCCACCTTTTACGAAACGAAAACGAATAAATAAATAGTCTATTATTACTTATGCTTTCTAGTCATCAACACATAATAACAAACGGATCTTTACCTTAATTGTTAAGATTCTATTTTTCAATTAGCATTTAATTCGCAATCGACAATATCAAATATTTATATTAAAGCGTGATCGTAATTTTAAATTATGTAATCCGAATTAAATGTTGTTCATTGGAATGATTAAACAGCAAAACAGAATTAATATCTATTGAATAATCAAGGTAATTTTGAGGTCGTGTGTTTTCTTCTCGTGCCGAACGGAACTCATAAAGTTTGATAAAATAATGTTATATCATAATAACTTAGCAATCAATACATACAAATCTGGATAAGCAGTTAATCCGTAAATTATTAGTTTTTTAATTAATAAATTTATTTGTTGCTGTAACTTTTATTTACTTTATGTATATATTAAAGATAAAAATGGGATTTATCTATGGCAATCCGAGATGGTTGCAGCCCTCAACTGGTTTCCCAGTTGCTAAATTTATTGAATTCGTTGTAATGCACCGGTTCGATCCATAAAAATGGTTGAAACATCATACAAAACTTACCAACGAATATAAAGAATAAAATTTACTAGAGAAACGGTAGGGGAAGAATTCGAATCAATTGCGAGGTTTTATTGAATGAAGTTGGAGGTTGATTTATAATTTGTTCAAAAACTGGAATATTAAAATAAATAAATCGGAAGTGACTACTGCGCCACAATACGTGAACAAAGAAACATCAAAACCTAACCTTCTATATGAATACGGCTCAATATTTTAAACAATTCGTTATTATCTAAAAAAAAATATAAATACGAGGGTTGCTAGTCAAGTTTTTTGTTTGGTTGCTGTTTAAGTTTTTATCGTCGGTGTTGTAGTTTTTTTGCTGTTTTTCAGTTCACCAGTCAAATAGCCGAAAAAAAAACATAAAACAACGAAAAAATAGATAATTACAAAAAACCTTGTACCAGAAAACATCAATACTGATCATCATGTGACATATTATGAGATTAAGGTATACTTGGGCATTAGTTCCACACGCATATACTCAAATAATTGAAATTTGTAAATAACATGAAACAATTTATAGGTTAGATTGGGTTAGATTAGGAAAAGTGATAAATAACGTTATACCGATGATCCCAACGGATTTACCATTCGATTTTAAACGTTTACAATTTCCGGCACGTCTGGCCATTGCGATGACCATAAATAAATCGCAAGGCCAATCGCTAGAAGTTTGCGGAATCAACTTGGAGTTTCACTGTTTCGAGCATTGGCAATTATACTGTATCATAACTATCTATGTCTGTCAATATCAAATTAAAACCTTATAAATAGCATAATAATTGATACCGAGCATTTTTTTTATTTATTCTAATAAATTGTTTGTTTCAAGTTTATTTATACAAAAATTCGAGACAGTACGAAGTCTGTCGGTTAATTTCGAATAAAATATTCAAATTTATTCAAAATGTGTATTAAATCATTCTAAGCAGTTGCCGCAATGTTTGTTGCAATCTCGTTTCCGGAGAAGCAAAGTTAATTACGTTTTTATAAATACATTCTAATTGCTTCAATTATTTATTATCAAAACGTTTATTGATCTTCCGGTAAACGTAAATCAAACATTTGAAAACATGGAAGTAACACTCTCCACGATATATCAACAAAGAAAATACGATGGAAGATCAATATTTATATAACATTCAATTAGATATGCAAATTGCGGTTCCGGGTAAGTTAATTCTCCTAAACATAAATGGTAATAAACGTTTTTAAACTTTTTCTATTCAATCCAGCGGCAGCATTATGTTTGTAAGGGTGTGAGGACTTAAAATCTTGTACATTTTGAGGCAGATTATCTAGTTTAGAAGGCGTTGACTGGGAATGTCAAATGTCAAATGTCGAATGTCAAAACAACGTATAATAATTGCCAAGTTTTGTGAACAAAACCAAAATCTTAAGAAACCGTTTACAGTTAATCACTTTGGTAATAGCCAAACAAAAAATTTACGATATATGTCGATGTATTCAGACAGGATTAGGTAGAAAGCGAAAAACAATGCCAAAATAGAAGACAGAAGCTTTGGTTAAAACGACTTACGGACAACTGGGAGTCAGTTGGAAATTGTGCAAAAAAATTAGCGATCGATAAGGAATACGTAAGCAATATTCTAAAGGAATAACATGTAGTTCAAAATTCAAGAAAACCCGCACCCAAATATTCTGAGAAGCAACACACGAAACAAAAAACAAAACTCAGAAGTCTAGATGACGACGAACTTTTGTTTGGAAATCATTAACGACGACGAGTCATATTTTACTTTTGACGTATGTGAATTGGAGAAAAATAAGACGCCATTACGAGAAGTTCTTCAGATGTCTTGGCTGATATGATTATGAATCTTTTGGATTGTCTTAGGCCTGAAGTGAAACTCCATCTGATTCTTTAGTCATTCGTTCAGTTCGTTATTGACGTGGCATCTCGTGAAGCTCTGGTCCAAGGTATGGAGACGTTGCTCCTTTTTATACCTTGGAGAAGAATGGTGAAG
The DNA here is from genome assembly GCF_026230105.1 of Diorhabda sublineata. NCBI lineage: Eukaryota > Metazoa > Arthropoda > Insecta > Coleoptera > Chrysomelidae > Diorhabda > Diorhabda sublineata. Next base: position 5,774,635 of record NC_079483.1, read on the forward strand.
GATGTAGAGATTCTGTATGAAGTGAAAGAAAAGAGGCCACATCATAAGAGGTCCACAATATGAAATCCTATAGCTCATAATTCAGGAAAAAATTGTTGAAAAAAAGTTCTATTAGAAAGAGAAAAATATCTTGGCTTAAGAACCTGGGAAAATGGTTTAACGTCATATTTTTATCATTACCTGATATAATTTTTGTCTTTAAATGTAATTTAACTAATTCCATGGACTACTGTATAATCAGTGCGTAGGCCTATTAGTAATTCTGCGACCAGTTTCGTATTGATGAAAAATCCTTAAATGAATTTGTGTTAAGTTTTCGAAAGAAGGTTATATGAGTTTAACTAACCGGTTTGGTAGCAAGTTTATAATTCCGATTCGAGTGACACATACAGTGAAAATTAGAAACAGCATTTTATACACACACCAAAAAAAATCAGTATCATTAACAGGTTAACTGCTTGTATGGTTAATACCGAAATTGATTCAATTTTGGATACAAAAAAAATGGAGTAAGTTAATAAATGCTGCAATTTGGAAAAAAACGTAAGAAAAAACTGCAATAACTAACACATGATAGTGGCAATGCAAGTTTATAGACTTTAAAGGAGATTATGTTGAAAAATAAAGAAGATTATGAGAAAAAAACTTCATACAAATGAAGAGAACGTTTTTCATTTCATTTCTCGACCTCCCCCTTTCTTCTTGTAAAATCTAATTTTTAGTACAGACTAGAACATTCCAGTATATTCGATGTTACGTAATAATATAGTAAAAGGCCTAGTTGCGACGTAAAGAAGAAGAACCTAATCCATTAAGCAACAGAACAATGCAATTTAAATGTTCAGCTGCAAGTTGCAAGATGCCATCTATTGTGATTATGAAAAATTTGGAAAGGCCAACATCTGATAGAAAAACAGAGGTTGGCATAAGTTTGACATGCTTAGCCGGACCTGCCTCTCAATTGAGAAACGTTAGTGTAAATGCATCGATCAAAATGAGAATCAATTTGAACACTTTCAGTAACCCTTTTTCGAATCCCTTAGGAATTAGTTGGTGTTGGGAAATCTACAAATGTGCTGGGTTTCAAATAGTACGTGAAGGTCTAGGAAACCCAGAAGACTTTGTAGGAAAGTGCAAGCTTTCTTCTATAGAAAAGAGTTTGCGACAGTGGACAAAATTCTTTCCACTATTCGAGATAATGAAAATGATGAAAACAATCAAGAGAAATAGGCTTTCGCTCAAAAAATCATTCGAGGATAGTATATACTAAAATAAAAGTAGCAGAAAGCTTTCCATTTCAGCAAGAGTTCCAAAGTAGCCGAAGGAACGAATTTTGATAAAAATATACACTAGGGAAATTACGTTGTAACCAGTACCAGTCGGTTGGTACCACTGAATCATGTTTGACAATTGACGTGGGAAATATTATTTGATTTTCAAAAGTTACAAGTCGCATTTATCTACTGATTGGAATCCACCACCAGAAAAAGAGCGCTGAATGATAATAATACATTTCGGTAGTTCAAATTGTTTTGTTAATGGTGATTTATTGAATTTTGAAACTACTCGTACTGGTAACTACCATGAGGACATGAATTATGACGTCTTTAAACAATGGTTTGAACAAATAATAGATTTTCTTCCATCCGGGCTCTATGAGTAAAAAAATGTACTTGCAGATTGTTAGATTACCATCATACACACTCTGGGTTAAAAGTTTTCGTCCACCCTATAATCCATTCATTAAATTTCAACATAATACCTCTTAACATCAAGCCAACGTCGAAACGGTGTCTTAGAAACCAAAAATAATACTGTCCATTAAAGTTTCGACTGATTTGTTTAGTATTATATAACTGAATTATTTCTTCGGTGTTAATGATTGTAGTTTATTCCCAGCTAGACGCAAGAACGTGCTGTGATTTATACTTTTTGGACCAACACATTTCGTATACGAATTGTTTTCGTTTCCGCAATTCAAAATTTGAAATGGATAAAACCAAAGAACTACCGAATGAAACTCGTACATGAATCGCAAGTCTTCATAGTCTAGGCAAAAGACACCGTTCCATTGCCGCCTAATTAAAAATACCTCGACGTACCGTGACTAGAACGTGGAAAAATATGCATCTACCAGGAGCCTTGGCGATAAAAAACGTTCAGGGTGGCCTCAATTAACCACAATCGATGAAGAAACGAAATTAAACTGGTGGTCGGTCTTTGGGCAGATCATTCACAATGTAAATAGATCCAAAATAATCGAAACTATTATAAATCGATGAGAAAATTATTGTAAAACTTTACTGATTATTCCGAAACCATAAAAATGCAGATAAAAAGATGTGAAGTCAGTTTTTGGACAGATCACAGGTCTGAAAGGCGTCCGAACCTTTGAAGGAAAATGAGATATGGAATCCTTTAAGAAGAGTCTACGTATTTTGGAAGTCGAACAATGGATCTTGTACAAAATATCTACTAGATATACGTGCAGAGTAGCTGAAATGCCAAAACTTCTCCCCAACAACAACAACAAACGCTTTTGATTTATGTTTTTTCCACTTTATTCATCAGATTTAGCACCAAATCTTTTCGAATAGGCACAATGTGCTGAAATACAAATGTATCACAAGATTTCTAATACCCACGACAAACAGGATGAAATTCATTAGGAAAAATGTTTTTCAGTGATAGTTTTAACGTTGTATTTGAAATATTTTTTAACCACACCACGTATATTAGATTTGTTTATATTTTTACTGTAAAAGGAGAGAAAAAAAAATTGAAAACGGAAACAAAACGATGACATACGGAGTTTTGTACACAATACGTCCTAAGTACAGGTACAAAGTGGCTGAAAATCAAAATGTCCCAACAACAACAAACGCTTTTGATTTGACAGGTTTTTTCCACTTTATTCACCAAATTTAGCACCAAATATTTTAGAAAAGACAGAATGTGCTGAAATATAAATATGTCACATGATTTCTGATACCCACGACAAACCAGATGGAAGCCATTTCGAAAAAAGTTTTCCAGTGATTGTTGTAATATTTTTTAACCACACCTCGTATATTAGATTGTTTTGTATTCTCATCTCAAGTGGTAGAAGGAATAAAATAAAAACGTTAATATTATATAAATGTATTCACAAGACAATACATATAATTTTTTTCTTAAATCTAAACTAAAAAAATTCTATTACTAGCGAAAATACAAATGATTATTTTTACGTTTAGTTTTCAAGCAGATACTTCAATTCAATGATATGAATTTATCGATTAATATTGCTTTCGAAAATTTCCTTGATGAGCCGATTGTTGAAAAACACCCAATTTTACAAAACAAAATCAACTTATGACAGTTTGTGGATAACGATTTTGAAGTACCCGCTCAACTATATACAAATATTCCAAAAGATTGCTTTTCAGTTTCTGTAAAAATTACCACACTAAAATTGTGTAAAAAATATATATACATCTTTTTTTTCTAACGCTAAAATACTTTGCCGGAACTGCATTGGGTCAAAATCGATTTCTAACGGTCCTAAATATATCTAAATTTTCATTAATGTATCGATTTGAACTGATAACTTTTATTAATTCGGTTAGTTCACGGTAGATGGCACTGATTCATGTTCAAAGAATATTTAATTATATATCGTTAAGATGGCGCTTAGCATCAAAAGTTTCAAGGTTTACTAGATTATGTAAATAAATATGAAATAATGTTATAAACTTGAAAAAAATTTGAAACATTTTACAAATATTTTCTATCAATTTTCTTTTTTTAATTATATTGATCGAAAGCTGGAAATTTGTCAGAAAATTATTTTAAGGTTAAAAAAATATTAAAGTCTATTTATTACATAGGATGATTTTATGTAACAATTCCACTTTATTCAAAAGTTCGTATCAAAAAAATAGTGGCTCTTCAAAAAAGAGGTTTTTTGGTTAGTTTTTCATCATATTTTAAAAAGAAAGCAGACAACGTGTAAAATTCTTCCAAATTTAATACGATTAGACGTGATTCGATAAAAAATGACCTCGTTCACGACATTTCTCAACTATATATTGTGTGTTCATCTCATGTTCCGTGGTATTATTTGACATTGACATGTGTCAAACTTCTCACCAGCTGTTAAATTGATTGATTACAAGGATAATATAAAGGGTTTTAACAGGTTTGAAAGTTAATGTAGATTTTATATAGAAAAATGAACATTGATAGTATATCATCATCATATGAATTTTTCAACTCTACATTCTGTGTTCCATGGTAATGTTTGACATTGACATATGTCAATTATCACCAGCTTTTAAAATGAGTACAAGAATGACAAAAGTTGTAACTGATTTAAAAGAAATTTGATGTAGATTTCATACCAGAAATGTACATAAATAATATTTAAATAAATTACGATTGACATTATTTTATTGACAGGCAAATTGATTTGACATAAAAAGATCGAGTTTTTCATCTCTGTATTCGGCGTTCCATGGTAATGTTTGACATATGTCAATTGTCACCAGTCATTTATTATTAAAATACACCGTTTTTTCACACATCCTTAATGAAGTAATTTTCAAAGGACACTTACTACCTCAGAAGAAACTTTAAAAGGTAAATTAGAGGAAATTTCCTGTAACCCTGTATATGATTGACATTTTCATTGAATAAAAAGTTATTGGCACATTTAAATCGATAAGGAAAATTAATTTATTAAAAAAATTAAAACGTTTCTTGAAAAAATAAGAAGAATTAAGACCAGTACACACGTGACCGGATAACTATCGTACGGCGAGGTCCGCATGAGAATATAATGTAAAATTTTTCGTTTTTAGATTTCTTTTGATAGAAAATCAGTTCAAAATTTGACGTTACGACCTCGTATCAAAATATTTTGACAGAATAAGGCGAAACGTCAAATTTTTACCCAAAAGAGATCTAGAATCAGAACGATTTCTCATGAAATATATAAAAAAATCTTTGAAGTAATGAATTGAGAAAAACAAAAAATTTTCATAAACTTACACTGAAAAAAAAGTACAACTGCTGATTATACTAAGACTAATAATTTATTTATCGTTTATTTTATACAGATGATGAAAAAAATATAGAATTTTGAGCCACCTTATATCAAAACGTTTTAACCCTCAAGTCATTTTATAAAATTCAAATTTATTATTATATCCATGAAAATTGTTTGAAAGAAAACGAGGAATAATAAATTTAGGACCGTTAAGAAACTCAAATTTCGAACCAATGTCGTAAGTCGCAAAGAAAACAGGTTAAATCCAGAAAAAAAATTTTGTTAATATTTTCTTGCCGGATTTTCGACATAATACTGTGTTTACATATTGCACCTCATCTTTAAATAGTCTATTGAAGGTAAAAAAAATTTAGAGAGGTAATTCGTTGAAAAAATAAACCCAGCAAAAAAATATAAACAAAAATTCATATAATATATATTTCTAGTATATATTAATTTAAAATTAAATAATAAATAAATAAATAAAGTGCTAAAAAGGAAAATATAATACATAAAAAAGTCTGGCTGCCAAAAAAATGGCCTTGGAAGAAATTTACCATATAAAATAAATACAATTTCATTTTTATCATTATTATTTTTTTTAAATCTATTTTTAAAATATTTGGCATCATTTACTTCATCTTTCAACATATTTATATTTTCGAAGAAGTGACTGGATATAATCCTAACACTATACAATAATTTACTTTCGTAGGCTTCTTAAGAACACTATAAATACTTTATTTTTTTTTATTATTATTATTCGTCAAAAAATATATTTTTAAAAACTAGAAAAGATAAATGCATACATTAATATCATACCATTTACAACACGCATGGCCTCTTCATAGACAACGTCGAAACTGATCTTATTAAAACCAGATCTGACAACATCTCAAATAAGCGATTTCGATCTTTCGAATCACGATAAAAATCTTCATAATTTGATCACATAATAATATAAATAAATAAAAATATATATACAAGGTTTTTATATATTTATGCAATAGATATAAAATTTATGTCACTAGGGGTGAATTGTATCCCAAATTCGAGGCTTTCCCTGGGGGAAACCCAAATAAAACATCAATAAAGGAGAATTTCTAAAATAATTTCTTGTAATCTCACTAATATTTACACAAATTTTCAACTAATCCCTTAGGGTTCACTCATCAAACCCATGATCACATATGCATCGCTTGTTTGATGATCGAAAATTGTCGAAATATAAAAATTGGTTTGTAGTACACAATCCTAATGGGGATCCACATTATAGTTAATTTACTCCAAGTGTTCCTTAAATACTTAAAGTTTCATTGGCGTATCAAATTACTTTTATTTTTTATTGATGTGTGTGTGTGTGTATTGATGAAAAGATTTTAATTCGGTGTATCGTGTGTAGTAAAGTCACAATCATAACCTAGAAATTTTTTAACAGCCACCTAATTTATTAGTTAATCTTCATTAATATATAAAAAAAATTTTTTTTTTAAATATTATGTAGTGTCAACTGTTTTTGTAGTTTTTTTAATAGTGAAAACTTTTTTTCATTTTAATGTATTTTTTCAATGTTTTACGCCTCGAATTTGATACACTCGGTACAGTACCGTGTATTAAACAAAACAAAAAATTAATTACATAAAAACTGATAAATTTCAAAAAAAATTATCTTTTGTTTACTTATTAATAAGATACAATATTACATTTCTCATAAAAACCTTTGTAGTTTATGAAATAAATTATATTAATATGTGATCATACTGTATATGTACTTAAGTTGTAACCGTATGCAAAACTTTTTTATTTATTTTAGAAAAAAGTTATTCTTGATTAGTTATAAAATCTAAAACGCAATCAACTGGTAATAATATTTTCAATTAATTTAAAAAAAAGTTTGTAAAAAATTTAAAATAAAAAACTAATTGAACAAATTCATATGAAAGTCGTTTTTAATGACAATTTTCTAAATTATCAAATATTAAAACCATAGATAAATGTTATTTAACAAATCAAGATAAAAAGTTCCATAAAAATGAAAATAGAAAAATTCCAGGAAACCATCTTGATTTCCAAAACTAAATTTCGCTAAAAAACACATTGTTGTTCACCAAACTTTTGATTTATATTGATCTAGAAGTAAAATTCGTACTTTTTGATAAACTTCGTAAACGATTTGAAAATTTTTTCATCAGGTATAACTTTTTTCCCGAAAGGGTTTTTCATATAGTTCCAATTTACGGCTACATACTGTATAATTAATGGTAAAGGCAATAATTACGGATTTTTTTCTACTATACTATTTTACAAGATTAGAGGTAGACCTACCTCAATTTGTGAATAAACGCATTCTAATGACAAAAAAGACGGTTTTCGCCAAAATTTCATTAAATCCAACTTAATTAAATTGTAATAATTTCTTTATGGGTTTAAAGCATTGTTATTTATAGTTACACCTCCAGAAATAAATATTTATAATCATATACCCTTTAATTATAATCTTTAATTTAAATTTTCAACTTTTAATTAACATTCTGATATTTAATCAACAAATTCCTACCCAAAACCAGTAATTTGGATTTTCAAAAGGTGTTCGGTACAATACAATATGATAGAATGAGTAAAATCCATTTTATTCAACTGATTAACTACTAGAAGCAAATCAAACGAGTCAATAAACAAATAATACTATTCAGATCGCATAAGGAATTTAATAGATTTCGAAATGAAAAAATGAATTGAATCATTTTATTGATGGTTTAAATTCTTTAACCTTCTGAAGTCTTCACAGACCGACAATTTACAATTTTTCTGAAAATTTACGTTAGTGCCACGCTACCCCAGACACCACTCTTCAGTACAAAATTGTGGGTTGCATGTGTCAAACGTGTCAGTGGTTAACACGTGCTGGGTCCTATAGACTGACCCCCAGGGGTCTACGAGGAAGTTCTACAACAGGAATATACTTGAATTTCGAGGCAGTAAAAAGGTTGATTTTAAATTTTTTTGTGGGATTATTTTGAACTGTTTGTTTTTACTGGAAAATATACTCGAATTCATTTCTGAGGGGATGACAAGATAATATCCCGCCCCGGGTGCCACTAAACTTTGGTACGCTACGGTGGGACCCATCTAAAGTCATATAGTTTAACAGAGCACAAGAGAAATCTTGCTCTGGAAACGATTAAGGAAATGTATGTTGTCCAGTTGGAGCCATTTCAAAAAAATAATGTAAATAACATCAGAACTTTTCGGATTCAACTAGTGGAAAGTAAATAGATATACCTGAAATTGGAAAGCATTTACATACCATAAAAGAGGTTTTAAGTGCAACATATCTTCAGCTTCCGTTAGCACATTTGTTCTTGTGCAGTCAAAATTAAAGAACCAACGTGGAATAGAAAAGGTGTCCAAATTAGTATTTTCAAGTTTTTCAATGGAAATTGAAAATTATTTGTTTTTTTTTAACTATTTTAAGCATTCTCTCAATTTCTTAGGTTAAATAGATAAGACAGCTTATGTGAATTAAAAGCGAAATATTTAGCAAACTTATGATTTGATTTTAAATAATATTTTCTATTTAGAAAATGAGTTGATTCATATATTGGTGAATATGAACAAATTTTTTACTTACACAGCTATATTAAAGAAGATTCAATGGTTTTAGCGAATACACGATAAACTACATTTATTCACAACAGTAAAAAATATAATCTAGTTTCTTTTTTTTAACTTTATTAAGTATTTTGTGAATCAAGTTAACTTATTACCTGAGTAACATTTGTCGATTAGTTGATAATCGCGTTTTTTTTTTGTCTCACACACTAACTTAACTTAAAAATGGCAATTAAAAATCCGCAATGTGATAAAGATCATAAAAAACTTGTGCAGGATAATAGACAACTTGGACTTATTTATTTTTTTTTGGTATCATCTTCAGTTTCTATTATAGCAGCAGCAAAGACTTATCAATTTTATTTGTACTTTATTTAGTTCGAGATCAGAGGCACTCACATTATTTCGTACTACTTTACAAAAAAACGCTAGTTTCGAAAAATATAACAATAAAGTTACGTCGAAACGATTAAATCTTCTTCTTTTACAAGACGACTGTTAATGTACTACAAAATACTTTTAGATGTTTAGATCAAAAGTTACGTTGAAATTATTAATTCTTCTTTTATAAGACTGCTGAGTTAATGTACTACGAACTGCTTTTAGATGTTTACTATACGTTTATAGCAATAGAGGCCATAAAAAAAGAATTTCATTGTTGTTAACCTCAAACACTAAATGTCTTATTTGTTTATCTGAAATGAATAATGCATAAGCTCAGAACGAATGGTTTTTGTAATAAAAATTTCAATACAACTCGTTAAAAAGTGTTTTTCTACTACGTTTAAAAATAGTATCACCAACATTCGAAGTAATTATGAATTTATATCACGTTTTTATATCAAGGTAAGTTAAAAACCAAATTCGTTAAAAATGAATGTTGAATGATAATCTATAGTGAATATTTTTTATATAAGTAATTTTTTAATTATGAATCTATTTAATTCAAATGCATTTATGTTTGTTTTGAAAAAAAATTATGATACGTGGGTGCGTCAATAAATTTTAATCTCGGGTCTGTTAACTACGAGGGTTACTCTCCTTCTGTCAAAAGTCATTTGTCATTCAAAAAAAAAATATTTTGAGTTTAACAGCAAACTACTAGGTGATTTGAGGAGAGAAATTGAAAAAAATCAATTCTATATTCATTAGATATTATTTTTTATGGAAAGCTATGCCCATTTAATTTTTTTTTCAATTTTATAATACAAGCGTACATCGATAAATGGCAAGTTCCGATCTTTTAGCTGCAGTTCTTCCGTTTGACTTCTGTCAAAATTGGAATAATAAATTTGACAAGAAACTACTTTGTGATTGGAAAAATGGAAAAAAAGTCGAATTGAACATTATTTTTTATGTGAGCTGGGCTTGTTTTATTTATAAAAAATTTTTATGATACGAGGACGTGTCAATAAATGCCAATCTCTACAAAGGTCATTTTTTACTCAAAAATCAGAAGTCTTGTCAAATTCAATTTCAGACTCATATTTATATGTATTTAGGTTTGAGGTTAACTCTTAACTTTTTTACTTGTTTATATTGAAAAAATTTTGACAGGAATCAAATGACAGATGCTTGTTAAAGAAGCAGCGTTGCCATTTGGAACAATCCTCGTATAAGGTCATTTTTTCCTCAAAAATTCAAAAGTTTTGTCAAAGAAAACTCAATTCCAGCCTTATATTTATTTAAAATATTAGAATATTTGAGGTTAACCCTGAACTTTTGATTTATTTATATTGAAAAAATTGTTCAAATTTTGACATGAACCAAATGACAGATGCTTGTTAAAGAAGCAGTATAAAAGTCATTTTTGTTCTAGATAAATTAGAAGTTTTGTAAAAAAAAATTAATTTCAGCCTCATATTTATATATATATATCGAAAATATTTGAGGTTATAAACTTTTTGTTTCTTTAAAAAAAAGTAGTGGTTCAATTTCAGAAAGGAAAAATATTTTTTTTAATTATTTTTCGAAACTACGTTAATTTTTTTTTTGAAAATGAATCATTGCATTCGATCTTTCTATTATTGTTGAAAAAAAATAATAAAAAAAAACGATCCGATGCAACGATTCATTCAATTCGTATTTCTATTTAATTCTTTTTGCAGGTTTCGTCCTGAATATCTTCCGGAATCAGATGAATCAGACAACCCTTTCCGAATAAAAAACTATAACCAGATGTCAGGGGTTCCGGGTTGTATCTCGGTTTAACGGGATCTAACCTTAAAGCAGTCTTGCAACTAAAATTAGGATAAACCGGAAGCAAATACATCTCAGGTTTTGTCTGGATACGCAAAGGGCATTTTTTCTTGATAAGGACCTGTAACGATACAGGGATACATTGGAAAAACAGTAGTAAAACTTTGAGATGGTAACGTCGGCGCTCTAACGACAATATCATTATTGGTTTTTAGAGAATGACTAACATCGATATCGATACCGTCTAATTTCCGTCTCATTTTCTCTGTGTACTCGTCCAAACCGTGCTGGGGTTTATTCATATTTCTATGTTGGTAAAATACTAATGAAATACGTGTAGGGGAAATTCTATTTGGGACTTTTAGGGCCGTAGTGGCGTGCAATTCGTGTTTGGCGCATTCGAATAAAATACTACCGTGAGGTAGAGCGATAGCCACGCCACCTATATTAACGTCCCGGAAACATTCGGAGTTATCGGTATAAGAAATATCGATGGTTTTTTCTTTATTATCAATCGGGGGTGGGGTGGTATCGATATTCGAATAGGAATCGTCGAAAGGGTTGTTGCTAACGCTATAGAAATAATTATTATACGGGGAAGGGTAATAATTATACGGTGAATAATAATAATCTTGATTGTAGGGCGTTTTGAAAACGGAAAATTTCGGTAACGTTGGAGAGGGAGAGGAAACGTAACTGCTATTACCGTATAAACAATCGTTTATTGAAGAATACCAAGAAGAAGAAGAGGAACTGTTATTACTACTGTCAGAAAAAGTTTCGTACCTCGATATCGTTTTATTAGGATAACCGGATACGGTACTCGTTATCTGATTACTTTGCACTTCATTAGTACCTAATGGAGACGTCGATGATTTCGAGGAAGATGGCGATTCAGGTGTCGAAGATTTTTTTTTTGGTTTTTTCGTTCCTTGGTTTTTTTTGGATCTTCTTATTACGCATTTTTCGGCCGGAGTGGAAGAGGTACGAACTTCGCAAGTGTATCTAGAAAGGGAAATCTATTTTAAAAATTTAATATCGATTAAAAGTGTTAGTTTCGCGATAAAATTTAATAAAAAAAGGGCAAAACACATGCAGAAGGATACAGAAGAGAAAACAATAAATAAAAAATTAAATGATATAAAAGAGATCACTAAATTTTTCAAAAAATACAGTAATTGCTTGAAAAGTCACTAAATATTTAAGAAAAATCACTGAATTCTTGCAAAAACCACTAAATGCTTGAAAAAATAATTGAATACCTTGAAAAAATCATTAATTTTTTCAAAAAAAACGCAGTTATTACTTGAAAACCAAATAAATATTCAAAACAATCACTGAACGCTTGAAAAAGGTATTAAATACTTGCAAAGACAACAATTTTTTCAATAACCGCAGATATTGGAAAAAATCACTAAATATATGAAAAATAACAAATGCATGAAGAAAACCCCTAAATGCTTGAAAAAATCACGAATTTTTTCAAACACTGATTTTATTGCTTGGAAAATCACTAAATGTTTAGGAAAAGCCATCAAATACTTGAGAGGACACTTATTTTTTCAATGATTGCTAAAAGCTTGAAAAAATGATTTCATACTTGAAAAAAATCCCTAAATGCTTGAAAAAATCACCAATTTTTTCAAACGCCGCATTTATTGCATGTAAAACCACTAAATTTATGAAAAATAACAATAAATGCATGAAAAATATCCCTAATGCTTGAAAAAATCACTAAATGCTTGAAAAATATGTTGAATACTTGAACAGATCACTAAATTTTTCAAGACACAGAACCGCTTGAAAGTTTACTAAATATTCAAGAAAAATCACTGAATGCTCGCTAAAATCACTAAATTCTTGGAAAAATGATTAAATACCTGAAAAAGGTCAACAATATATTCAAAAAACGCATTTATAGATTGAAAAGCTACTAAATGTTTCAAAAAAATCACTAAATATATGAGAAATAATAGTGAATTCAAAAAAAATCCTCAAGTTCTTGAAAAAATCACTAAAAGCTTGGAAATAATATTAAATATTTGAAAATATCACTAATTTTTTCAAAAACAGTTATTGCTTGAAAATTCACTAAATATTTAAGAAAAATCACTGAATGCCCGCTAAAATAACTAAATTCTTGGAAAAATTGTTAAATATCTGAAAAACGTCAACAATTTTTTCAAAAAACGCATTTATAGATTGAAAAGCTACTAAATATTTGAAAAAATCACTAAATATATGAAAATATTTACGAAAAAAATTCCCAAAGTGCTTGAAAAAATCACTGAATACTCGCTAAAATCACTAAATGCTTGGAAAAATGATTAAATACCTGAAAAAGATCAATAGTTTTTTCAAAAAAAAAGCCACTAAACGTTTGAAAAAAATATTAAATACTTGAGAGGGCACTTATTTTTTCAAAAACCGCAGATATTTCTTGAAAAAATCACTAAATGCATGAAAAATAGCAATAAATGTATGAGAAAAATCCCTAAGTGCTTGAAAAAATAACTAAATGCTTGAAAAAAATATTAAATACATGAAAATATTTTTCAAAAAAGTTATTGCTCGGAAGGTCACTAAATATTTAGGAAAAATCACCTGTGAAGTGCCTCGCCATAGAATTTTATCTAGGATAGATAAACATATAACAGGTATGGAATTGAAGCTGAGGATTGAAGAGACTCTGTTAGTCCAATTGGAAAAACATTCGAGATTTTTCTGTCTCAAATGGAACCAAACGTACAATAAAGATAGTATCAAATAGCCCCTGCATCTAGTAGATGAAGAAATGATTTCTAACCTCAACACTTCACCAAATTGAATATACTCACTTTTCCAAAACTTCTATGGCGCCAATTTCAACTTTCCTTTCCTGGTTTTCCTTGGAATTAAATTCGTCGGTATCTTCCGGTATATACAGGGGTAAAACGTGAAGTTGTTCATCGGGCGGTTTCTCCAAACCCCTATGTTTACATAAAGTAACGACTACGGTTAATCCGTCGATCATGTTATGTAAATCTTTGTGAGCGTGCGCGCAAAAATCCAAACAAGCCGTCACTCCGGAAAAAGGTCGACCCGGTAATTTCCCCAAACGGCAATCGGATGCGATGTTTTCGTAACGGATTTGATTTTCGAACGATTGCGGCGCCAGCGATCGATAAATCGGACTGATGTGATCGGCTAAATTTTGAAGTTTATCTTCGATTATCGCTTCTTCTTGTTTATCGGTCAAACGGAATTTTCTCACTTCCTTGGATCTGGTGAATTTGCAGCCGTTGTAATACATCGACCACGAACAACCGAACGTGTAACTAGCTCCGCACGTGGTTTCGTCGATACCTTGACAGGCGCACGTTCGAGGATCGTTCGTCGAACATCGGCGCTTAGTCGGAATACCGTAGTTGTTGAGTTTGTTAGAGAGGAGGTTGTAAAGTTCGTCGGAATTTTCTTGGTCCACTCCGTCCCACGCGACGAGGCATACTACGATAAAAGCCGAACGACAATAGTGACCGTGTCGTTGTTTGACGATTACCAAGTATTTTTCGTTTTTGTTTTGACGACGTATCACCTAAAATATTTAAATAAAAACATTAATTAGGAAAGTTGAGAGGGGTTCCCACGAAATAAGAGAATATTTGAAACTACGACCGAAGTAACGACCTTTTCGTAATTTATTTGACGTAAACGGGATTTTTTAGTGAGAATGTCACTTTTTTTTTGTTTTTTTAATCGTAATCAAATAAAGACTACCTCGAAAATCGTAGTCATGCGCTGTGAAACTATTTTACGCGACAACGTGTCATAAGAACATATTTTTTCATAAAAAAAAACAATGAAGAATTATTTTTTCAATAAATTTATATAGAGATATCAGAATTAGAATCGGTACAATTATAAATTATTGTTATTTTTAAAGGAGATTTATATAAATTTATACATAATTATGACCAAAATTGAAATAATGAAAAAAATAGTGGAAATCCCCCATTTTCGTTCATAATTTTTTGAAAAAATACAATAAATATATTTTATAACCAAAAAAAAATGATTATGTCAAAACTTGATTTAAAAAAAAACTTGACAACATCGCAAATCGTTAATTTGAATTGATGCAATTCAATTGATCATAATGAATAGTATGGGAAAGTTTTAGCGTCATCAAATACTGTATTAAATTCCTATCAATTGTCATTTTTACGTAATTTGACAGTTTATTGACATATATTCACTATTATAACAATATAAAACATTACACTTAGTTTCATACATTTGCGTTTGAATTGCTATTTCTTTTTATCAAAAACACGATGGCGCTTCATGACTTTATGACTTTATTTTCTTAAAAAAACTACATAACCGCAAAAATAATTATTTCAAAATAGTTTCGTATGAAATATGCATTTTTAAATGAAATAAACTTGGCAACATCGCTTCAATAGTCTGGGAAAATTTTGACGTCATCAATTACTGTATTGTATCAACTGAACTCCTGTCAATTGTCATTTTTACTTTATTTGACAGTTTATTTACATATATTCACTTCCTAACCTCACATTGCTTGTTATATCGACATATAAAACATTACACTTAGTTTAATACATTTGACTATGGATTTCTACTTCTTTTTATAAAAAAAATGGTGCTTCGTTACCTTATCACTTCATTTTCTTAAAAAAACAACATAAATATATTTTGTAGCCAGAAAAATAAATAATTCAATATTTATTCAAGATAATTCCGAATGGAATATGCATTTCTGAAATGAAATAAACTTGGCAACATCGCTTCAATAGTCTGGGAAAATTTTGACGTCATCAATTACTGTATTGTATTAACTCAATACCTGTCAATTGTCATTTTTACTTTGACAGTTTATTTACATATATTCACTTCCTAACCTCATTTTGCTTGTTACATAGACCTCGTGATTAACAATATTTGAACATTATACCTAGTTATATATGTTTATGTAGGAATTTCTTCTTTTTTTATCAAAAAAAAACGAAATATAAGTTTCTAAATCATAAGAAATAATTCATATGGATTAGGCAACTCTGAAATGAAATTAACTTGGCAACATCGCAAATCATTAATTGATTTAATTAGGAACGAACGCATGCACACTTTTCACAACTGTCGTTCGCCTGGGGGGGGGGGATTCTTCAAAGTCTGCAATTCTGTTTCTTTTCTAATTACACGCATCGAACTTTTTAAGCACACCTCGTATATTATACAATGTTTTTTTTATTGTTTAACCTCGTATAATGTAATTAATTATTATCAATCGTTATTGTAGCACAAATTCAAAGAATGTAAATTGTTATAGTCACGTGCACGTTAAAAACTATTGTGTTAAAAAAACTCTTTACAGTGTTGCCAATTTGTTGTATTATGTAACATTTTTCCAGTCTAGTTACAATATTTTTTATAGTTTTTTTTTCTGTGTATCGAAATAAATTGATTCCTAGTTCAACAAGTATTTAATGTACAATATCAGATGAAAAAAGGGCATTTACTTCTTGATTATATGAAAATACTGCCACCGCTTTCTGTAGGTCAAAGTGTGAAGTTACTCATACTTCTAATCTTTGAGAAATCTACTTTACCGACATCGGTAGAATAATAGCTTTCTTCAACTAGATGGCGAAAGTTGAAATGGTGAATGGAAATGGAGAAAAAATTTCAAAATATACGGGGTTTATCAAAACTATTGAGAAATAAGAATTACTAAATTTTATATTGACTTCTTTCACATGTACTTTGATAGTCGTTTATATGACTATTCAGTTGTCGAATATTCTGGGATGTTCTAAACTGTTCTAGACTGTATTTCAATGTTAATGTTAAGAAAATGTTGAGAAAAAAATAATGGAAGAAAATTGACAAATGGAAATTTGGTTAAACTTCAAAATGTCTGCACAATAGTTGTGTCTATTTATCAATAGACAAAGTCCAAAACCTTTAAATTGTTTCATTGGTCAAGTTATTCTTTCATCTGTAATTTGGTCTTCGTCTATATAATTATTCAGTTACTAAATATTCTGGGATGTTCTGCGTCTGAATGGAATAGGCAGCGCACAATAGTAGGAAAAAGCTGAGGATGCAATTTTACAGATGGAAATTGAGAAAAAATGTCTGTAAAATCCTTGGTCTTCGTCAATAAACAAAGTTTAGAACTCATTTATTTTTTTTGTTATATGGCCTTTGCGTGTATATTAAGGATGTCAAAATTTTTATAAAATCCTTGGTATCTGTCAATAAACAAAGGTTATAACCCACTTCTTTTCCTTGTTATATGGCCTTTATTTATATGATTATTCAGTTATCAAATATTCTCGACTGTAGTAGAAAGAATCTTTTAGTATCTGATTGATTATAAAAGAAACTCAAAATGAGAAAGCAAAAGAAGAATTTGATGGTTTCGAATTATAAAAAAACGTGAAAATTTCTATAAAATCCTTGATGCTTGTCAAAAGCAAAGGTTAGAACCTTTAAATTCTTCCATTGTTCAAGTTATTACTACTTTCTTCTATAATTCGAACTTCACCTATATTATTATACAGTTATCGAATATCCTGAAGTGTTCTAGACTGTTGTGGATAGAATTTGCAATAAAAAGCAATACAGAAAAGGAGGAAAAAAAGAACGCGTCGTGAATTGAATGATTATTCAGCTATCGATTATTTTCGACTGTTCCAGACCGTACAAGTAGGATCTTCGAGAATCGGATTGGATATAAAAGCAACGCAAGAGTGGAAAGAAAAAGAAGAATTTGATAGTTTCAAATTTTAATAAAAAACGTCAAAACTTCTATAAAATCCTTGATGTTTGTCAAAAAGAAAGGTTAGAACAATTAAATTCTTCCATTGTTCCAGTTATTACTTCTTTTTTCTATAATTCGGCCTTCGCATACATTAGTATTCAGTTATTGAACATCCTGAAGTGTTCTCAACTGTTTGGATGGAATTTGCAATAAAATCACTCTCCGCAATAGGAGAAAAAAGAAGACAACGTGAATTGACAGTTGCAATTTAAAGGCAACGACAAAATTTTTATAAATTCCTTTGTCTGTCAATAAACAAAGGTTATAACTCACTTCTTTTCCTTGTTATATGGCCTTTGTCTATATGATTATTCAGTTATCGAATAGGAAAGATTTCCGATAATCTGATCGGTTATAAAAGCAACGCCCAGCGGGAAAAAAATTATTAGAATATGAGGAATGTAAAAATAAAATTCCGATTAAAAAATTATATATGATTTTGACTCACCCATTTGGCAATAGGACACCCCTGCGCCGTTTTTCCTTCTTTACCGGTATATCTGATCTTCTCTATCCGAATAGAAACTCCCTTAACGCCAGTCCTACATTCCAGATCGTATCTCAAACTTTTCAAATTATTAGCGCACCCCAAATGAGTATAATATGTACCCGGTTCGGGGGGCGCTCCGTCCAAAGGAAAGCACTTGCAACTGGGTATCTCCATACCCAATTGCCTACATTTATCCTGAGACATATTTTTAACCGGAGTCGAGGTAGTGAAGTTTCTGTTTCGTTTTCCCTTAAGCTCTCTGAGCGTTTCTTCCATTTGTACCGATCTGATTTGAGATGAATCGACGACGTTGATCGCGGATTTGAACGAATCGAATCGATTCTTGACGCCACCATCAACGCTTAACGAATTTGTTAAGCGATGATGGTGGCTATACGATAAAAAATGACCGGTCGAATTTTGTTCTTTGGTATCTTCCATTTTGTTATTTTCTTGTTGTTTATTGAGTATCATCGTTTTTATTCTTGTATTAAGGTTAACTTTATCGGCTTGGGAAAATGTTTTGGTAGCTTGTACGTCGTCCATTTTATTATTATCGTTCTGTTGTTGCAGGTATTGATTATTAGTTTGTTCTTGGTGTGGTTCGTAGTTCGGTTCCATTTTGACTTGTTGTTCCCAGATTATTTGACCGTCGTTTTGCCATTGTTGTCCGCTGTATTGTTCCTGGCCTGGATAACCACTAGAGCTGTGTGAATCTAGCTGCGGACTGCTGTTGTTCACTTGTGGGTACCCAGGCTGCGCGTTTCCCGAATTGGCGTTCACGTAATTCGGACTGAAGTTGGTTATGGGGGTATACGTGTTGTTGGATTGTTGAGCTGATTGTTGTTGTTGTTGTTGAGGACTGAAATTCGGATTCGGAGTTGGAGGATTCATTATCGAATTCACTGAACTCGGTCTTGAATTCGTACCAGTTTGGTTATTATCCGATCCACTGGTAGCACCTTGTAGGAAATTCTGTTGCGAAGTTTGTTGATTGCCCTGTATGCTGTATTCCTGATACTGTCTTCCGTTATTCGTTTGCTGCTGTTGTTGTTGTTGTTGAGCTGGATTAGGACTCGGTGTATGGGAATAATTCGAGTTTGGACGCGGCGGTGCCAACTGCACTTGTTGATTCGGTGCGCTTGGTGGTCTTGTATTAGTTAAAACTTGAACGGCCCCCGTATAAAAGGTATTAGTTTCGAAAGCGGGTTGTTGATACGTCGCCTGGTATATTCCGTTCGGGTATTGTTGGTAAGTTTCGATCGGTTGTCCGGCAGCCGGAATTTGTTGAATAAACTGACCTTGGGGCCAACCTAAAACATTTAAACAATCACTAGACAATATTTCGCCGAAACTGACATACGAGGGCTGATAAAAAAATATAATGAAGAATTTTTGTACCGCGTATGCAACTGAGAACGGCAATTATCTCAGGAACGGATTATATTAAAAATTTAACCAATTAATTGGTAGGTACTTTATATACGAAAATCGAATTTTTGAACTGAATTTTTTTCCCTGAAGCTGTAACATGTCCTGAGATACGGCCGACTGCCGTTGCCCACCCGGTACTGATTCAATTTTGATGAAATTGAATTAATTTTACTGGACTCGGTTTATGGTCACCACAAATAACTCAACTCGGCCCAAAATAGTTCTTTTGAATCATAAAAATAGTGGTAAATCCTTCCAAAATAGGATATTACTCCTTGGAGATCAGATTTAAGATGGTAATAATCTTTTAGTGTGAATAAATTCTTATTACCCACATTCGTAAGCAAAAAAAAATCGTCGCTTGCGGTCAAAAGTTCATCCCATAAATGCTCGATAGGGTTTAAATACTGACTACGCGCTGGCCAATCCATAACGGCAATTTCGACATCCTGTATATATTCCTGTACCGAAGTATTTACTGCAGTATACGGACGGGCATTAGGATGAAGTTTTCTCCAATCATACTGGCGTAGAAAACGACGTTAATCCCCCATTTTCAATAAAAAACAACTCGATTTTTGCCGCCTTTGAAATGCCCTCCCAAACTATCCAAAAGCCACGTTTTCTTTTATGCAACATTGAGCAAAACTGCCTCCAGGTCTTCTATAGACTCATTCTCTTCAATCTCTACCATGCAGGTATACTCAGCTTTCGTCTAAGAAGGAAACGAACCCCCACTGTTCATCTGTCCAATTAAAGTATTATCTGGTAAATCGGAGACGAGTTACTTGATGGGCTGGGGTTAATTAGATTCCGGTAGATGGACTTTTTGGCTCGAGGTTAGCTGCCATAAGTCTTGTTCTGACTGTCCAACCATTCCTCGCGTTCTTGTTAGACAGGAATGTACTTCTTCGGATTTGAACCTTTTTCTTCCAGAACCACGTCTTCAAAGAATAGTTACCAATCTCTTGGTAAGGACAGCAAACTGACTATGACCTTGTCTTAATTGGGTGACCGCTTGAGCAACTTTATCACTTGTTGTGTCCATTTTCATGTAGAATTTGTTTGTTGTCAATGGGATATGTGTATCGATTAACTACCTGATATCGATGGATCAGATGGATAACCTTTTATAAGGGTCAGTTACCCTTAATTAGCACTAGAAAGGATGTTTATTGATGATAACGAATTGTTGGACTGTGGCTGCAAGAAACATTTATTAACTTGTATATTTTACTAAAAACAAATACAATTTCGTGTTCAATTTTTTCGCCAGCGCCGAATCGATTGCAAAGCATCGATTTTTTTGCTCTCGAGTGTAGAATTTGACACTTTCGATAAGGTCCAAAAAGAGTAGATTAAAGTTATTTCGAAACATCCCTTCCAAAAATGTTCCAGTAATTTCAAAGATTACTTGAACATAAAAGGCTTTTTTCCAATAAAACATTTTTTTTTGATTCGCAAATACAAAATTAAAACCACAAAAACAGTAATTTAACAATAAATAATATAATAAATACCTTGCGACGGATCAGCTTGCCATACGGGAGTGGGGAATCGATTTGGATCGGCGTAAAAAGGCATTGGAGTCTGAAAATTAAAATGCCAATTTATTAAAAATTTTTATTTTTTGTTTAAATGATAAATTTTAATACAGAGATCGGAATTAGTCGGGCAACGCTCTCGAAAAACATTGAGATGAAGCATGTTCGTTGTGATAACACGTGCTCGTCGATTAAACAAGTTCACGCTTCAAAAACGTCGTATCTGCGTACAAACGCGGATTACAAACTATGTTTACCGAATATCAACAACATTTTCCGAACTCGCCGCTACCAAATTGTTCAAGAGTGCGAAAGAATACCAAAAATTCTTCAAAACGGGCTCTGTTGCCGACGCGCCGCGTTCTGGACGACCGGTATCTGGCGTTAGTTGAGCCATCGAACCAATTTGCAGTCCGATCGTTTTTCACGAGGAATGCTGAACAAAAGTTCAATTGAAGAATTTGAAAATCTTCGCTTTAAATGGTTTGCCGGATCAAGATGTTAATGCCCCATCAATTTACTGATACGATACCTCTGTATATTGTATGTAAATTTGATTTTTTACGTTATACGAAGATCCTTCAAGAAAATTTGAGCTTAATATTCCAATTGTATCCTACCATAAGTTTTTTATTAATATTTGAAGAACTTTGAGGCCTTATATCTCCAGAGCCCTGACCCTAAGCAAGGTTATGATTTTTTTCTCCAAAGGAAAACTCTTTGAGGATACGTATGTAAAATATGAGCTCAATATTTCAAATGGTTCAGCCTCATCGATTTTTCAAACGAACATTTATGTGTTGCATTAATATTTGATTAAGTGTGAGGCCTCGTATATCCAATATGGTGATCCTGAGAAACGCCCTAATTTTTTTCTAATTAACAACTAAGTTTCAAAAACAAATTTGTAAAATTTCAGCTCAATGCTCTAATTATTTTGGCGTGAGTGATTTTTTAAACAAGCATATGTTTTCGATTTATATTTGCACAAATTTGAAGCCTCGTATTTTCAATATCGTGACCCTAAACAACGTCCTAATTTTTTTTCATTGATCCTTTAGGAACAAATGTTTGACATTCGGGCTCAATACCTTAATTATTTCAGCAATATATCCAGAGCCCTAACTCTAAGCAATATCCTGATTTTCATATTCATATGAAAACCCTTTGAGAACACTCAATTGGGGTGGTGGTTGTTGTTTCTTCGTTATCATTTTGTAGAATGATCCTTTGGGGACATACTTTTGAAATTCGGGCTCAATACCTTAATTATTTCAGCAATATATCCAGAGCCCTAACTCTAAGCAATATCCTGATTTTCATATTCATATGAAAACCCTTTGAGAACACTCAATTGGGGTGGTGGTTGTTGTTTCTTCGTTATCATTTTGTAGAATGATCCTTTGGGGACATACTTTTGAAATTCGGGCTCAATACCTTAATTATTTCAGCAATATATCCAGACCCCTAACTCTAAGCAATGTCCTGATTTTCATATTCATATGAAAACTCTTTGAGAACACTCAATTGGGGTGGTGGTTGTTGTTTCTTCGTCATCATTTTGTAGAATGATCCTTTGGGGACACACATTTGAAATTCGGGCTCAACATTTGAATTATTCCAGCATGAATGATTTTTTGAACAGCATATGTTTCCTACTAATATTTGAACAAACTTGAAGACTTGTATTTCCAGAACTCTGATTCTAAGCAATGTCCTGATTTTCATATTCATAAGAAAATCCTTTGAGAACACTCATTTGGAGTGGTGGTCATCATTGTTCGTGTTAACCTATATTTTGATCCACTCAGCATTCCAAAAAGAGTTAGTTAAAAAAACAGGCACAGATTTTGATTTCCTGGACTAAATTGCTTTCGCAAGGATTTCAATCTTTTCGCGTAATGATCCTGGATTCCAGCTTTTGCCTACTTGTAGTCCAATAATTTAGCCTGCTGGAATTTCAAGTATTTGTAGGTTTCCACGTCCTGCATTGCTCGTGCGTAATCTTTCTCGATGTGAAAGAGTCTTGCACTTAGCTAGTTCAAAATCCATATCAGTGGAGAATCGATGTTGTATATCGAGAAGTTAATTGATTTGCTTCGTCTAGCTTGATGTCGTCCATGGGGTTGGCATGGTGGATAAAGGAGTCATTGCCAGGCAGAAACACATCGGGCTCACCCTCGTATAATCCCCTACGAATGGATATTTCGTCAGTACTGATAGAGTTCGATCCGATCTATAGATGTAGGTTTGTTGGCGATTCTTCCATTATTATAATTATTTTTATTATTATATCCTTACTATCGACCTTGACTTTTATAAAACCGCATTCGTCAATGGAACGATCAATTGTTTACGTATATGGGGGTTGAAAATCTCCAAAAGTAAAGGAATATCCTGTCTAGATAGAACGAACCTTTTGTAGAAGTTTATTCGGGTTTATTGGGGTTGAGTTGAGACAGGCCGAATACGATTTCGTTACCCCAAGGGGGAAGGACCCCTTCTCCGACAAGACCTACCTCAACGGTAGGGGAGACCCTCTTGCTATCCCCAATCCCCAATATCCAGCTGACAATGATAACGCGAATTTCCATTATCAAGGTTAGAAAGTGTCCATTTTTTTTTTTCGTAAATATTAACACGAAAAAAACGAAAGAAGAAGAGGTAAATACGGGGGCGTTAGATATTATTAAGTTTAATGGTAAAAAAGAAGGAATTTTTCTTGGTATAAATAAGTTTTTTTCCCCGCAAATTCCACCAGATACAGGGTGTTTTTAAATTCATAAGGTTTTTTCTGTGACAAAATTTTTTGGGAATACATATCTACCCTACGGGACGAGTTTTCATTTTTTTATTTGGATTTAATTGAAGATAATTTCGTATTGACGTATTGTGAACTAATTTAAGGTAATGTCAGAACGAGAAAACACACGAATTCAATTCTGTGGCCAATGTTTCTACCATACTCGAACTATTTAGAACACAGATAAAAACAAATATTGATAATTGGAATTTTATTATAAAAAATATTCTACTTTCGAATGGTCCCCTTCAATATACTTCTCTCCCCTCTCCACACACCTTTCCATACGTTTTTTCCTTTTATTAAAGCAGCACTGGAAGTCTTCTTTAGTGAGTGCCTTTAATAGCTCTGCCTTTTTTTGCTTCACCGCTTCTATCGGCTCAAATCGGATCCATTTCAAAGCAGATCTTTCTCTAATTCCTCTAACAGTTTCTTTATCGGAGTGTACAGCCTCGACAATCATCCGGATGCTCATTCAATGATCTGCACGCACAATTTGGTTGATTTTGGTCACTGTTCCCGGAGTTGAAACTGTCACGGGGCGACCTGGGCGCTGGTCATCTTCAGTGCTTTCTCGGCCCTCACTAAAGCGCTTAAACCACTCAAAAGCACGCGCACGAGATAGAGAATCGTCCCCATAGACCTCTTGCAACAATGTATAGCACTCAGCCGGAGTTTTTTTCAATTTAATGAGAAATTTGAGATTGATACGCTGCTCCTGGTGTTTGGTACGAGCAAAAAACACGTTCGATTCAAACCGCTACTGCACAAATACTGTAATAGTGACCGAAACGTGTTTTGGGACGTGCATAAACAAAATATCTAAATACCCAACGCACTACTCGCTCCTCACCCCACCCGTCCAGGACGCCCTCTAGGCGCGCAGTTTCGTTATTCAATAGCCAGACTTCGTATTGTTCAAAACATTTTTGCATGCGTTTGAACCAATTCCAAAATATGTGATTCGAAATCATTGGGTGCCAAACAAGGACTTTACAACATCAATTATGTCAAAAACGTTTTTGTTTGAACTGATCTGTGTCGTGGTGGAGAATGTTTCGCCTTCTGCGATTAGTTTTCCTCACTTTTTCCAACACTTCTGGCAAACAAATGCTGGTAAACCATTAAAAATTGACCGTTCCAAGTTGCCCTAATGGAACGTTCAACGATAGGTGATGATCAGCCGATTTCTAATTTGTTGCTCATTCTTTAGACTCATCGAACATTGTTCAATGTAGTAACAAATTTTATTCAGCATTTTTTGCTCAGCACGTCGAGCTCAAACTAGCGTATGTTAAGAAAAAATCATTGCTAGGAGCGAAATTCGTCCGGTCTTTTTCAATTTTTGGTAGTTCCTTCCACGTACAACAATAAATTGCAACAAATAGTTGGTTCAATAGCTCGATATTCATTGGTTTATTAAAAGTTTATGTTAGCTTTATATGAATTTAGCAGTGATTGTGATTTTTCTCGAAGGGCTTAATCAACAAATTGCGGTTTTAGCAACAACAAAAAGCTGCAAAAATTTTGCTTGGTTTTTTATTCATCTTTGGTCGACCTTCACGAAATTCATCCTGTACCGAAGTTTGACCACGGTAGCTCAAGAAGTCGAAACGAGTTGATCTTTTCGTTTAATCCACGTCGAAAGTCATAGAAAATCATCGCACGAAAATGTTCGCGATGATTAATTCCATTTATTGATCAAGATCTAATCTGTAAACAAATCAAACAACACTCGTATAACATGTTCTGATTACATTTACCAATAAAAATGACAAACTCTATGGCGGCACTGTCAGATTTGACATATTCACATCAGTGTTGCCATATCTCAATACTTAAATAGCAACCATCACTCCTTTTCTCCAAATTTATGTAAATTTCAATTTAAAATGTGATATTGAAACTTTTAATGAAATGTATCTTTAATATTTTCAAACGAAAGTCCAAAACAAAAACAAATGATGTCCGTAATTTGTTTACTTCATATAATTATTTCTACGGTGTTTATGATTGTAGTTTAGTCCGAGTTAGATCTGTGCAACGCAACAAAGCGAAGGTCATATAAGAAGAAGAACTGTCAGTTGAAACTGCAAACGTTCGTGGAGGCCTGGAACATCCCCAACCGCTACAAACGAGCCCATTGTTTTGATCAGTAAACGTAATCGATGACTCATGGACCCAGAGTTGGCAGTTCTATGGATTTGCCTTTTTGGACGCATCAAGAGTGGGAGAGAGTTTTACGAGTTAAAGCATTCCTCGAAGCTGTGCAAAGAATATTTGAAAGAATTGTAGGAAGAATGTAATTGTTTGGCCGTCACAATCGCCCGATTTCAACATCATTTAGTTGTTGTGAGACACAAGGGACAGGGAAGTCAAAAACTAGGATCCACTCAATTTTTGCTCATAAGAAATCGAAAAATTATTTTGAATAATTATTTATTTATTTTGTTTATTCACTTAACGCAATGTTATTAATTATTGTTCAAATTGTGATACATTAGAAACTCGATTATCCGGCCGTCAGTTATACGGATTCGCGATTATCCGGACTATCAACTGACAGTAATGATCAAGGTTTTCAGATTATGTCGGATGACGAATCGTAGAAAACATATTGCAGATAAATGAACAGCCGAAAATGCAAGAAAATGAAACAGAAGAAAATCTAGACGTGGAAAATGATGTAGGATTATCTCATGATGAATCACTTCGTGCTGATATTACTATTATTAAACCCGCTTTTCTTCATACATTCGATTATCCGAATTCTTAACGACAACAATTAGTCCGGTTAATCGAGTTTCCACTGTATTTAATTGTTTTTTTTTTTCTAAAACTTGTCGTTTTTGAATGTACTTTGTAAAAAAGATAAAGAGAGTCTGAAAAGAATTCAGCGATGAATTGTAAGGAAACGAGTCGATAAAACGGACGGAAGGAGATCAAATGATGGTTATGAGGGGGTGAAAAGGAAGGAAAAAATCATAAAACACAATCAGAAAGTGAAATAAATGAATATAAGAAGAATTTAAGGCTGTATTAAAAGACGTTGAATAGATAAAACAAGACAAGGATATTTATAAGACGAAAAAACAGTGGAAATGAGGTGGTAAAAGGAAGGAAGAAGATTTTGTACCTTAAAGAACGAGGATAAAGGTAAATCGAGATCTGAATTAGAAGAAAACAATTAAACAGAAAGATGGAAGCAAAGAGATGAAGACAATAGAAAAAAATGAGACAAAAAGATACAAAAATTTAGTCGTTTTCATCACAAATAACAATGATAAAGAAAAACATAAAACAGATGAACAAAGAATAACAAGAAAATGAGTGAAATAAACAACGAAAAGGTGTGAAATAGTTGAAAGAGGAATTAAAAAGAAAACAAAAGTAAAAACTCGTTTAAATGGAAGATAGTTAATAAAGAACGAGAGTTAATGGAGGCTTGGATGATTTGAGAGATGAACTAAAGAAAACAAGTAGACAGAACGATATGAAGGAGGAAAGAAGATAATATAAAGCGAAAAAAGAGTTAGAAGGAAGAGAAAATTACGGAACAAACAAAAATTTAAGTAAAAACGCATCGTCAACGTAAATAACTATGATAAAGAGAAACATAAAACAGGTGAACAAAGAATTACAAGAAAATTAGTAAAATAAACAATGATAGGAGATAAAATAATGGAAATTAAGTGGAAAACAAGATTTTAAAAGTAAAAAAAAATGAAAATACATGAAATAAAAACACTAGAACGAAGTTACCCATAAATAAATTGAAAGATGAACTAAAAGAAAACAAGTAGACAGAACGATAAGAAGCAGGGAAATGAAGGAAAGGAGATAATATAAAGAAAGAATTGGAAGGAAGAGAAAAGTACGAAACAGACAAATAAATTAAGTAAAAAGGCATCGTTATCGTAAATAACGATGATAAAAACAAACATAAAACAATTTAACAACGAATTACAAGAAAATTAGTAATATAAACAATGAAAGGAGATAAAATAATGGAAATTAAGTTGAAAAAAAGATTTTAAAAGTAAAAAAAAAAAATGAAAATTCATGAAATAAAAAGACTAGAACGAAGTTACTCATAGATGAATAGAAAGATGAACTAAAAGAAAACAAGTAAACAGAACGATAAGAAGCAGGGAAATGAAGGAAAGAAGATAATATAAAGAAAGAATTAGAAGGAAGAGAAAAGTACGAAACAGACAAATAAATTAAGTAAAAAGGCATCGTTATCGTAAATAACGATGATAAAAACAAACATAAAACAATTTAACAACGAATTACAAGAAAATTAGTAATATAAACAATGAAAGGAGATAAAATAATGGAAATTAAGTGGAAAAAAAAAGATTTTAAAAGTAAGAAAAATGAAAATTCCCATAAATAAATTGAGAAATGAACTAAAAGAAAACAAGTAGACAAAACGATAGGAAGAAGGGAAACCAACATTCTTCGGAAACAAAATTTTGAAACACTATTTTCCGAGACAAATAGAGAAATTGATTGGATTTCTTAACGGCCCAAAAAATGTTGAAATTTCCACGTTCTAACTTAGGTCTCATAAACTATCATAAATGCACCGAAAAAATAAACAAAATTAGAAAAAACTTTTAGTTTTGAAATATTGTAATACTGATGTGAATATGTCGAATCTGACATTGACATTTGTAATGGCGGACGTACTCAGAACGTGATGTCATACGAGTGATGTTTGAGTTGTCAACAGATTAGATCTTGATAAAAAAATGGAATTAATCATTGCGAAACATTTTCTTCCAATGATTTTCTATGACTTTCGACGTGGATTAAACGAAAAGATCAACTCGTTTCGACTTCTCGAGCTACCGCGTTTCGCCGGTTTTCCGTATTCAATCTTCGTCGTATTTCGTTACAGGATGAATTTCGTGAAGTTCGTTCAAAATGATTTTAATGGAGAATATTTTGAAAAAGAATAAAACCGTATCCAATTACAAATATTTGTTTTCATTTGTTCATTTTCAATTATTTTTTTATTCTAGTAATTCTTTTTGTAAATCCGGGGTAAAAACGACAAATTACAAAATAGAAAAATAAAAAATATTTAAGCTCCTAACCTCACATTTCAAACAAAACAGTTACAAGAGGCAACCAAAATGCAAAAAATCAATAAAATTATGATTAGAGGAGTTTAATGAGTAAAAAAATACTTTTAATGTTTGAATAAAAGTTATTTAATGGTTTAATAGAGTATTCATAATTTTTTAACCCTTCTTGATTTCTTTCATCTCTTATAAAGCACCCCTGGTTGATATAAAATTAAAAAAATTCAATCACTTTGTGGTAGCTTACTTAAATTAAATATTTTTGATCATTTTCAACTCAAATATTTTGCATCCCAAATGTTCAACCCTTACAAATCATCCCTTATTTCGAAAAAAATTAAAATAAATATTTGCAGACGTACTTGTACAATTTTTTGGTTTATTTATTTCAAATATTAACATTTTTTATGTCTTTTAACTTGAATATTATGTTATTCAAAATTGTCTCTAATAAAATCATCACTTATGGCAGAAAAATGGAAAACTTATTTACATATTTTCACTTATAATCCAAAATCTACCTACTCCAAAATTTAAAAAAAAATTATTTAGTTTTTTGGCCATATCTCGGTTAATTTTCAAGCAAATTAGTCACTAAAAACGAAGATTCATAGAGAATTTTATGACCTATAAGTTTTTGGTCCACTATTTTTTGAAGGGCAACATTTAGGGTTTCAAAAATGGTATACGTTAGGGTACGATTTGTGAGGTTATGTCTCAGTTGTTTTAGAAGTTACAGAAATTTTAAAAAAAGCACAATGTTTGTTAAAAAAAATACTGACTTTTTGTTCCTTATCAATTTTTATGTACATCTTATAGTTTTTTAGAAATGTTGAAAAAAAAATTTTGAAAATGATTTTTTACTTTAAACATAATGTTCCAATAACTCTCATTTTAAAGCTTTTTAAAAGTAATTTGAAAAATATTTCGTTTTTCCGTTACTCACATTGAATTTTAAAAAATGTTGAAATCTTGAATAAAAGATAACTTGGTTTGTATTATACCTAAAGAAAATATAATACAAATTTCTTCTTTTTATAACCTTCATTTTGGGTTCTACACTTCTTGTGATAAAATCAAAAGTATTTAATGAAAAATCGATCAACACTTTAACCATATCATGAATTTTCAATCACTAACAGTATCATTCGGTCTCGGAGTATTTTTCATTACTTAGGCCAAAAGTTTATTTGAATGCCAAGTTATCTTTCAAATTATGTTTTAATATATGCAATTTGGAACTACATTTATAATTTTTCTTCCTCTATTTTGATGCTGGACACTTGGAGCTGGTTTTCCTTTTTTCTAGCTTGTCAGTTGGAATGCAACCATCTGGGTTTTGAGGATCTGTGTTCCCAACATATGTGGGTATGCTAACCGTGATGTCACATGGTACATTTGGTATTCTCAACCATCCTAGTCATATGTGGCTCCATTGCTAGGAGTTTTGCAAGGGGCCATTTTCTGGTTCTTTGACTGGATGAATATATCTCACATTTCATGTTTAGCAAGTCCACCTCTGCTTTCGTTTTAGAGAAGAAACAAACCTTTTCTGGTTTGTTTTTTCTGTCCATACAATAAAAATATCAATATTACCGAATTATTCCTTTTTAGACACAACAGAAAGTAAAGTTGTATTGCCTGCAAATCCATTTAGGCTTGACCCCACTTTTTTGTTTGGAGATGGTAAGAATTCAGGAAGTTTTTCCCTTTTATTTTTTTTATAGAACCCTCCTACGTTAGTGATCCATCTCCAAGGGTATCAACACACTCAATACGCCAATTCGGAAGAACCAAATTTCTCCTACGGTCTCAGAGACCGGTGATACAGTTAAAGCATAAGTCAGAAACTATTGATTTTTTTTAATAAATGCTAATAACATTTTTTGCTTAAAATTTAGACCTCTATCAATTTCCGCGGTTATTTTCAACTAGTTGGGGTTGACCTCCCCCCTAGGGCAAAATCACACATCAGCATAGTGTAGAATTTGCTTTTACCTACATGATGTAAAAATTTCATTAAAATCGATGCGGGTTCATGGAAATCGGAGGTGAAAACCTTCGGACTATAAACAGAGAGAAAAGTTAGAATATGTGAAGTAGGAAACTTGAATGATCAAGTGGAAAAACAATGAAAAATAAACAAGCGATTCAACGAGATAAGAGAAGAAAAAAGAAAAAGTAGTCAGAAGATTGAGTGCTGGGTAGAAAAATAGAATTGAACAAACTTATTAGACGGAGGAAGAACAAATCACACTTTAGAACATCTCCAAAAGTTATGGAAAAACCAATTTATGCAGTTACAACAAAAAAAGATAAGAAAAACAAATTTTATCACTTCCTCCTCTTCCTCTCTTTCCATCACTATATATTTCATTTTTATTTTAGTATATATATAATGAAAAAAAAACTCACCATTGGTTGTTGTTGGACGGGCATTGATTGTTGCACTTGGGTAGGTTGTGGACTCGGTCTCGAAGGTGGTTGTACCGAGGGGGTAACTACCGAACTACCGTTCGATTCGTTCGAAACTAGACTTGGACCACCCCCTAAAGGCGCTCCTGATCCAGCGGGTTTCCTACCACGGTAGCTCTGAAAAAAAAATATTACTTATGATTGACGTCTGTAAAGATTAATTTTTATACCTACTATTCTTGTAAATAGATCTATTCAAGCACTTAATTACGATTCGTTTACGTTATTTAACTTGAAAATAAAATTCTTTTATTTAAAAAATAAAAACATTCCATATTTGTAGGGTTTTTTTATGCATCTATAGGTTGAAGTATCTTAAATTTCTTAATGAAAACAACAAATATTTTCTTACAAATCATTTTCGTTATTAGGATCATAATTTATTTGATTAATACGAAATTGATGACTTAAAAATAGTTCCTCGTTACAACAAACAGTCAAAGCACTACCAGAAAGCTTTGAATTAGACATGCGCTTCCCACTGCAAATGGATGCGAAAGAATCGAAATTTATATTATCAATATTAGTGATAATGATACGTATAATTAAATAAACTCATATTAATTTAAAATATTAAAAGTTATATTCTTACAAAGTGTTCAATTTATAATAATATTAATAAGGAATTAATTTTAGAATCACCACACGCAATGTTTTTTTTTCAATCTTATAACTCAAATCTACTTTATTACCTATAAATAATAAGATATTAATAAATTTGAAGGTTAGAAAAAATGAATCAATAAAACATTTTATACATACCAAAAATATATTATAGTACTAAATAGTACCGTCAAATAACTAAAAATCAAACGTTCAATTTTCACTTAAACGATATGCACGGGTATAAAAATCAGTCTTATCAATTATATAAATCCAATGAACACATTTGGTTATAAAAATTTTCTTCAATAGAACACGTTTAGTTAGAAGATATGTTGTAGACTAAGGTTATAATTATACATAGATTACCCCCACAACCCAAACAAACAATTTATCTACGATGTTGATAAATATATCCTACTCTTTTTAAACAATCAATTTGTAGTAAACCCATGAAAAAAACGTAGTTCCTAGAGTTTTACATTTCCTACGAACAATAACGATGCTATACGAATGAATTTTCAACAAGCAGATATTGTTATCTAGGTTATTTGTAATAATATCGATTCAAAGTTTTGTGGTATAATAAATTCGTATTAAGAATCGCTTTATCAAAGCATTGTGGTTGGTTTATTTCAGTAGGAAATATATTAAGGTTAACAACCCGTTTTATTTTGAAAAATTTTATGTATTGTTGGTTGCCTACCATTAAGTATATGCTAGAAGGTTTTTCTTCTTTTTTATATTGTATGACAGTTTATCCGCATACAAATTATTACTATGCTTCTAAAATAGTTTTTTTCTTGGTTTAGAATACAATTTAAATATTAAAAATGTAAAATAGCGAGTAAACTTGAAAATTTTCGATAAATAACTAATTAAAATTCTAATTAATGCGAAATTAATTTAGGTAGAGTCAAGCCACATAATTTTCCACAATGATTAATTTTGTAATTCGACCTTAAAATCGTACTGCGCCTCCAGTGAAAATGTTATTAAAAAAACTTATCATTCGCTCGAACGGCATAATTTTGTCATAGCTGTACCCATTATACGTGTGTTGAATTTCGAATATGACAGCAACGAATTATTGAATAACCAAAATTCATCCTAAACGACATATTTCATAAGGTCGTATTCGGTATGCTCGGTATGCTATTCACTTGTAATTTTCTCTGTAGAAGAAACCCCCTATGCTGTATAATTGCGAATTTCTCCGAGTACGACGCATGCGTACGTCGAAAAATCAATAACTACCACCTTTCCAAGGGAAAATAACGCATCTCTTGTACACACACAACCGACTTTCGACGATTTGTTAGAGATGCAGCTTTGAATCCTTTCCACTCCTGTGTTATCGGTTTTTGTAACGATTTCAGGAAGGGTCAGGAATATATCATATCATCACTGAAATAAATATTTTTCACAAAATAATAAATAATACAGGGTATGCTGTAAATATGTACAACTTAAAATTTTTCATTATAGAATATAGTTAATTTTGGAGATGAAATTTGTTTCATATGTTACCGGGGATATAAAAACAAAGTTAAGTAATAGCACTTACGACTTTTATTTGCAATTTTTAAGGATCTCATAATACCCGCCTAAAAACCTATTAATAACATTTCCGTTGTAAACTTCACATTGTTCCACATAACCTCAATCACTAATCTAATGATGGTAATTTGTTTGGACATCTGTCCAGCTTTCCGTGAATCTCTGGGAATTCACCTGGACCACTTTAGTAATCATCTAACCATGAAAATTTAAGCAAACCCTTATCGAGCTCCAGTGAACATCTGGGGGTTCACCTGAACCACTTTAGGGATTATTAATCTAACTATGGAAGTTTATGCAGACCTCTGTCGAGTTTTCCGTGGACTTATGGAGGTTTTACTGGACTATTTTTACTGTCATAAACGTAACTGAACGTAAAGAAACTATTAAATAAAATAGATTGAAAACAAAAACGAAAAAAAAGCTAAAAAATACTGGTTGCTAGTTATTTTTCAGTTGTTGACAGCACTGATTTATTTGAACTGTTAAAATCATTTCCGGTGTAAACTTTACGTTGTTTAACATAACCTCAAAAGGAATAATACCGTCACGAAACATATTATCGTAAGAATTAGGCTGTTTTGGGTATTAGTATTTTGGATTCTGTTGGATTCCTTATAACAAATCATCGATGTCGTAACACCGATTAAGTTACAGCCTTTTAGTATGATCTAAATACTCGATTCAGAATTGTACACAACCATTTGATTGGCATAATTTATTGTAGAAGTTGATTGACCTTCCACTATACACCACATGACACCTAATTATTATTCTTGTATATCAAAAATAAAAATACGGTCAAAATAATGAACTTAATTCAACGATGCGTGTTCTTAAGAAATCAGGATCTACATTCTGGGTCATGGTTGGTTGTAGCGCAGGGGTTCTAAAAGTTTTTTTTTTTTTTGGAACGTGGACCAACGAGAATTTTATTACAGTCGAGTCCTTCTCCTAGATCTCTGGGAGATCACGTCGACCACTTTGGGTATCACTGATCTAATAATGGAAATTTGTTTGGATGTCCCTGAATCTCTGGAAGTTCACCTGGACCACTTTATGAATCACTGATCTAAACATGAAAGTTTGAAACCCCTGTCGAACTTCGGTGACATCTGGGGGTTTACCTGAAACACTTTAAGTATTACTGATCTAGCTATGGAAGTTTGTGCAGACTCTGTCGTGCTTCTCCTGGACTTTTGGAGGGTTTCCTGGAACTACTTTGATTTGTCGACACGGACTTAAGATAAACTACTTGGTGGAAAGCAGTTTCATAGTAATGCAAAGGCGATTTTGAGCAGCTGGACCAGGTGTGTACATTTAAAAGGGCAATATGTTGGAAAAATTTATATTTTTATTGTAATTTTATCTAGAGTACATTTTTTATCGAAAATAAATTTTTACGTCAAACTGTCTTCGTATAAACGTAAAGAAACGATTAAATAATATAGATTAAAAAGAAAAACGAGAAAAGCAAAAAAAAGCAAAGAAAAAAAACGTACCGCTCCACCTCTTCCTTTGCCCCTCCCTCTTCGCGATTCACCACGTAGGAAACCATCTTGATAGAGGTTCTAAAACAAAACAAAAAAAGCAAATAAATGAAAAGAAAATAAAAAAAGCACATCGTTAATTGCAAATCATAAATAAAAAGCGGTTAAATAAAATAATATCAACTTATTTCTCTATGAGAAACATTCAATAAGAATTACAACAAAATCCATTATATGAAGGCTCAAAAGAACTAAGCCATTTGAGTTTTAAGTTAAAACATCTCTTAGTGTATTCTAGAAATAAAGAAAATAAAAAATTACGCGAAAAGCGTATAGACAACAACTTTTCAGATGAAAATAAACGTCCATTTAATCTGTCAATATTATTTTCAATATCATTAGAAAAAACACTATTTTATACGGGGTATTTTCAAAAATAGATCGAGCTTATTTTAAAAATTGGGTATGTCAAAGCACCATCTTGCAATATCAGCTTAAGCACATCATCGATGTTTTCAAATTTAAATGCCCAACAACAAAGTTACATCATTTACCATAATTGACCAAAAACATGAATCGGAATAATATTATTAAATGCTATAGTTGCTATACTAGGTTGATCAAAATGATGCTTCATCACCAAAAGTCGAAGCGAGTTGATCGGCAGATTGTTTTTGGTTTAATCCACGTCGAAAGCCATAGAAAATGTTTGCTATTTTTTGACCAAGATGAATTTCTCAAATAGCTCTAGTTCACCATTAAAAATATCAAACTTCATAATGACATATTGACAGATTTGACATATTCACATCAGTGTTGCCATATCTTAAAACTTAAGTAGCATCCCTCGAATATTTGTTCAGCAAATATTTATGTTTTAGTATCAGGTTATTTTATTGAAAGAGGGGCGCTGCTGAACCTGCCTCCCCTTTACCTGTTGTAAAAAAAAGAAACATTTGACAGCGCTCATAGATGCAGATGAGTTGGATTGGGCATTTCTGGACTAGGGAAAGCGCTATTTTTCAGGCAAAATTGCTCAGGAGTGTTTGGATAGAAACCTCGATGGAATCATTTACATTCTCTCCGATAACCAAGCGCCCTGAAGACTATTGAGTGCATGTTCAAGCTAGCCTGAGATTGGAAACGATCTCCAGCAGCACTAGCTAACAGAAGCATTGTAATGTGGTTACCAGCCCACCAGACAATGAAGAAGTAAACAGTCTTGCTAAAAAAGAGCAAAGATTCAATATTCTAGAGCTAATTAACGCCTAATGAGATAAGGAGCTTCTCGAGATGACCAAACATGATATTAAACTAGCGGTTTGTATTTTGATAGGTCATTCTCGCTGTCATACGTCAAATACTTCTAGAATACATGCACCAGGAGCTTTGGCGATACAAAACGTTTACGGATACGGATACGGATAGATAAACGTGATAGACGACTCAGGAGCCGAGAGATAGCAGCTCTGTTGATTGAATCTAAGGATGTGCCTTTGAATGATTCTACAGTGAAAAAGAGATTGAAAAACTGGCCTTTTTGGAAAGGTTAATGGAGTTTAATGGAGTCAAAGTTTGTGGGTCTAAGAGAGGACTGCGCAGGTCAAAAGAAAAACGGATGTTAGATCAATTTGTTATCTCGTGGAGGCTCGGTGATGGTTTGAGGATGTTTTGGAGGAAGAGACCTGTTAATAATTGAAGAGATTTTAAGGAAAGGCTATAAAATGTATTGAAGGATCGGCAGACAATTTATCTTCCAGCATGAAAATGTTCCCAAGCATTCTTCGAAGTATGTACTGTAAGTAAAGATTTGGCCGTCATATTCGCCCGATCTAAACCCGATTGAGTCAGAAAGCAGTGGTACACTTCAGATCTTTGGAATATCTTGAGAAACGAATGGAACCAAATAGAGAATATTTGTCAAAATTGTTATAAAGAATGTCAGAGAATTGTGCACTGAAATTGAGTTTTCTCTAAACGACTTGACAAATTTGACATTTTATTTTTTTTAACTTATGTGATGAATGTACAAAATAAACTGTTTGACTATTTTTTTTAATGAACACAGTACGTTTTGAGCAATATATTATCGTAATATACAGGGTGTCCCATGACGAGTTAAAACTATCTGTATATGGCAACTTGCTTATAGTGGAATCATAAAAATTTCTACGTTTGGATTATCTGATACGATCTTTTTAATTAAAATATTTTCAAAGATGGTAGAACCGGAAGTCGACTGTAACTTTCTTATTCTAAATAGAACACCCTATATATTAATACATTTTTAAAATCTACGTAAAATTTTAGTATACTTTTGTCTAAAAACTTTTTTCGAAAAATGCATACTTTTTGAGTTATTAATTTTTTTGTAAAAAATTTGACCATTGCAGACCCTCATAAATTATTTTTTTAAGATATGAAAATGGTTTTAGTTCGGTTGCTTTGAGCAAGGTCAGATGTATTTGAGACTACGTTGAAAAATTTCTAATATAATACAGGGTGCGTATAAATAGTGTTCAAAGTTTAACTTCATAAATATCAAGTTTCTCCATTTTTTTTAATATAACCACCCGGTTTTTTCTATTTTAATGCATTCAGGGGTAAAAAATAAGGAAAATATATGTGTACTTTACGATACCTAAACCTTACCGTTAGCCAGATATTAAGTGTTTTCTGTAAATTTTTAGTTAGGCAGGTGTGGTATAAATTTTATTTTGACCCGTTAAGGCAAGCACTAAGAGATAAATTTTTTTTATCTTGTCAAGGTCTGTAAAAAAATTAAATCAAATTGTATTTACTAATACTAATCCAACTTACAATCCAAAACACAGGGTGGTTCTATTTAAAAAAATAAAAAAATTGATATTTATGAAATTGAACACTTTTTAAAGACACCCGGTATGAAAAAAAAAATTTTTCAACATAGATTCAAATACGTCCAACCCTGCTAAAAGCAACCGAACAGAAATCATTTTCATATCTTTAAGGGTATTCTCGTAAAAAAATAATTTATAAGGGTCTGCAATGGTCAAATTTTTTACAAAAAAATTAATAACTCAAAAAGTATGCATTTTTCGAAAAAAGTTTTTAGACAAAAGTATACTAAAATTTTACATAGTTTTCAAAAATGTATTAATATATAAGGTGCCCTATTTAAAATGACAAAGTTACACTCGAGTTCCAGTAGAACCGGAAGTCCGTCATCTTTGAAAATATTTTATATAAAAAGATCGTATCCGAAAACCCAAACGTAGAAATTTTTATGATTCTACTATAAGTATTTTGCCATATACTGATAGTTTTAACTCGTCGTGGGACACGCTGTATATATTTTCATAAATGCGTATAAATTGGTATGAATTTACTCGCCATATTGGGTGCAAGTGGTAGAGAAACCGTCTGTCTGACTGTATATCCGGTACTGAACTAACCAGGTGCGTCGTTACATCAAGGGCTGTCCAAACAACTACTATACACACATAAAAAATATCACGGCTATATTACCAGGTGTGCTCAATATATTCAAAACATATATAATTTATATATCGTAGTTATAAAATTCAATGTGTTAAGATATTAGTTAGCAGTGCTTGCCCTGTGTGCACTTATCCACGTAGGGGATTAATCGGGAGGTTCATCCTCCGATAGTAGCACTTTCTTTCATCAGTTAGTTGCTCATTAGGCAACGATTTCTGCAATTATCTCTGCGGTCTTCTTCGAAATCGCATCGAAAGCACTTATTACTAATGGTGGACCTCAACCTGGTCTTCTGCCTTGCTTGGTCATTAATACTATCGAAGTCGCTTTTACCTCTGATGCTACAGTCATATATTTTTGATCATGCTTATTTCCTGACCTACTTACAAGGTTTGTTTGAAAAGTTTTCGACCTAAGAAAGAAACCTGACATTTTATGGAGTTTCGCTCTTTCTTTTTTTTAAACCACGTCGTTAAACTCTGAGAAATTCACTTTCTATATTGCCGATAGCCGTTTCTATCTCTCTAATCTCAATCCGTTGACCATTCAGTACTAGTTGGTGTTTTTATTTATGATATTACTGTTTGTTGCCGTTTTTTGGCAGTACCGAATGCTCGTCATCCACCAAGCAGCTACGGCCACGATTAAAATCTGACATCTTCACAGTAACCACTTCTGTTTGACTTTTTCATAAGTTTTATATATTAATACTACTTTAGGGACATCCTGTATAGTTGGAAATAATTTTGGATGATGCTCATACGACTATTGAGGGATAATTTTGTCAAAATTACATACCGTGTAGCCTATATATTGAAAAAATACTCTGCTTTGTTTTAACTACTTTTGGTTAGGTTTCATTAGGTTTTTACTACTCTAGGGACATCCTCTATGGCTGAAAATAATTTTGGATGATGCTCATATGGATATTAGGGGATAATTTTGTCAAATTTACATAGTGTGTAGTCTATACATTAAACAAATACTTTGCTTTGTTTTAACTACTTTTGGTTAGGTTTTTACTACTCTAGGGACATCCTGTATGGCTGGAAATAAATTTGGATCATGCTCATATGACTATTAGGGGTAATTTTGTCAAATTTACGTACTGTGTAGTCTATATATTGAAAAAATACTCTGCTTTGTTTTAACTACTTTTGGTTAGGTTTGATTAGGTTTTTACTACTCTAGGGACATCCTGTATAGCTGGAATTAATTTTGGATGATGCTCATACGACTATTGAGGGATAATTTTGTCAAAATTACATACCGTGTAGCCTATATATTGAAAAAATACTCTGCTTTGTTTTAACTACTTTTGGTTAGGTTTCATTAGGTTTTTACTACTCTAGGGACATCCTCTATGGCTGAAAATAATTTTGGATGATGCTCATATGGATATTAGGGGATAATTTTGTCAAATTTACATAGTGTGTAGTCTATACATTAAACAAATACTTTGCTTTGTTTTAACTACTTTTGGTTAGGTTTTTACTACTCTAGGGACATCCTGTATGGCTGGAAATAAATTTGGATCATGCTCATATGACTATTAGGGGTAATTTTGTCAAATTTACGTACTGTGTAGTCTATATATTGAAAAAATACTCTGCTTTGTTTTAACTACTTTTGGTTAGGTTTGATTAGGTTTTTACTACTCTAGGGACATCCTGTATAGCTGGAATTAATTTTGGATGATACTCATATGACTATTAGGGGATAAATTTATCAAATTTACGTACTGTGCAGTCCATATATTGAAAAAGCAGTCTGCTTTGTTTTAACTACTTTTGGTTAGGTTTGATTAGGTTTTTACTACTCTAGGGACATCCTGCAAGGCTGGAAATAATTTTGGATGATACTCATATGACTATTAGGGGATAAATTCATCAAATTTACGTACTGTGCAGTCCATATATTGAAAAAGTACTCTGCTTTGTTTTAACTACTTTTGGTTAGGTTTTTACTACTCTAGGGACATCCTGTATGGCTGGAAATAAATTTGGATCATGCTCATACGACTATTAGTGGTAATTTTGTCAAATTTACGTACTGTGTACTCTATATATTTAAAAAAATACTTTGCTTTGTTTTAACTACTATTGGTTAGGTTTGATTAGGTTTTTACTACTCTAGGGACATCCTGTATAGCTGGAATTAATTTTGGATGATGCGCATACGTCTAATAGGGAATAATTTTGTCAAATTCACGTACTGTGTACTCTATATATTTAAAAAAATACTTTGCTTTGTTTTAAATAATTTTGGTTAGGTATTATTAGGTTTTTACTACTCTAGGGACATCCTGCAAGGCTGGAAATAATTTTGGATGATACTCATATGACTATTAGGGGATAAATTTATCAAATTTACGTACTGTGCAGTCCATATATTGAAAAAACACTCTGCTTTGTTTTAACTACTTTTGGTTAGGTTTTTACTACTCTAGGGACATCCTATATGGCTGGAAATAAATTTGGATCATGCTCATACGACTATTAGTGGTAATTTTGTCAAATTTACGTACTGTCTACTCTATATATTTAAAAAAATACTTTGCTTTGTTTTAACTACTATTGGTTAGGTTTGATTAGGTTTTTACTACTCTAGGGACATCCTGTATAGCTGGAATTAATTTTGGATGATGCGCATACGTCTAATAGGGAATAATTTTGTCAAATTCACGTACTGTGTACTCTATATATTTAAAAAAATACTTTGCTTTGTTTTAAATAATTTTGGTTAGGTATTATTAGGTTTTTACTACTCTAGGGACATCCTGCAAGGCTGGAAATAATTTTGGATGATACTCATATGACTATTAGGGGATAAATTCATCAAATTTACGTACTGTGCAGTCCATATATTGAAAAAGTACTCTGCTTTGTTTTAACTACTTTTGGTTAGGTTTTTACTACTCTAGGGACATCCTGTATGGCTGGAAATAAATTTGGATGATGCTCATACGACTATTAGGGGTAATTTTGTCAAATTTACGTACTGTGTACTCTATATATTTAAAAAAATACTTTGCTTTGTTTTAACTACTATTGGTTAGGTTTGATTAGGTTTTTACTACTCTAGGGGCATCCTGTGTGACTGGAAATAATTTTGGATGATGCTGTAACTGATGTTAATGCGAATATTTTGAAAAACTGTAAAAACATTCAGCTCTGAAAAGTTATGATTTTTTATAGCAAAATTCCGATTTATATTTGAATCAACCTCGTAACTAGAATGAAAAACTGTGCCACGCCTAATATTAACAATAAGTTTACGTTCCGTTTTATTTTATTCAATACACTGATAAAAATCTAACAATGTTTTTATTTAGTCTACGTCAAAATTAATTCTTCTGATTCTAATGGGAAATAAACACTTGGTTAGTCCTGGTAGAGAACACGTGGTTCATATAACGTTGACAGCTGCTAGGAAATCCACCCACCCACCACCGCTACTACCACCGGTCTTCGCTCTACTCCGCGGTAAGTACGTCTAGGCCGTTCATCAACATTATTATTTTTGATTATTCACTGTAATAGATGTGTCAGCCCCAATTAGATTTTTAATTAAACAATAATTAATTTGACGAGATGGTAAATATCAAGTTCGTTAAATTCATCAAGTGAGGTATGATCATTACCGGAAATTGAATACTTGTATCTATTTCTAAGATGTAAGTACAAAGCTTTATATACAGAGTGTTTCAAAATGACCTCGTCTCTAGTATTGATAGAAACCTGAAAATAGTTGGTATACATCTTCAAAATATAAAGCGTTGTACACTCCAAACCCTTAATTTGAGGAATCTTTCTCAAAAATACACCTTCTAGAGGTAGTTCTGCAATCTCAACATTTAAGAGCTTCCTCAAAGCCAACCCCAACGGTACCGCCCTCCTGAAAATTCCTTTCACGTTTCATCCCGAAACGTTGGTGAGGAAAATCCGTTGAGCCATTGGCGACGAGATAATCGTCGTTATTCAAATATATTCCACTCAACTCGCCCAAAACTCTTCGCCAAAAACCCAGAAAAACCATCTTTTTCCTGGTCTGCAAGAATGTAGACCACTCCCTTAAAATCCCCGTTCTCAAATCATGGAGGATCATCACCAAGTCGACTAATAAACCCATCTCAATGTTTCGGATAATCACCGACTCCGAAACCTCACCAACGGCATCAATTTTCTCACTACTGCGAAGCTTCAAATTCCAACGCCAAATACTGCATCCGTTTCTCTTCAACCGGCCACTCCGAAGGTTCTTACAAAGCCAAACTCTTGTGGTGCATCGAACCATAAACCATAAACCCGGTTGTTTGAAGAGGATGGAAACCCCAAAAGTCCCATGAAAAAACTGCTCCAGTTACCCTGAAAAACCCCCAAACTCTCTACGACCTTTCAACCCGCACAAAAATCGTTATTGAAATCCTGGCAACTACCATCTTGAATGCCATTTCCTTTTCTCGGGTGCTAGTAGCTGAAATGCTACAACTCCTCAATCCCCCCTTTTTTCTTTTAGTAAAAAATCCTAAATAATCGATTTCCCTCCTCCAGAGAAGTTAACAAACACAACTTCACGCAACCACTACAACCAAGGCCTTCCAGAGGAGCAATTCTTACATCGGGACCTACTCCAATAAACCCTCTTCCTATTAAAATTTTTTTCATCCTACCAAATTCTATCCAAAGAATCTCTTTCTCTTTTTTTGAATAAAATTTCAAGTGAACTTAGCTCAAAACTTAATATTTTCCAAAATTTTCATAAATGTAACTGAGTTAGTACAAGTTTTTGATAAGTTGTACGGACAAAAAAAGGTTTGGAGTGGTCAAAAGCCGTATGAAACAAATTTCAAATACCATTGTAGGTTTTTCCATATAGAACCTCGGTATGGTAAGATTTTAACCATGTCAGAGGTGTTAACACAATCGAAAGCCTTAGAAAGATCACGAAAAGTTGTTGCAGTGGAGTGTTAGTTGTTTAGGCTGGAGTAGACATTATTTGGGAGGGAGGAATAGCAAAATTTGTGCATTTGTTATTTAAAAACCCAAATTGATGAGTTTTAAGTATTTTATATTTAAACAGAAATGATAAAAGCTGCTTTTTGACCTATGATCTTAGATAACGCGGAAAGGAGTGCAATTGGGGCATAGATCTTTATCTCCCCCCTTATAAAGTATAATTAATACAATCTTAAGGTAATTTGGAAAAGGAGTGGATGAAAGGTTAGTTACAGTCTAGAAAA
This sequence comes from Diorhabda sublineata, assembly GCF_026230105.1. Classification (NCBI taxonomy): domain Eukaryota; kingdom Metazoa; phylum Arthropoda; class Insecta; order Coleoptera; family Chrysomelidae; genus Diorhabda; species Diorhabda sublineata. The sequence goes on from NC_079483.1 coordinate 5,818,518, forward strand.
TTCGAAGTCCACATCACCAGAAAGAATGATCCAGTCAGTTAGGTGTTTGAGGTGTTGAATTTTTTTTCCGAAAAAATACGGCATAATTTGCGAAAAGCATTTTTAGTATTGGAGAGATCTGAATTAAAGATACTACAGCCGATGGGTTCTGAATCACACGATGAAGTGACATAGTCTATAGTACTAGAACTGGTTTTGGTTATTTTTGTTGCTGAGGTAATATGCAACAAAAGAATAAAAAATTGACTGAAGACATTGTTGAACAGCAAAAACAGCAGTTCATTTTCTTAATGTAGTAACTGTTAACCACATTATAACCAAGTGCAACCAAATACGGGATTGTATAACCAAAACGACTCCCCAAAACAAACTAGAATCTAAACAAAGTCACCACTAGCCATGAAGTTTAGATGGGAAAGTTGAGGTTATGTAACTACTCACCAATGCGCCAACCTAGCGAGAAAGCTTGATAGTATCAAGCCGTTTGAGTTAGTTTATATGACGGTGTTAGTTAAAAAAAGATTTAGGAATTTTTTTTCTTGTATAAAATTCTAATAAAAATCATTAATATCGTTTATAATAATATAGATTGCTTTTTAATCAAGAAATAAAAAAAATCTTTGTATTTTTGTTGTAATTCCCTTTTCATTCGGCCTTGTTTGACAGTGATCTATTAACATCGTCGACGATCGGGGGCGTGAAAGTACACAGGGGCAAAATACCCTTGCACGTTATCCGAGGTAAGGGATCCATCCGTCAAACGAACGGGACGGTCAGCAATGTCTCTCAGAGCAGAAGCGTGTTGGGTCGTTATCCCTACGACCGGCTAGACGGCCGACCAGACAAGGACCCAACCCTTGAAGATAGCCGCCGGGGGATATGACTTTGTGGTCGGCGACCACCGGAAATCTCGCCTGTTTACCCCGAAAAAGGATTCACGCGATCATTCTATGCGATGTGCCCGGGGTTAGGATGCTATCCACCCCCGACACAAGAGACTGGCCTTTTCCAGACGATGAAGGTCGCTTTTATTTGGGTTATCAAGAGAATGATGACGTAGATTACCGTTATTTACACAATAAACACGTGACAAAAAAACCAATTTATAACATACAGTGATTATTACCAACTAAAATTATTTCTATCCATAGAGTAGATAACAAAATGAAACGTGATTTTTTTTAATGGAAACGGCCCGTAATTCATTCATATTTTAGGTTTTATAAACCTAGATTTCGCCGTTGGTCGTATATTTCATTTTTTGTTTAGTTTATAGGTTAATCTCGACGAATCAATTTAATTTAAGCAAAGTTTATTGAGGTGATTTACCATACCTTCCATATTAGAGACAAATCTGTCAAATCTGACATTGACGTGTGTTGAAAACATAGAGTTACTATTAAAGATAGACGTGGATGTCAACTACTCATTAAGGGAGAAATATTATTTGTATACAACTCCCTATATGTCTCTACTTTATTCAGATTGGATGGCAATGACGTCGAAGTTAATGATACGAATGTAAAAATGAATTAGTTGACGTAGTTGTTTAATTCCGATGAATTGATTTAATTAAACAATGTTCAATGAAATGATTTACCATACCTTCCATATTAGAGACAAATCTGTCAAATTTGACATTGACATGTGTTAAAAACATAGAGTTACTATTAAAGATAGACGTGGATGTCAACTTCTCATTAAGGGAGAAATATTATTTGTATACAACTCTCTATCTCTCTCTATTTTATTCAGATTGGATGGCAATGGCGTCTAAGCTAATGTTAAGAATGTAAAAATGAATTAGTTGACGTAGTTGTTTAATTCCGATGAATTGATTTAATTAAACAATGTTCAATGAAGTGATTTACCATACCTTCCATATTAGAGACAAATCTGTCAAATTTGACATTGACATGTGTTAAAAACATAGAGTTACTATTAAAGATAGACGTGGATGTCATCTTCTCATTAAGGGAGAAATATTATTTGTATACAACTCTCTATCTCTCTCTATTTTATTCAGATTGGATGGCAATGGCGTCTAAGTTAATGTTAAGAATGTAAAAATGAATTAGTTGACGTAGTTGTTTAATTCCGATGAATTGATTTAATTTAAACAATGTTCAATGAAGTGATTTACCATACCTTCCATATTAGAGACAAATCTGTCAAATTTGACATTGACATGTGTTAAAAACATAGAGTTACTATTAAAGATAGACGTGGATGTCAACTTCTCATTAAGGGAGAAATATTATTTGTATACAACTCTCTACCTCTCTCTATTTTATTCAGATTGGATGGCAATGGCGTCTAAGTTAATGTTAAGAATGTAAAAATGAATTAGTTGACGTAGTTGTTTAATTCCGATGAATTGATTTAATTTAAACAATGTTCAATGAAGTGATTTACCATACCTTCCATATTAGAGACAAATCTGTCAAATTTGACATTGACATGTGTTAAAAACATAGAGTTACTATTAAAGATAGACGTGGATGTCAACTTCTCATTAAGGGAGAAATATTATTTGTATACAACTCTCTATCTCTCTCTATTTTATTCAGATTGGATGGCAATGGCGTCTAAGTTAATGTTAAGAATGTAAAAATGAATTAGTTGACGTAGTTGTTTAATTCCGATGAATTGATTTAATTTAAACAATGTTCAATGAAGTGATTTACCATACCTTCCATATTAGAGACAAATCTGTCAAATTTGACATTGACATGTGTTAAAAACATAGAGTTACTATTAAAGATAGACGTGGATGTCAACTTCTCATTAAGGGAGAAATATTATTTGTATACAACTCTCTATCTCTCTCTATTTTATTCAGATTGGATGGCAATGGCGTCTAAGTTAATGTTAAGAATGTAAAAATGAATTAGTTGACGTAGTTGTTTAATTCCGATGAATTGATTTAATTAAACAATGTTCAATGAAGTGATTTACCATACCTTCCATATTAGAGACAAATCTGTCAAATTTGACATTGACATGTGTTAAAAACATAGAGTTACTATTAAAGATAGACGTGGATGTCAACTTCTCATTAAGGGAGAAATATTATTTGTATACAACTCTCTATCTCTCTCTATTTTATTCAGATTGGATGGCAATGACGTCGAAGTTAATGATACGAATGTAAAAATGAATTAGTTGACGTAGTTGTTTAATTCCGATGAATTGATTTAATTAAACAATGTTCAATGAAGTGATTTACCATACCTTCCATATTAGAGACAAATCTGTCAAATTTGACATTGACATGTGTTAAAAACATAGAGTTACTATTAAAGATAGACGTGGATGTCAACTTCTCATTAAGGGAGAAATATTATTTGTATACAACTCTCTACCTCTCTCTATTTTATTCAGATTGGATGGCAATGGCGTCTAAGTTAATGTTAAGAATGTAAAAATGAATTAGTTGACGTAGTTGTTTAATTCCGATGAATTGATTTAATTTAAACAATGTTCAATGAAGTGATTTACCATACCTTCCATATTAGAGACAAATCTGTCAAATTTGACATTGACATGTGTTAAAAACATAGAGTTACTATTAAAGATAGACGTGGATGTCAACTTCTCATTAAGGGAGAAATATTATTTGTATACAACTCTCTATCTCTCTCTATTTTATTCAGATTGGATGGCAATGGCGTCTAAGTTAATGTTAAGAATGTAAAAATGAATTAGTTGACGTAGTTGTTTAATTCCGATGAATTGATTTAATTTAAACAATGTTCAATGAAGTGATTTACCATACCTTCCATATTAGAGACAAATCTGTCAAATTTGACATTGACATGTGTTAAAAACATAGAGTTACTATTAAAGATAGACGTGGATGTCAACTTCTCATTAAGGGAGAAATATTATTTGTATACAACTCTCTACCTCTCTCTATTTTATTCAGATTGGATGGCAATGGCGTCTAAGTTAATGTTAAGAATGTAAAAATGAATTAGTTGACGTAGTTGTTTAATTCCGATGAATTGATTTAATTTAAACAATGTTCAATGAAGTGATTTACCATACCTTCCATATTAGAGACAAATCTGTCAAATTTGACATTGACATGTGTTAAAAACATAGAGTTACTATTAAAGATAGACGTGGATGTCAACTTCTCATTAAGGGAGAAATATTATTTGTATACAACTCTCTATCTCTCTCTATTTTATTCAGATTGGATGGCAATGGCGTCTAAGTTAATGTTAAGAATGTAAAAATGAATTAGTTGACGTAGTTGTTTAATTCCGATGAATTGATTTAATTAAACAATGTTCAATGAAGTGATTTACCATACCTTCCATATTAGAGACAAATCTGTCAAATTTGACATTGACATGTGTTAAAAACATAGAGTTACTATTAAAGATAGACGTGGATGTCAACTTCTCATTAAGGGAGAAATATTATTTGTATACAACTCTCTATCTCTCTCTATTTTATTCAGATTGGATGGCAATGGCGTCTAAGTTAATGTTAAGAATGTAAAAATGAATTAGTTGACGTAGTTGTTTAATTCCGATGAATTGATTTAATTAAACAATGTTCAATGAAGTGATTTACCATACCTTCCATATTAGAGACAAATCTGTCAAATTTGACATTGACATGTGTTAAAAACATAGAGTTACTATTAAAGATAGACGTGGATGTCAACTTCTCATTAAGGGAGAAATATTATTTGTATACAACTCTCTATCTCTCTCTATTTTATTCAGATTGGATGGCAATGGCGTCTAAGTTAATGTTAAGAATGTAAAAATGAATTAGTTGACGTAGTTGTTTAATTCCGATGAATTGATTTAATTTAAACAATGTTCAATGAAGTGATTTACCATACCTTCCATATTAGAGACAAATCTGTCAAATTTGACATTGACATGTGTTAAAAACATAGAGTTACTATTAAAGATAGACGTGGATGTCAACTTCTCATTAAGGGAGAAATATTATTTGTATACAACTCTCTATCTCTCTCTATTTTATTCAGATTGGATGGCAATGGCGTCTAAGTTAATGTTAAGAATGTAAAAATGAATTAGTTGACGTAGTTGTTTAATTCCGATGAATTGATTTAATTAAACAATGTTCAATGAAGTGATTTACCATACCTTCCATATTAGAGACAAATCTGTCAAATTTGACATTGACATGTGTTAAAAACATAGAGTTACTATTAAAGATAGACGTGGATGTCATCTTCTCATTAAGGGAGAAATATTATTTGTATACAACTCTCTATCTCTCTCTATTTTATTCAGATTGGATGGCAATGGCGTCTAAGTTAATGTTAAGAATGTAAAAATGAATTAGTTGACGTAGTTGTTTAATTCCGATGAATTGATTTAATTTAAACAATGTTCAATGAAGTGATTTACCATACCTTCCGTTAGAGACAAATCTGTCAAATTTGACATTGACATGTGTTAAAAACATAGAGTTACTATTAAAGATAGACGTGGATGTCAACTTCTCATTGAGGGAGAAATATTATTTGTATACAACTCCCTATCTGTCTCTACTTTATTCAGATTGGATGGCAATGACGTCGAAGTTAATGTTAAGAATGTAAAAATGAATTAGTTGACGTAGTTGTTTAATTCCGATGAATTGATTTAATTTAAACAATGTTCAATGAAGTGATTTACCATACCTTCCATATTAGAGACAAATCTGTCAAATCTGACATTGACGTGTGTTGAAAACATAGAGTTACTATTAAAGATAGACGTGGATGTCAACTACTCATTAAAGGAGAAATATTATTTGTATACAACTCTCTACCTCTCTCTATTTTATTCAGATTGGATGGCAATGGCGTCTAAGTTAATGTTAAGAATGTAAAAATGAATTAGTTGACGTAGTTGTTTAATTCCGATGAATTGATTTAATTTAAACAATGTTCAATGAAGTGATTTACCATACCTTCCATATTAGAGACAAATCTGTCAAATTTGACATTGACATGTGTTAAAAACATAGAGTTACTATTAAAGATAGACGTGGATGTCAACTTCTCATTAAGGGAGAAATATTATTTGTATACAACTCTCTATCTCTCTCTATTTTATTCAGATTGGATGGCAATGGCGTCTAAGCTAATGTTAAGAATGTAAAAATGAATTAGTTGACGTAGTTGTTTAATTCCGATGAATTGATTTAATTAAACAATGTTCAATGAAGTGATTTACCATACCTTCCATATTAGAGACAAATCTGTCAAATTTGACATTGACATGTGTTAAAAACATAGAGTTACTATTAAAGATAGACGTGGATGTCATCTTCTCATTAAGGGAGAAATATTATTTGTATACAACTCTCTATCTCTCTCTATTTTATTCAGATTGGATGGCAATGGCGTCTAAGTTAATGTTAAGAATGTAAAAATGAATTAGTTGACGTAGTTGTTTAATTCCGATGAATTGATTTAATTTAAACAATGTTCAATGAAGTGATTTACCATACCTTCCATATTAGAGACAAATCTGTCAAATTTGACATTGACATGTGTTAAAAACATAGAGTTACTATTAAAGATAGACGTGGATGTCAACTTCTCATTAAGGGAGAAATATTATTTGTATACAACTCTCTACCTCTCTCTATTTTATTCAGATTGGATGGCAATGGCGTCTAAGTTAATGTTAAGAATGTAAAAATGAATTAGTTGACGTAGTTGTTTAATTCCGATGAATTGATTTAATTTAAACAATGTTCAATGAAGTGATTTACCATACCTTCCATATTAGAGACAAATCTGTCAAATTTGACATTGACATGTGTTAAAAACATAGAGTTACTATTAAAGATAGACGTGGATGTCAACTTCTCATTAAGGGAGAAATATTATTTGTATACAACTCTCTATCTCTCTCTATTTTATTCAGATTGGATGGCAATGGCGTCTAAGTTAATGTTAAGAATGTAAAAATGAATTAGTTGACGTAGTTGTTTAATTCCGATGAATTGATTTAATTAAACAATGTTCAATGAAGTGATTTACCATACCTTCCATATTAGAGACAAATCTGTCAAATTTGACATTGACATGTGTTAAAAACATAGAGTTACTATTAAAGATAGACGTGGATGTCAACTTCTCATTAAGGGAGAAATATTATTTGTATACAACTCTCTATCTCTCTCTATTTTATTCAGATTGGATGGCAATGGCGTCTAAGTTAATGTTAAGAATGTAAAAATGAATTAGTTGACGTAGTTGTTTAATTCCGATGAATTGATTTAATTTAAACAATGTTCAATGAAGTGATTTACCATACCTTCCATATTAGAGACAAATCTGTCAAATTTGACATTGACATGTGTTAAAAACATAGAGTTACTATTAAAGATAGACGTGGATGTCAACTTCTCATTAAGGGAGAAATATTATTTGTATACAACTCTCTATCTCTCTCTATTTTATTCAGATTGGATGGCAATGGCGTCTAAGTTAATGTTAAGAATGTAAAAATGAATTAGTTGACGTAGTTGTTTAATTCCGATGAATTGATTTAATTTAAACAATGTTCAATGAAGTGATTTACCATACCCTCCATATTAGAGACAAATCTGTCAAATTTGACATTAACATGTGTTGAAAACATAGAGTTACTACTAAAGATAGACGTGGATGTCAATTTCTCATTAAGAGAGTAATAATATTTGTATACAACTCTCTATCTCTCTCTATTTTATTCAGATTGGATGGCAATGACGTCGAAGTTAATGTTAAGAATGTAAAAATGAATTAGTTGACTTAGATGTTTATTTCCGATGAATCAATTTAATTTAAACAAAGTTTAATGCAGTGATTTAGCATACCTTCAATAATAGAGTCAAATATATCAAACTTGACATTGACATGTGTTGAAAACATAGAGTTACTACTAAAGATAGACGTGGATGTCAACTTCTCATTAAAGAAGAAATAATATTTGTATGCAACTCCCTATCTCTCTCTACTTTAATCTGATTGGATGGTAATGACGTCGAAGTTTCAAATATTAGAAACGACATTATTTCAATAGACAGTAAAGAAGGATAGAGAATATTAAACCCATGTTCTTTCTTCGTCTTCCAATGGTAAAATTCCATTTACATACCGCACTGTCTATCTTGAATTTAAGCTCTATTAAAAAAGTCTTATCTATCTCATTAATACTTTTGTCATGAGTTTTTCAAATTAAAGGTTTGTTTTTGTACAACTTGCGCGTTAAAAGGATTCTATTGCGAACTGAATACTGTGTAAAATTTTTCTGTTATTCAAGGATCCCTTAAAATTACCTACACACTGTATTGGAACTCAAAGTGTAGTCGCGTGCCGAAATTAGACGTGGGTGGAGCAAAGGGCGATCGCCCTTTTTCGAGTATATCTACAAATTGTAAGTAGGGGAAACATTTTTGATTATGATACAGACCGGGGCCTGTTTGTGACCGTCTCTTACAATTCATTCACAAAAGAACACGTGGTTTGGTCAAAATTTTTCTATGAAAAATTTTCGCTCCAGTAGAAATCCAATGAAATCAATTAATTTTACTTAACATACCTTGTGAAAAAATGAAACATTAAGTGTAAATATAAGTGTAGGTGAGTGCGCTACAACAATTTAAGGTAAACGAAAAGGTAATCCGAGTACACAATACAACTCGTGTCTAGTTCATTAAAAGTATTACCACTTTGTTAACTAGGAAAATCCAAAAGTTAAAACCTCAAATTTCTAAATTCTTCTTTCTATTTTTTGCTTTCGATTTCCAAGCTTGAATTCCTCTCTTTCTTATGTCTTCCATCACCTCAACCTACCATATTTTCCTTGGTGTTCCTTTTCCTTCTTGTTCCTTTTTGTTCTATGTCCATCAATATTTTTGGTGGCTCTAAAATCTGGCATTCTCTTTATGTGACTCAGCCAATCTATATGCTTAGTTCTGCTTCTCCAAATAGATTCCTTATTCCACTATTCGTTCTTCTCCGCCATAATTCTCTCTACTTGTTACCTCCTACTATTCTTTCTTTCTCTTTATCTTCTTTATTAATGTTAAGTTAAGAATGTAAAAATGAATTAGCTGACGTAGTTGTTTAATTCCGATGAATTGATTTAATTTAAACAATGTTCAATGAAGTGATTTACTATACCTTCCATATTAGAGACAAATCTGTCAAATTTGACATTGACATGTGTTGAAAACAGAGTTACTACTAAAGATAGACGTGGATGTCAACTTCTCATTAAGGGAGAAATAGGAGGTAACTTGTTACCTCCTACTATTCTTTCTTTCTCTTTATCTTCTTTATTAAGAATCGACGTTTCGTCTCTGGGTCTTATTAATGTTTTTTATAGCTGTAGCTTCGCCTTTCTGGTGGTTCCTTATGGTGAAACAATTTACTCCTCTTCTCGCTTCCAGATTTCCTCCCTTGTCCTTGATACCCCACCCCAAGATATACATAACTTCATTGCTTTTTCTTCGTTCAGTTGTATTAACAAATTTCTCATTGTTTTCCTTTGAGATATTGCCATTATTATAAATTTCAATTCATCTTCTTTGATTCGTAGATTCATTGTCTGCCATTTCTTGGAGGCTCTCCAGGTTTCCTTTCCATCGTCTGCGTACCTATGCCAGTAGTTGCTTTGTCCATGTTCTGTTCAAACCGATTTTACGTACTATCCTTTCTAATCTTATATTGTATTGGATAAAGGATCTTGTTTTAGTCCTGTATTGGTCTGGAAAGATTTTGATATTCATTGGTTCGCCTTTATATTCGTTTTTGTATGTTAGAGTGTTATTTTTGTAAGACCAAGGCAAAATACAAAGGAGAGGATGTCTTGATCCTTGATTTTAAACGTTTACAACTTCCGGTACGTCCGGTTTTTGCGATAACTATAAATAAATCGCAAGGCTCGTCGTTGGACGTTGAATTGAAATTTCCGTGTTTGGCGCATGGACAATTAGACGTCGCGCGTTCGCGCGTCGGAAAACCGTCATTTTTGTTTGTTTATGAGCCACAAAACAAAATAAAAAATATTGTTTATCAAAAAAAAAAAAGATTCCTTTTGTATGTTTTAAGTTTATTTTAAACAAAAGTTTAGGTCTTCTATTTATCGATTGAGGCAGAACAAAATCAGATAGTGGAAAATAAATTTAAATTGTTTAAAAATACAAAAATATGGGGAAAATATAAGGAAGTGATACGCTTATGGATTAAGAATGCTTTAATATTTTAATACTCTCTTATTCATAAAAATTAACTATAACAGTGTTTAATCTCATGTGGTATACAATCAAATTCTCCAAAGCGTGTGTCAAAGTTACTATCTCAATAAATAATAATCAAAACGCTTATTCTACCGTTTGATTCAAAACTTTTTATTAAAATTTTATTGGAAACTCGTCCTCGACATGGATCGTGACGCCGGTCCTATCCGGTTATAATGGCAGTCTAAAATTTGGCGAATACCCCGCCTGGCGGGATTATTGATGGTTGTTTTTATCACAGCAGTAAATTATTGTCTTATATAATTTCTGGAAGGTCTTTTTTATGTTTACTTTCTAGAAATCTAGAAATGTCCATTCTGATATGTATTCGGACTTGTTTAGCGACGAAGTTTATAACAAAAAGTCATAGGGAATGTAACGAAATAGAAAACTAACCAGTGAATATGAATTAGTTAAATATTAGTGAATAATTAATTATTGTATAAGTCAGTTAAACCTAGAGCAAATGTTTAAATAAATTAAAAAGTAAAAGACAGTGTATATATGTTGAAAAGCAGTTTAAATAAAAATGAATATAAGAAAAAAATCACATTGATTTCAAAAACCTTTATAAATTCATGCAATAGAATGGTAAATGTAGACCGCTCTGATTTCAGGTAGACCGACCTAGAAAAAACTATCTAGGTAGTAAAAATATAAACGTTGACAAAATTTGATCCTTTATTTGAGATACAATCACAATATGAGTACGTCCAGGTGTGAATTTAGATCAGACCCTTATAAATCGACCGAATTCAATATTCGTTTCATTATATTTACGAGGGTTGTCTGATATGTTTCAGACCTAATAAATCAGTCTGTCAGTTCCTTCAAGAAGTTTCACAGCTTCAGCAGTCTCAAATCTTGTTCCTTTTAATTCAGATTTCATCATCCTAGTTTTTCTTAATCGGCTTCTTTTAGAGACTCCAAAGACTTAGATGGCGAAGATTTCCAATAAAGCCCCGTTTCATCTGCTTTGTTTTCGAAATACAAATCATATTCGTTAACTTCTGCTGCTGCTGGAACCTCAGCACTTAATTTTTTACATTGAATTCCAATTTGCCGTGAGCCATGTCGTTATTTAAAATTTTTTAACCAACCAAAACTTGCGATGAAGCTTCATGTTTAAGTCAGTAATGAAGTCGTTGAATTCAGTCTTTCAATTCTTGAGGTGAATTTACTTATGCAGCATAAACTTTTTCTTTAAGATTCGACCAAACCTTGTAATCCAAGGGATTAAAATCGCATGACCGAGGAGGCCAATAAATCGGAGCTTCTGCACCTCGACTATTAACGATTGTTAAGTTTATAGATTACTTCAACTGTTTAAAACTAGTTGAAAAAATGAATGATGATATGAGTGATTTTGATTTATGACTCCACATACTTTCCGGATGAACTATATTCCTTTTTAAAATCCTTATCGGACGTTATTGAAGGATAACTTGTTGAGATATGATAAAAACAGGTGTCCGGTGAGAGAATCGTAAGACCCCCGAAGGGTTAATCTTCTTCCCCAAGCCGACAATGGGGAAACACACTTTCGGCAGGTAGGGGAGATTTAAAAGTGTATTGTTATCTCTTTATGGTAATTCATGGTGATTTGTTTGGTGTTTATCGGTTATATTATGTTGAATATCATTTACATGATTTGTTTACTGATTCGTTTTTTATTTGTGAGTATAGCGTTTTTTAACAAAAAAAAGTTTCATAAAATGATTTTTTATCTTTAAAATATAAAAACGAAGGGGTTTGACTAATTCGATGAATTACAATTACTTAAATCAGGCAAAGTCGTAGGCTGGTAACTACAGATAGGTTTTAACTGCTCAAAACATCGTTGACATGATCTTGATTGACATTTGGACGCTCAAAATCCCGATTTTCGTTCACGTCTTTCGTAGTTTATACAGTAGTAGTACTAAAGACGATTCGTTCACTCCCCATAGCAGTATGGAAACTTTTATACTCAATTACCATTGATTTGAAGCTTTACAATCTTTTGAATACTTTCTAGGTTATAAAAATAAGTGTTTTTCCCATTTTAGTAAGATTTAAAAAAAATATTACTTATATCAGGTGAAAAAGAAGATTGGAGATCCAAGGAAAGGTTTTTATTGTTCAAAACATCATTAACATGATACTAATTGACATTTGGACACTTAAAACCCAGAATTTCGTTTAAATATCTTTCAGTTTACAAAGTAGTAGTACCAAAGACGATTCGTTCACTCCCCATAACAGTATGGGAACTTTTATACTGAATTACCATTGATTTGAAGCTTTACAATCTTTTGAATTAATTTTAGGTTATAAAAATAAGTGTTTTTCCCATTTCAGTAAGATTTAAAAAAAATATTACTTATATCAGGTGAAAAAGAAGATTGGAGATCCAAGGAAAGGTTTTTATTGTTCAAAACATCATTAACATGATACTAATTGACATTTGGACACTTAAAACCCAGAATTTCGTTTAAATATCTTTCAGTTTACAAAGTAGTAGTACCAAAGACGATTCGTCCACTCCCCATAACAGTATGGGAACTTTTATACTGAATTACCATTGATTTGAAGCATTACAATCTTTTGAATTAATTTTAGGTTATAAAAATAAGTGTTTTTCCCATTTCAGTAAGATTTAAAAAAAATATTACTTATATCAGGTGAAAAAGAAGATTGGAGATCCAAGGAAAGGTTTTTATTGTTCAAAACATCATTAACATGATACTAATTGACATTTGGACACTTAAAACCCAGAATTTCGTTTAAATATCTTTCAGTTTACAAAGTAGTAGTACCAAAGACGATTCGTCCACTCCCCATAGCAGTACGGGAATTTTTATACTGAATTACCATTGATTTGAAGCTTTACAATCTTTTGAATTAATTTTAGGTTATAAAAATAAGTGTTTTTCCCATCTCAACAAGATAAATAAAGAGTATTACTCATATTAGGTAAAAAAAGATCCAAGGAAAGGTTTTTACTGTTCAAAACATCGTTAACGTGATCTTGATTGACATGTGGACGCTCAAAATCCTTGATCTTATCGATATTTATTTTGGTTTACTAGTACTAGAGGATCTACCTACATTTTTCTGCTTTAATCTATTGTAAACTATTGTTCGATTCATTCCGTCAAAAGCTTTTTGTAAGTCTAGGAAGACAATGTATACTTTCTTTATTAATTCCCTAATCGTGATTACTTAATTTTTGTTTATTGTGTCCTTTCATATACCCACTTTAAGTTCCGTCTAGTTGGTCCTCAACCATTGTCCTTAGCATGTTTTCATTTACTTTGAGACAATGTTTGATAAAGTAAAATCTCTATTATTCGTGCAAGCTCTGGTGTCTCTTTTCTCATATACCTTCCAATCTCTGCAGAGGAACTATTCCTATATCAAGACCTACTTAAACAAACCACATACCTTACAAAAATCCTCCTTATCCAACGAAACTTTAACCAACGAATGAATCTCTCTCTCTACCTTCCAATCGAGATTATGGCCGTTTCCAAGTTCCATTCAATATTGTCAGTAGCAATTTAATATCTTGATTTTCATTTTTTTATTGTTTTAATGCTTTTTTAGATCTTCTCTATTCTTATTAGTTCTTGTCCTTAGTGTATACTCAATCTTGCTGGCTGCATAATTCCTGGTCATCTATTATTATTCAGTATTTTTTCTTTTTATTTGTTTTATTTCATTAGGTTTTTTCTTGGGTTCTTTATTGTTTTACAAAATATTCATTGTAATCTTTCTCCATGAGCCCCTTCACTTTCGTTCTTTATATATCAGTCTAGCTTCTCCTGTTTTCCTTTCCAATTATCTTTGTCGTAGATTCAATTTTATCACCTTTTTTAATTTCTTCCGTCCACTATTTTGTTTGTTACTTTTTTGTCTTAATCCTTCTTCTAAATTGTTAATTATACTTTTAGTTTTAATTTAGATATATAGATATAGAATGAATCATAGTTTTTTTATTACTTTTTTCGATTTCTGAATATTTTTTTTTATTTTTATTCTCTTGTTTATCATAAATTCTTCATTATCAAATACCAAAATTAGAAAATCTCATTTTATCGTGATATTAAAGTAGTTTTACTGTCAAGTGTAGAGAGGGTAAGGGCTACCCCCTTCTTTCGAGTCGAATGTAGGTCAAAAGCGGTTTTTGGGGGAATATGAATACCCCGCAGATTATTAAACGTAGCCCTAGAAAGGGGAAGTCTTGGGACATATTTTCAACCTGTTCCTTTTTGTTTGAACGAGTAGGTGTAGCGTTATTTAACAGACCCTCTTTAAAAGGGCAAAATTTGTATATCGACGCATTTATATGGGGTCCTGCAGATACGGGACAGGTTAGTCGCAAAATGCCGTAAGGGTAGCTGTCTGGAAAGGGTTGATTCTATAACCTGTTGATTTGTATTGTTTACCACAAATTAGTCTTCATCGAATGGGGCGAGATAATTTTGTTAAAATTGGATATTCATCAAAGGGAAGTTTTCTGTATTCAACTACAACTACAAATAAAGTCACCAAACAACTTCTAATTGAATTATCCTTGATAACGTTGTTCAAAATTCAGCAAAAGCTGCTGAAAGCAAAAAAGTCTTTGAGCAAATTTTTCATGTCTAGGAATAGTGTGCGTGGTCCTAGAAGTACCTGGTTTGACCCATAGATGGCGGTAGTTACTCGAAAAATATCACAGTATTAGAAAGTCCACAATCTATACAACATATGTTTGAAGTTTGAAGACGCCACGTTGTTTAGTATTTGTTTGGTAGCCATCAATGGACATGAGAAAGCTGTGCGCAAGATGGATGCCGCGTTACCATCCGATTTTTCTAACCCTAATGATGAAGAAAATGTAAACAATACTGAAGAAAGTGAAGTTGAAATTATCCAAAAATGGTTATAATCCACACCCCTAAAATCATAAAAAATTATGAGTAGTTTTTCTATCGATTTTACTAAAATAATCAATAAGACGTTTCGTTTTTATCTCATTTTATAGATTATAATCAATTATATTTAAAAATATCCGTTTTAAATAATTAAATACGTGAATTGTTATGACCGGTGCAATTTTTATATCTAGAACATTATATAATTTAACGATGAGAGACTACTTTTAGAGCGGAAACATTCAGTCGGATGCAAAGTCAACTCTCTGTTAGATTTAACAATCTATTTCCTAAATTAACCTCTCGGCTACTTTAGATGATATTGTTGTTTGCTATGAGTAATATAGTCCGGTCCTTTATCATATTCAACAGGTACCAGCTATTCAAATTTTCCTTTTTTTTTCAAATAATCTCAGTTCGCATGTTTTTGGTCAAGTTGATAGAAAATCTCGCTAAAATTATGCAAACGAGAATTGCTATTTACGTTTTGAGATAGACAAAATATTTTCCATTGCATGCATTTGACGAATTGTCGAATTTTTTCCATCCCGATTGAGTATCTACCTCGAAGATGATGTCCACCTTAAACAAGGTGCGTGTCTGAACGTACCACATATCAACTTATGTAGCTGAAACGAGAGCAGGAGGAAACATTTTTACCAAACAACAGTCATTAAAACCTCCAGATCAGTAGCCGGAATTATCCTCTGGAAGACTCACGTCAACTTTATGAGGAAGGATCGGCTGGCGCAAGAAGCATCCATGGAGAATCCAACACCAGAAAAGAAGCAACGAGTTTTTAATTGTATGATACGCAGATGATGCTACCTTCATAGCAGAAGACGAAGACGATCTACGAAGAATGTTTTTCAAATTCAACCAAATTGTAAAACAGTTTGGAGGTTTGCGCGACGTTATACGGCCTCATGTCCATCTTAAACAAGGCGCGTGTCTGAACGTACCACATATCAACTTATGTAGCTGAAACGAGAGCAGGAGGAAACATTTTTACCAAACAACAGTCATTAAAACCTCCAGATGTAGCCGGAATTATCCTCTGGAAGACTCACGTCAACTTTATGAGGAAGGATCGGCTGGCGCAAGAAGCATCCATGGAGAATCCAACACCAGAAAAGAAGCAACGAGTTTTTAATTGTATGATACGCAGATGATGCTACCTTCATAGCAGAAGACGAAGACGATCTACGAAGAATGTTTTTCAAATTCAACCAAATTGTAAAACAGTTTGGAGGTTTGCGCGACGTTATACGGCCTCATGTCCACCTTAAACAAGGCGCGTGTCTGAACGTACCACATATCAACTTATGTAGCTGAAACGAGAGCAGGAGGAAACATTTTTACCAAACAACAGTCATTAAAACCTCCAGATGTAGCCGGAATTATCCTCTGGAAGACTCACGTCAACTTTATGAGGAAGGATCGGCTGGCGCAAGAAGCATCCATGGAGAATCCAACACCAGAAAAGAAGCAACGAGTTTTTAATTGTATGATACGCAGATGATGCTACCTTCATAGCAGAAGACGAAGACGATCTACGAAGAATGTTTTTCAAATTCAACCAAATTGTAAAACAGTTTGGAGGTTTGCGCGACGTTATACGGCCTCATGTCCACCTTAAACAAGGCGCGTGTCTGAACGTACCACATATCAACTTATGTAGCTGAAACGAGAGCAGGAGGAAACATTTTTACCAAACAACAGTGATTAAAACCTCCAGATCAGTAGCCGGAATTATCCTCTGGAAGACTCACGTCAAAATTATCGGGAAGGATTGGCTGGCGAAAGAAGCATTCATGGAGAATCCAACCACCAGAAAAGAAGCAACGAGTTTTTAATTGTATGATACGCAGATGATGCTACCTTCATAGCAGAAGACGAAGACGATCTACGAAGAATGTTTTTCAAATTCAACCAAATTGTAAAACAGTTTGGAGGTTTGCGCGACGTTATACGGCCTCATGTCCACCTTAAACAAGGCGCGTGTCTGAACGTACCACATATCAACTTATGTAGCTGAAACGAGAGCAGATACAGGCAGGAAAAACATTTTTTCCAAACAATAGTGATTAAAACCTCCAGATTAATAGCTGGAATTATCCCCTGGAAGACTCACGTCAACTTTATGAGGAAGGATCGGCGGCGAAAGAAGCATCCATGGAGAAGCCAACCACCCAAAAGGTCAGCAGGCAGACCTCCAAAGGGATGGGACATCGACTTCGCAAGATCAAGGCTGAATAAATTGGAACATAAATTTAGTGGAATATATATATATATATATATATATATATATATATATATATATATATATATATAATGAATTTTATATCGGGCATACACTTTCGTATGTTTGTTGTCAAGACTGCTGTAACCTACACTTCTGATTATTTGTGTACTATCCAGTCGCGAATGATTATAAGGTGAAGTAATATTTGTTTATTGGTTTATTTTTCTTACGGTAACAATTTTATCCAAGTTTTCTTGATTTATTCAGATATTTGAATATGGCCCGCCATTTTCGCCGCCTTAAAACCAATTTTGGTAGATAAAGTATACAATTTTAGACCTTCTCACAGAAATTTAATGCCTAAACGCAATAACTTTCATAGTTTTCGATGAAAAGAAATTTAAAGTTTCGCTTGGCAATAAACTTAACCTTTTTTGGGCCCAAATAATTTCAATATCTAGTTAGGGTGCCAAATCAACCATCTTATTCCTGGCTACCCCTATCGAAACTTAGTAAGTAAGCTTCCCAATAGCTACAGCCTCAAATCGAGTTAAAACTATTAACAAATCAACAACAGTATAAACTTTCCAACCATGTATAAATCGATAATAATAAACATGTTTTCTATTTGTACAAACTTTTGGTACAACAGCAAAAAACCTGTAGAAGACATTTCAAGTTGAATGGTCTGTAAACTAACTTCGTAAAACAAATATTTGATGTTTGTTATAAACCGATTCTGATTATTTATTCGCTACTGATATAAATATGATTAATTTTAATTTTATTTTTATGACAAATGCACTACATAAGTGATATAAATAAATTGTAACTGAATCTAACCTTAATTTCTCCAACTCTTTCTTAAATAAGCAATATTTCTTCACCTACATTAATCAACCTCTATTATCTTATTCTAATCAATCAAAGTTGACACTTATGACAGTGACATTTGTGACAACTATGACAGATCTATCATTGATGATGTCTACGATAGATAAATACCCACAGATAAATAAAGTAAACCATATTGAAACTAAAGAAATACTATTTCTGTACATATATTTGTGGAGCCATTTTCAAGCTAGGATCAGTCCTCGTTATCTTACACCTCCAACTTTTCTACCATCTCTTCCAACATCCCAACCATCCAGCTCGACCTCTGCATCCACTATATCATCAATCTTATCTTAGTTTTCTGTTTAGCTCTCCATATATATCGTATCCTTCTTATTCGTAGTAAAAATTGCTTAATAGTGATTCCAAAAAATCAATATTTCTATTAATTCGGACGTGAGGGTAAAATCAATGTTGCCACATTGTTTATCTATAAATAAAATTGACGTAAACTGTTAAAAATAACTGTTACTTGCTGTCAATGTTGCAATATGCTGAAATCATCTTCTTTGCTTTAGCTTGGTGCCTTGTACCTGGTTCTTCATTTTTTCGTTGATATTGGCATTCGTGTTGGGTGTGTGTTTTTATAAAAATGGCAAAATTGTTAGCAAACGTAGCTCTCAATTCGAGATCCTTCCATTTCTCGGATTGGCAAGAATCTCTAATAGTTGGTCTGTCTTCTTTCTATGATCTTTTTCTTCTATTTCTTTTAAAATTTAGTCGTGGTCTAACTCATTTCTCGGTCTAGGATGCATGATGCCCTTCAATTCGATCTCAAGATAAGGTCTTCAGCCCTTGAAATCTTGTTTTGACAGTTTTTTCTATTAAATCTACAACATTTTTTGGTCTATCTCTAAGTAGATCTGGTAAGTACTTATGTACCAAGGAACGTTCACTCATTTCAGACTAATATTTTGCTGATCCTGGAGCTTACTTCGGTGACTTATATCATTATATCCAAATGCCTGTAGATGTGGGGTGAATTAGTCTTCGATTAGTTAGAGCTCGTTCTCTAATACCAGCTCGTATCGACTTCTGATGAGACCTGATAGTCGTCCTCTTATCTTTCTCTTGGTCCACTATAACTCCTAAATATTTGGTCTTGGTTGTATCACATTATCTTCTGATATCTTCTTATTTTTGAAGAGTTTGCTGGTAGTTATGGCAATGAAATCTGCATATAGAGCCGTCAGGACTATACCTTGTGGTATTTCTGCCTTTATAGATACGAATTTGGATGTGGGTCTGTTAAACTTGATGCTGTATCGTCAAAAGTATTTTTTGCTTGTTGTATCAAAGCTTAGATTGAAATCTTTCGGGTCTAAAGACGTCAGTGTTTGGTATTGATATGGATGTTATATCAGAAAATTATCGTAATTTGTATTTGCCATATTTATTGTTCAAAATATGGTTATAACCCGAACTATAAAGTCGAAAGCCGCTTTCAAGTAGCAATCATAATAAACTGAAATGCCGGCTGCACTGATTTTTCAATAAAAACATTTCATTGTAAAGATTAAGTGTTTGTTTGAAGCGTAATAAGGTGCATGAAGACTAAAGAAACATTTTTATTTTTTGTTTTTTTTTTAAATGTCTGTTTTATAGTATATACACTACTGGTCAAAAGGTTTTGCCCATCCATAATCGAATCAAAATAATAGACTTTAACAAATTTCTGTTCAGCATTGTCAAGTTAATGTCATAAACGTGTCTTACAAACCATCATCTCCACTGTTTACCAATGAAAACATCGAATTGTAAACATAAACGCATTTCTATTAGCCGAAGCTATCGGAAGGCGTATGTACACAATTTCTTCGAAATATTCCTGCCAGACAGTCTGTGTTAAGCAGTGGCGTGGCTTGGTGTGATTTATTTAATTAATTATAATAAAGATTTAGATATACAAACACAGCAAAAAGGAGATTTTTTGATAGAAAACGTTTAAGACGGTCAAGCAAAACCACACCATTGAAGATAAACGTATTGCATTGATCAGTAAACGTGATCGATGACTCATGAACCTAAATATAGTAGCTCAGATCAATCTAAGAATCTACTTCTACAGTAAAAAGAAGTTTGGTAGTGAAGAAACCTTTTTTATGACGTCATAATAAAATTTAAAGGTTACAGTGGGCTATAGAACATGAAGATCGGACACGTGAAGAGTGTGAGAGAGTTTAATGGAGTGATGAGTCAAAGTTTGAGGTTTTTTGCGCAGTTCAAAGAAAGAACGTTAGATCCATGTAAAATCCTTACTGGTGAAGGCTCGGTGATGGTTTGGAGATGTTTTAGAGGAAGAACGACTGAAGACTGATAAAAATTGAGAAGATTTATAATAAATGAAGCTATAACAACTATTACTACGTCCTGGTAAACGTTTGATCCACAGAAAATTCATCTTCCAGCATGACAACGGTGATTATTTGTAGTTCGTTTAAAAATAAATATCAAAATCGTTTATTTTAATATACTTTATAATTCTCTACTGTATAATTCCATCGATTTAAAAAGTCAAAAATTGTTGTTTCGTCGTCTATCAAACGAGAAACTTATATTATGAAATTCTAATTCGATACGCAAATATATTTTATTTCCAAGTAAGTTTTCTTTTTGAAATTATTCAAGTGCAAAAAATATCTATATAAAATAATATTAAACACAAAGGTAACCGGAAATCCCAAGCATTCGAGTCGCGGCATATGTATGCCACATCCGCCACGTTCGTACTCGTACCACCCGAACTTACCCCCTGCAACCCCCGTGTGACGTAACAACGCGCATCCGGCCTCGTTTCATAATTTATGTTATACACAGTTTTGTAATTAGTTACATTATTTCGCCTGTTCTCTGTATACTGTATATACGTTAATGTACACTGAGAAAAAAGATAAAAATTTTACGTAGGTATAACTTTTTCTTGGGTTAAAATACTAAGTGTCCCCGTATATAAAAGTCAATTCTAAATTCATGCGACAAAATGTATGAAATTAAGATTGTGCGTTCGTATAAAAAAAAATTCCTTATCCCACCCCTATCCGGTGGTGACGGAAATTGAATTTTTTTTTTTCTAAAATTTCAGTTAAGCTAGAAACTTGACATTTTTTAATTTTCTTGCACTTGCAAAGGACTATCCATGGATTTTTTTCCAATATTTCTGTGACATTATACGGGATTGAAATTATCAACCCTCATTTTATTTCATATCAAAGTTTCACGAAATGAAAAAAAAAATCAATTTCAGTCAACACCTTTTAAGGGTGAATGAATCAACTCCTAAATTTTGTCACATGAATTTAGGAACGCCCTGTATGAATCTAATCTTATGAGAGATGAAAAATTCTTGATTTTATATTTCATTTTCTGTGATTTAGACCTGCTTGACAAAAAAAATAATTAGTGTTTTGAGAAATCAGTTAAAAACTTTCACAGCCATCAAAAGCTTGAAATTATACTAGGCTACTAGAGTACTATACAAACTTTTTAAAATATGTTTCTAAAACTCTGAAAACTTGGAAGAGGAAATGGAGATCCAAATCGACAATAACACCTGGTTAAAGACGCTACAGTTTGTAGATGATCAGGTAATATGTCAAACGTCAGATATAACCTAAAATACATGGCATGCAACTAAAGATATAATACTCAAAATGTAAACAACACACATTCAAAACGTCTAACCAGAGTTTCGAAACCACGATAAAAAAAATGATGCATCTTTAAAGTCAACATGTTCGTACGTCACTTGTCAAATTTCATCGTCGCTGTTAAATGTTTTACTCTTTAACTTTGTCTTCATGTTTACGAATTAAAAAATAGACGGACGGGGTCAAATCGGGGCTATACGGTGAGTGTTCGATTGAAAGGATAATTCCCAAAATATTGTAGCCATCACTTTTTTGAAGCTTTTAAGGACCTTTGATTTTTTGACACGAGCTCTCTTTTCCGATGTCATTCTATGGAATTTCTGTTGGATGTCGGATCACAGGAAAAGTCCATAGTTCCAATATCAATTGCAGAAGACAGTTATGCGAGGAACAATCAATATATCATAAATACGCATTGCATTCATACCAAATGAAGAAATGTTTACTCCCCGTATAAAATTCGGTAGACATCGAACAACCGTCAGTCCACGTGGACTCATCATCTCTCCACTGTTTACCAATGAAAACATCGAATAGTAAACATGTAAACATTAGCTGAAGCTTACAGAAGGCGTATGTACACAATTTCCTGCCAGACAGTCTGCGATAAGCAGTGGCGTGGTTAAGTGAGATTCATTCAATTCATGAATTTCTTTAAATAAATAGAAATATGATGCTGTTCAATTCGTAATGATTCGACTACTTTTTAACGAATACTTTCTCTTATAAAAGTTTTTATAAAAATAATAAATTTATAAAATGAGGTATCTACTTCCATGGTAGATAGATCAAGCAAAATTATCGGTTTCTAACTAGTTTTTATAGTCTGCAATTGATATTGAACTACACACTTGATCGGTTTACCATTTTTTGGTCCTCGCGGAAAATCGTTGACAACATTCTAACAAAAAATTACAGAGATTTTTTGGGGAGGAGGGGGTTGTGGAATGATGTTTGCTAGTACTGACAAGAACTGTTCATATATTTCAATAAAATAATAATAAGGACGCGGAAAAGAACGAAATGTTTACACTTTATACTATTTGTTTACAATTTTTAGTAAATTTCAAAAGTGCTGAAAACCGGCTGCGATTTGATCAATCAGGAATCTACAAAACTGCCAACTTAAATTTTGAATTTTCCTAATTTTATTAACAGGAAGTTTGTTTTTTTGGCATTGTTTGTATTTGTAAACGTTTAAAGTGATTATAAAATCACTTAAAACGCGACTATTTTTATAAATAAAATTGTATTTATTAGATTTACATCTATGAGTGTATTTTTTTCTGTACGAATTTTTTTCATTTGGTATGTATATTAATTTTCATTAGTGGCTGCTGGTCATTTTTATTCCACTTTTGCCTTTGAGCGTTTTTTATGGAAACAAAAAAAACAAACGTTAATTAAAACGGACCGTTTTCCATACAACAATTAGTCGGGAGAATATTTTGAGAGATTTTTCCCCCGTTCGTATTTCGATATGAGAATTATAATATATAAGGGTTGTTACTATTTATATATCTTTTGCCAACACTATAATTGTTATAAATAAACGTAACTACAACTTTTCCCGCGTTAATGTCTTTGATGTACCGCCACTTTAGCTATCGCCTAACGCCAAACGGCGATTTTAAGGCCGTTGTTAAATTATAGCGTCAAGTCTACAGTGGCTACACCTACAGTTAACGTCAATCATCGCGATAATTAACGGCATTTCTTCTTCTTAATGGCTCGGAGGTTCGTCCGATAATGATTTGGGGCTCGTAACTTTTAAGCGATTTCCTTCTACTCGGCTCGACTTTCTTCTTAGCGACGGAATTCGAGTTGCTTTTCACTCGAGTGACTCGAAATTTTTGACAACTCGAGTTTCGAATGACGCGAGTTGACTCGTACCACTTGAGTGGTTTATACCGAGCCGAGTGATATAGTGAGTAATGGTATTTGTTTTCTTTTTCATCATCATTCATTGTTATTCAATAATTTAGACAAAACTTCGGATAAAACGAATAATTTCAGAAACTTAAAAATTTAAGGTTATGCGAAATCATCGAAGTGAAACTGTCAACTGTCAGCATTGAAGTGACTAGAGTCACTCCAGAACGTTCCGAAAGTGTTTTGCAGTACGGAACTGTCACTTGTACTACATGAAACACTCAACACGCAACTTTAGGTATGTAAATGGATACAGAACGAACAACTTTCAGATGGCGTCGTCTAAAAAATGTTTTGGTTAGGTTTGGTTTGGTTTAGGTCATTTTTTGGCACAAATTTAGAACAAAAAACCATTATTTGGGAGTTTTGCAAAAAAATTAACAAAGATTTTGGAAATACAATTAACTTGATGCCAAATGCTTATCTTACTAATCAAAAATAAAAAAGAATTTCCTTAGCTCTTGCTATAATGGTTTGTCAAGACTTGCAACTTGTTTTACCCAGCAGGAAATCTTTAAGATAGAAAATTATTTCTGATGCTTATCATGCCACACGCACTGTAATTGTAGATATTCTACATTCAGTTGAATATATGGCTGCTACAACAAATTTATGGACTTTTGACAGTAAAAAACCATACCCAACCATAAATGCCAATCCATAGTCACGTATTTCAAACAAAGCATCAAATCGGCTTACAAACTTATGGAAATGCAACGTACAATGGATTTGGAATGTATTAAATTAAAGCACGATGTCCCAATGCGCTGGAATTATTCTAAATATTTAATGCTAGATAGAACGGTCAAAATTAAAACTGCTTTATCAGCAACTATGTCCGATATGCCTGGTTCACCAAATAATTTACAAAACTTTGAATGAGTTGAAATGGTTCAAGAATGCGTAGATCTTTTGAAAACTCTTGAAAAACTTACTGCAGCATTATCCAGAGAGAAATATCCAACAGTGATTCCTTTTATTAGAAATATTCAAGCAGCGCTAGTAAAAAAGATCGTAAATACAGGCATTGGTCAAGAACTAAAAAAATCTTTATTAGATGCTGTCGATAAACGGTTTGGTATTTTAGAATCAAACAAAACTGCAGCACAATCTACCTATTTGGATCCGAGATTCAAGAAAATTGTTTAGTGATTTATGGGAAGATTTTGATGGAAAACTTTCGGAACGTATTACAATATTAACCTTGGCTATTATCAATACAATGACGAAAAATACTTAGATAGAAAAGATGAAGAATTAGCTATGAAATATTTGTGCATCCCAGCGACTTGAGTTACTTCAGAACGAGTTTTTTCTAAAGCTGCGCTGATGTGTAATCAAAGAAGAAACCGTTTGGTAGGGAAAAAAATTAACAAACTATATTTTCCAACAAGATAACATTCATTGAATTTGAGGATGTTATGTGTTAAAATTAATATTTGTTTTAATTTTCGAGAAAAAAACCAGCAATTTCAGTTATATTTGTTGAGTTTATTCAAGTTTAATTCAAGTTAATGTTTATTATTACTAAATTGTGTAAGAACAAAATAAAACTGTTCATATTTGGATCTCATGAAAGTTCCTTGTTAGAATAAATTAAATTGGATTAGAACTTATTAGCAGTAGATTATAATATTTCAATTTGACTGATAATTTCTTGATTATGTATGACGGGTTTAGTTTGAAGGAAAATTAATATTGTTTTATTCGTTTTAAAATTTTAATCACTCGAGTTTTATAGTCCGAATGACTCGAGTCAATAAAAATCACTCGAGTTTTATCTTCACTCGAGTGGCGTTCGAGTGAAAATAAATCACTCGAGTCCCATCACTATTTCTTCTTTTTCTTCGTCATGATGTTCGTTATCGTCGTTTGCACAACTTCCCAATTTCTTTTGCTTTCTATACGGTTATCGGATGTTATTTCGCGATTCAATTTTTGCATATCTTGTCAGAACTCCGTTTTGTCCACTGTCTCGTTTCCTTCTTGCCACGTTTTTAGTAATTTTTTTCCTGGTTCCGTTTTTTCTTTTGTATTGTTCATTCTCTATATTCTCTCAGAAAGATATTCGAGCTGTTCAAACACAAATTTAATCGCCAAACAAGCAGAGGATAATTTTTTCTACACGTACAAACCTTTGAAGGGCACCATCCATAATTTGGACCAAGAAACTTGATCGAATTAAATCACTGTTGAGTTTTAGAGCTCGTGAAGCTCCTTTATAGGATAAAACCAAAGTTTAAACAGAGACCGTTCGCCTCAGACCGGGACTCAGACTTAATATTAATGAGGTATTTGTCTATGGTAGAATGTAAAGCTTGTTTATCTGGACCCAAAACTTGACCATGAGGTACACCACTGTCAACTGGTAAATTACTAGAAACTTTACCATTAGCTGTTACCAATTGATTTCAACATTCAAGGTAAATGACTTGGTTCACCCGCCTCCGTTCGGTAGAGTTCTTAACAGTTTGGACATTATCTTCTTTACCTTATGTGCTATAGATTTAACACCTTTCCTCAAAAGAATCCTAGGTCCTAGTGGAAATTATGGTAACTCCTTCTAGGTTAATATTGGTTCCGGTTTGGTTTCCGCTTATACCAACGTTGTCTTAGTTTTGTGGGTTCGAGTTCATTCTTCTTCATCGATGTATTGATCCTCTTCAAGTTCAAAGGTAATGTCAATAGTATATTCTTGAAATTTCCTCAAAACTTTCGTCCAATGATACCAACAAAATCTCATCAAAATCAGTTTGGAATTTATATTAAAAAAGAATGATTTTTAAAGTTTAAGTTCAAGGTGCAAGAGCGACAAATTTTCAAACCAATTTCAAAGTATAGTAGCATACTAAGTGGGTGGTAGACGCGAAGCTTTTGCAGCTTTCAAAGCGAGTATCTTGTCAGCAGCTGCTGCCTCTGGTGTCTGTTGTCTTCTATTTTTCAAAGCTTCAAACCAATCAATCAGAGATATTTCTTTCGAAGCAATTGAAGTACAATTCTTTAAAAAGATACGACCTCCCATTCCTGCAATAAGAGTTCAATTGGATCAATTCAGTTAAAGTACATTTGCATAATGAGCAGTTGTCATAACTGGTGAAAATTTCCTTCAGGATGCTTTTTGTTTATGAACCGCATTAATCTAGATCTAACACACTTTTTTTCGTATATTTTGGAAGTTACAGAGTTTCCATTAATTGAACTGTTTGTATCTTCTAATATACACTTCTGAATTCACTTCTTTCTGATGATAATCAATCTTATTATTTGCCTTTTCGCCCTTTCGCTGATAGTGATTTCCAAACATATTATCACTGAGACTTCTAAGTTTTGTTTTTTGTCCAATTTCCTTCCTTCCTACGTTCCTTTAGAATGCTGCTTACATATTTCTTAACGATTTCTAATTTTTTGCCCAATTTGCGCTAAATAAACTCCATTTTGACGTGAGCTGCTTCTTCTTTTTTGCCTTTTTGACTTTCTTCCAAATGAGTAGTACTAGTAAATATTAAATGAAGATTCGGTGTAGGGAAAAAAATTTAAACTAAACTAAAAAGTATATTTGATATTCTAATATATTGAACGTATTATTTTACGTGGAAAACAAAATCTGACGTGTTAGGGTCTATATGAAACTCATTAAGTGCCTACGACGCCATCGACATCGGCATAAATCGAAAACGCCGGCGACTTTCAACTTAAACAACACCGCACGGTGTACAGAGCAAGAACGGGGATCAATAAGAATACCGAATGCAGCGATGACTCATGCGACATCCCCCTTACGTCTCTTGCCTTTGATACTTAACCCCCGTGCGTCACCCCATCGAAAAAATCAATTCTGAAACAGCAAATACGAAATGTTGCCAAATTTCGTATGTTTCTCAACCAGACGCTGTCATATGCCGATAAAATGTCAGTGGATTTAAATGGATTCAGTTTATAATCAATTGAAAGGGATGCAAATGTATTATAAAGAATTTAAATTTAATAGAGAACATTAGCGAACGCGTTCTATTGAAGATAACTGATGTTGATGATATGAAAACGTCAATCATAACCTCACAGAAACTTTTCATATACCAACGTACATAAAAAAGAAGAAATTGGTAAAAGATTAAGTTGGAATTTCTGGAGCCTTTGGTGATATTTGTATTACAGCCACATTCGTAATTACGCTGCCAGACGCAAGTTTCGATAACCAAATTAACGTCTTCAGAGACTGAAGTTTAATTCCACTTTTAGATAGTGTGGAAAGTCATGATTGTTGAAAGACAACTTCAACAACAAGTAGCATCAACGCCTTGAGATATTTTGTTGTGAAACTGATAAGTATGATGATTTTCTCTTTCTTAGGATTCGCTTCAGTAGAATCCTAGTGTTTAGTAATAAAATTGATATGGCAATTTGACGATACTTTCCTATAAGTTCACTTTAAAGGAAAAGTACTTTTTTCAAGTTAAATATGGTTAATATTTTTTTTCTCTAAGTTTAGTTTGATCAAAATAGAAATTATTCATTGATCAAACATTTACTTTTCTAAGTTTGCTATTATGAAAATGTTTTAGTCGAGATTTCGCTTTATAAGTATTTTAGCCTAAAGTTAGCTTTTGTCATTTTGTTTTAGTTTGTAATTATCTATTATTAGTTTGTTTTAGTGACAAATTCGCCATTTTTACTTTGTTTTAGTCGATAATTCACGATTATAAGTTTGTTTTAGTCCAAAATTCAATATTATAAGAATGTTTTAATCAAGATTTCGCTATTATAAGTTTGTTTTAGTCTTAAGTTAGCTTTTGTCATTTTGTTTTAGTTAGTAATTCTCTATTATTAGTTTGTTTTAGTGACAAATTCACCATTTTTACTTTGTTTTAGTCGATAATTCACGATTATAAGTTTGTTTTAGTCCAAAATTCAATATTGTAAGAATGTTTTAATCAAGATTTCGCTATTATAAGTTTGTTTTAGCCTCAAGTTAGCTTTTTTCATTGTGTTTTAGTTAGTAATTCTCTATCATTAGTTTGTTTTAGTGACAAATTCACCATTTTTACTTTGTTTTAGTCGATAATTCACCATTATAAATTTGTTTTAGTTCAAAATTCAATATTATATGAATGGTTTAATCAAGATTTCGCTATTATAAGTTTGTTTTAGCCTTAAGTTAGCTTTTGTCATTTTGTTTTAGTTTGTAATTATCTATTATTAGTTTGTTTTAGTGACAAATTCACCATTTTTACTTTGTTTTAGTCGATAATTCACCATTATATGTTTCTTTAGTCCAAAATTCAATATTATAAGAATGTTTTAATCAAGATTTCGCTATTATAAGTTTGTTTTAGCCTCAGGTTGGCTTTTTTAAATTTTGTTTTAGTTAGTAATTTTCTATTATTAGTTTGTTTCAATAAAAAATTCGGTATTATAAAAGCGATTTTGTCAAATAAGTTTGTTAGAATAAAAATTTTGTTATCGTTGTTTGTTTTAGTAAATTATTTCGTATTATAAGTTTGTTTTAGTCGAGAATTCGAATTATAAGCTTACTACTGTCAATAATTTGTATTAGTTAAAAATACGATATTATAAATTTGTTTTAGTCAAGAATTTGCTATTATAAGTTTGTTTTAGTCCTAAATTCGCTATTCACAGTTTTTTTAGTGAAAAAATCTCTATTATCAGTTTGATTCGTAAAAAATTCACTACCATATACATATTTTAATCAAAAATCGCTATAAGATTGTTACTACAAAACATTTGAGATTATAAAATTTATTCAGTTGATAATTCATTATTATAAGTTTGTTTCAATTGAAAATTTGTTATTATAAGTTTGCTTTCGTCAAAAATTTGCTATTATAAGTTAATATATTATATTATAATATAATATATTAGTCAAAATACCATTTATAAGTTTATTTGCATAAAAAAATGTGTTATTATAACTTTGTTTTATTCAAAAATTTGCTATCATAAGTTTGTATTATATATATATATATATATATATATATATATATATATATATATATATATATACGAATTATAAGTCCATTTGAATACAAAAATTTGTTATTATAAATTTGTTTTAATAATTAACTCACTATTATGAGTTTGTTCTAGTCCAGAATTCGAATCATAAGTTTATTTGAATGAAAAGTGTGTTATTATAACTTTGTTTTATTCAAAAATTGGCTATTATAAATTTGAATTAGTCAATAAACGGATTATTAGTTTATTACAATCAAAAATTTATTGTTATAAGTAAGTATTAGTCCAAAAAAATGAATTATAAGTTTGTTTGAATGAAAAAAGTTTTTATTAGAAGTTCATTTTACTTAATAATACACTTTTATGAATGTCTTTAAAGGAAAAATTTGTTATCCTAATAAATTTCTTTAAATTTAGTTTAGTTTTAAAATTTGAATGCTCAATTTGAACCAAAATTGAAAAATAATGCGTAAGTGAAAAGACTAAGTACTGAATAAATTCCTTATTATGCATTATCCATCACCACTCAGTATATTTATATATACAAATGTCACGAATCTCTTCATTTGTATCATAACGTCGTCTTTTCAAATTGTATCACTCCATTTTTCCGCGGGATTTGGTTTATCTCGAATTTTCGATTTTATTTTTCGGTCGTGTGTTGATGTTCGCTTTCTGCGAGCTTTCGAAGAAAGGGAAAACGCCGGAAAGTGAAAGGGTTATTGAATTTCGACCTGACATTTCCAGATTTCCCATTCACGAATAATGATAACTGTGGATCAAAGTTTATAGCGTCGTTTTCAAGTACAGGTCGAGTAGAAATTATAAAAGAATATGAGGAGTAATGATTTTCTTTGAAAATAACAATTTGATTGATACGATATTAACTTGAAGAGTATTTTCTTTTCCCTATGGTTATTAATACCCAAATTCCAAGTATCAAAGACTGGAAAACATATCATTGGATTAAACTAATCAGGACTTGGCTACTTCAACTCTCTTTAAGTGGAATATGATTTTTTTAAAATTATATGTTTGTAAATTAGCTTCTTGAAAACTTTATATGCTCAAAAATTTAATTTTTTGAATGTAATTGGTGCAAAATTAGATTTTTTTAAGCAATCGATGAAAAGTTTGCATTTTTGATTTCGTTTGGTGGAAATTGATGTTTCAAAAGTTAATTTGATTGTAAATTTGAATTTTTTCAATTTAGTTTGGTTAATGAGTCTCTTTTCCAAGCTTAATCTACCAAAAATTAGCCGTAATTAATTCTAAACATCTAAAATTTTATCAGTAATTGGCATTTTCCAATTTAATATGATGTGAATTCACTTTAATTGTGAAAAATTGGCGTTTACAAAATAATGTTTGTGAAAAATCGGGTTTTCTAAATTCGATTAGTCAAAAATTGGCTTTTCCAGGAATGAATTTAGAAAATAATTTTTCTTAGTTAAATTTGATCAAAAATTGGTTTTTTCTAATTTAATTGATCTAAAATTCTCTTTTTCTTAACATCATTTTATTAACAATTTGTTTTTCTAAGTTAAATTTAGTCGAAAATTGTCTCTTTCCGGATGAATTCGCTTGTTCAAGTTCCATTATACAAATATTGTCGTTTCTACACTAAATTTCGCGACAAATCTAATTTTCTAAATTCAATTGGTCAAAAATTGGCTTCTTAAAGCTAAAATTGATCAACATTTTGTTTTCCCAAGTTATATTTAGTCAAAAATTGTCTTTTTCCAATTGAATCCCGTTGATAATTGGCTTTTCCAAGTTTCATTATACAAACATTGACGTTCATATACGAAATTTCGCGACAAATCTGATTTTATAAATTCAATTGGTCAAAAATTGGCTTATTAGAGCTTAAATTGATCAACAATTGATTCTTTTAAGTTAAATTTAGTCATAAAATGGCTTTTTCCAATGTACTCTGGAGTAATATACGTTTTTTTGAAATTTAATTGATTGAATATTCGCTTGTTGGGTTAATTTTTGTGAAAAATCGGACTTTTCCATTAAATTTGGTCAAAAATTGTCTCTTTCCTATTGATACCAGTCGATAATTGGCTTTTCCACGTTTCATTATACAAAAATTGTCGTTTCTACATTAAATTTCGCAACAAATCTGATTTTATAAATTCAATTGGTCAAAAATTGGCTACTTAAAGCTAAAATTGATCAACATTTTGTTTTCCCAAGTTATATTTAGACAAAAATTGTCTTTTTCCAATTGAATCCCGTCGATAATTGGCTTTTCCAAGTTCCATTATACAAACATTGATGTTCATGTACGAAATTTCGCGACAAATCTGATTCTATGAATTCAATTGGTCAAAAATTGGCTTATTAGAGCTTAAATTGATCAACAATTGATTCTTTTAAATTAAATTTAGTCATAAAATGGGATATTCCCATTTAGTCTGATCGATTATACGCTTTTGAAATTTCATTGATTGATTATTCGCTTTTTGAGTTGATTTTTGTGAAAAATTGGATTTTTCAATTAAAATTAGTCAAAAATTGTCTCTTTCCCTCTGATTCCAGTCGAAAATTCGCTATTCCAAAATCCATTATACAAAAATTGTCGTTTATACACAAAATTTTGCGACTTATCTGATTTTCTGAATTTAATTGGTAAAAATTGGCTTCTCTAAGACGAACAATTGGTTTTTTAAGTTGCATTTACTTATAAATTCAATTTAATCTGGTTCAAAATACGTTTTTTTAAATTTAATTTTTTGAGTATTCGCTTTTGGAGTTTATTTTCGTCAAAAATTGGATTTTTTCAATGTAATTTTCCCAATTCAATTAAACAAAAGTTTGCTTTTCTATATTTGAATTCGCTTTCCTTGAATTAATTTTTCAAATTTTGTTCTTCGTCGATTTGATACAGTGAAAAATTGGCTTTTAAACTTTTATATTTAGTCGAAAATTAAATATAACTAGTCAAAAATATGTTTTTATACAGTAAAATTGATCAAAAATTCGTTTTTTCAATTTATTGGAGTTAATCGGAAATGTTTATTTAATTCTCACTAACTTGGAATTTCTTGAACCGATAGTGATATTTATATTGAACACACTGTTTACGCTATACCACTACACAAACACTCAAAATTACATGCCTGACGCGCGTTTCGAAAACCAAGTTTAATTTCAGTCTCTGAAGACGATAACTTGGTTATCGAAACGCGCGTCAGACAGTGTAATTGTGTGTGATGGTGTAGTGGTCTAGTGTAAACAGTGTGTTCATTATGTTTAATTCTATTCAACATTGGAATAATGTTTTCATAGCCAAGATCAGTATTTTCTTAATCACTTTTTACTTTATTTAAAATATAATAATATAATAATCGTATTTATCGTATGAATACATTAGGTGAATATTCAATAAATCGTTTTAATATTTGATACAGATATAGTTTATTATCATTGAAAAATATAAAAATTGTTACAAAACGTCATTAAACACCCATAAAATAAAACTAGAAAGTCAAATCTAATGTATTTATATCATTGATAATATTTTGTACGTCGAAAATTATTCAGGAGCCATCTCTGTGAGAGAGTTTCTGCTTGTTGTATATTGAATAGAACAAAAAGTGAGCAGATGAAACAACAATTGGCCCAGATAAAGAAATCTTGTCGCGTGCCCAAACAGCACACACATCGACGAAAACCCTGCAGCTGTCACGGGTACCGACACATTCTAAAATAACGTTCAAAACATTACAATCTTTTTTTATTATTTACTTTGTTTCGGAGTTTCGGAACATTTCGAAAATAATAATAATAATCTCGAACGGCGTCTTTCTATCTTACATTACATTTTATAAAAATTACATAGTGATGAAATTAACTAACAACTAAATAAAATGTTTGGGCAAAAGTTTTCGATATCATAATATTATTTAGAATGAAAGTTTTAGTTCAAAGTGACCTTGTGGGGTCTTTGTAAAGTAAAAACTGAATGAAAATGGGTGGAATTTGTGTTCAACATAGAAAATAAAAAACATGATCGAATGGAACAGCAAAGAGAGCAAGAAGATGGAAAAACTGAAGAAGAAGAGGGAAGTTGTGAGGTTATGAGTAAAAAGGAATTAGTCGTATCAATAAAACACCTACAAAATGGGAAGGCACTAGAAAAAGATATCATCACAGCCTGTATGATGAAGAAATGAAGGAGGAGGGAGAAACAACTACCTTATTACTACTAGAAATGTTTGATGAAGTTTGGATAAAAGAAAAGAACCATGAAGATCGGAAAATGGGTTTGAAACTACCAGTTCACGAAGGGATGAAATAATTTGTAGAAAAATGGCAAGATCCAAACCATCCATTGCATTCCTAGACATGGTGAAAAGATTCGATAAAATCTTACGAACGAAAATATGGAAGAACCTGCAAACAAGAAATGTTTGCGCCTTTGCAGATGATATAATGATCATAGCAGAAAACCTGCAGAGAAAATTTAAACAACTGGAAATAGAAAGCGAACAAGATACTATGCACTAAGCTGATTTTCTAAATTCAATTGGTCAAAAATTAGTTTCTTGGAGCTTAAATTGATAAACAATTCGTTTTCCTAAGTCATATTTAGTCGAAAATTGTCTTTTTCCAATTGAATCCCGTCGATAATTGGCTTTTCCATGTTCCATTATACAAAAATTGGCTTCATACACTAAATTTAGCGACAAAACTGATTTTATAAATTCAATTGGTCAAAAATTGGCTTCTCAAAGCTTAAGCTGATCAACAATTAATTTTTATAAGTTAAATTTAGACATAAAATGCCTCTTTCCCATTAAATCTTGTGAATTATACCCTTTTTTGAAATTCAATTGATTAACTATTCGCTTTTTGAGTTAATTTGTGTGAAAAATTGGATTTTTCAATTAAAACTGGTAAAAAATTGTGTCTTTTCAATTGATACCAGTCTAAATTCGCTTTTCCAAGTTCCATTACACAAAAAATGTGCGTTCATACACTAAATTTCGTGACAAATGGTATTTTCTAAATTCAATTGGTCCAAAATTGTTTTTTTTTAACTTAAAACGAGCAAAAATTGATTATTTTTTGGTTAAATTTGGTTAAAAATTGTGTCTTTCCAATTTTAATTTCAATTTTGTCGAAAATAGAATTTTTCACATATAATTAGTCAAAAATTGGCTATTTCCAATTACTACAGTCGAAAATTTGTAATTGTACAAAAATTGGCACTGGCATTTTTACGACAAATCAGTTTTCATAAATTGAATCAAATACAAAAATTAATTTAATTCCATGGAAAATGCTCTAACTTGTATGAAAAAAAATGAACTGAATTTTTCAAACACTGGACTTTTCAAATTAATTTTCGTCACTTTTGTCAAGGTCTGAGAAGTAAAAAGTTAAGTAAAATCCGAAATAGTCGGTGTCTAACCAATTAAAACAGTGAGTGGTAAGGTTAAACTCATTGTATTGATCAACCAGATTAAAACAAATGATTTTATTAATTTATTTTGGTCAAAAATCTCTTAAAAAAAACATGAATATGTCTAAGAAATGAGAAGTTAAAGAGAAATCGGTTTTCTTAACTCAATTTTTGAAAATTTGGTTTCTCTTCCTTCAGTTAGTTGCTAACACTCGTAGACATTTACAAGAATTGATCATCCACGCGGACTCGATTGACATACGTCAAAATACGAAATCGTCGGTGTCTAACGAATTAAAACAGTGAGTGGTAAGGTTAAACTCATTGTATTGATCAACCAGATTAAAACACAGATTTCATGATTGAAAACTTCTAGGATCAAAAGACATAGAATAAAATTAGAAAAATAAAATTGACACATGCTATACGTAGAACTATTTATAATTTTTTTTAGAATATACGTCAAGTTCTATCAAGTTTTAAACATAAAAAAACCGTTTTACAAAAGGAGATCTCGATAAATGGTACATCAGAATTCAATAAAAAAAGTCACCAAGCATAAAATTAAAGTTTGTAATTAGACAATTGTATTATAACGTAAATAAAGCAGTTAATTCAAAAAATTATACGTAGCATAATTAATTTTTTTCTCGTCTATCGCCAAAATATGCATCCATACGACATATGCCATACACACATATCGAATATACGTATAATATAAACCAGGTAGTAGGTACCGTCCTACGAACCCAACAGCTGTGCTCTGAAGAATAAACTTTTGCCAGCTGTTTGTCTGTACAGTAGACCAAATAAATAAGTTGTGATGTTAAGGTACCGCCTGTCGTTTAATATTTGAAATGACCGGCTACCGTTATGCACATATAATAGCAAAAATATATTTAAAGAATATTCTCACAATAGGAAGTTTGATGATACTGATTATAATATATTACGCTATAACGATTTAACGATTTTTCTGGGAAAATTTGGAATAAAAATTTCATAATTTATCAGAAAATAAACCAACTAATAATAAGTATTTATTGTTATTTATACTGTTAATAATTCAATTCAAAATTACGTGACATACAGGGTGAGTAATAAAGTGTACCACATAATCTAGTGTTTACGTAAAATAATTTACCTTTTTTTGGTAATATGTCAAATATTTTATTGAATATTTTAATCAAAATTAATGGTTACTTGATTTTTTTATCATAATTTCATATAAAACTATGAATTTTATATAAAAAATATCTAAAATCAATTCGACCAAAAACATCGAATATAGAAGCTGCAGATAAAGTTAATAAAAAGCTAACAGATGAAGATAAAACGTATACATGTTTGAAAATTGGGATTTTGGTAACTTTTTACAAAAAATGATTAATCGCTATATATTGATTTTCCATGGAATACAGTCATTTATTGATATTTATCACGATAAGTCATCAATAATTAGATTTTTGAAGCTTTGTTAAATATCAACTGATTCTACGAGAAGAATATGACAAAACACTTTTCAACCTAACCATTAAGACGATATAAATACCAACAGTAATGCTAAAAATATTCTAAAAGTAGTAAAAGTTGCTATAAAATCAGTTAAATACGCAAAATTTTCTAATACTGATGACCTATCTGCAGATGAGTTAAATCTAATGAAGAAACAGTATCTAGATGAAACAACTTCCTTTTTTAATGGGATCTATACCATTCAACTTTTGTCACAATTTCAAAGAAACATAATACAAAAAAAATGCGAAGATCTTCCTACTAATGCTACTTTGAACCACACGCTAAATGTCTTTCTCAAAATCATACATCTAAATATTTATAAAAAACTCTTCGGCATAAAAGAGGCCTTTGTCTAAAATGCCTTTATCCAGCGATGTCTTAATACCAACCAAAACGTTATACATCTGTTTTATCGATTAGAATAAGGCGTTTGATAAAGTAAGATACAAACAATTAATAGTAATAAACAATAATAATAAATAAACTGTACTTAAGTCAAAGTAGGTCTGTTCGCAATAAGTCGAAACTGTCAAATGTCAGTTTGGAAATCAACCGTGTGATTGGTCAATCTCGCGCACGAAACATTTCGAAGCAAATGCCGTAAAAACATCGAATGGACGTTTTTCTACAACTGAAGAATATTTGTTTTCATTTGTCTATCTCAAAACTTAAGCGGCAATCCTCGTACTCGTATTTTTGGATTTCAACTAAACATTATGTTGATTTAAAGATGAAATGAAATGAGTTTAAATAAAAAAAAATGTTTTAATATCTATATATTTACTTTCTGAACGGCAAAACGTGTGAACTAAATTCAAAATAAGTATTAGAAAAATCATATAAAAGGGTTGAATATACGTTATAAATTTATACTCGTTTTATATTATGAAGAGATTCTCGTCTAGTCAGATAGGTATTTTTTTTGTCTCTCTTAGGGATGCTGTTTGAGAGCAACAGTTTTTTATTTCGTGTATCTTGACCGTTAAACCTGTACGATTTATCAGTCATAATAAACAACCCCTTGCAACTAGAGAAACTATTATAAAAAAATAATATAAAAACCCCTGATCTTTGGTCAACTTATATCAATATACCCCTATTACTATGTGGATTTTAACTGAAAATTTTTCCCTAATTTATACCGTTAAAAATATTTCTAGGGGGTTGTGAATTAAATGGTTACTAGGACGATCAACAATTGGTTTTTTTTAAGTTAAATTTTGTCATAAAATGACTCTTTCCCATTTAAATTGGACGAATATACGATTTTTTGGAATTTCATTGATTGATTATTCGTTTTTTGAGTTAATTTTTGTGAAAAATTCGATTTTTCGATTAAAAATGGTCAAAAATTGTCCCTTCCCTATTGATATCAGTCGAAAATTCACTTTTCCAACTTCCATTATACAAAAATTGTCATTTATACACTAAATTTCGCGACAAATTGGTCAAAAATTGGCTTCTCGAAGCTTAAATTGATCAACAATTCGTTTTTCTGAGATAAATTTAGTTGAAAATTGTCTCTTCCCAATTGAATCCGGTCGTTAATTCGCTTTTCCACGTTCCATTATACAAAAATTGACGTTTCTACACTAAATTTCGCGACAAATCTGATTTTCTAAATTTAATTGGTCAAAAATTGCCTTCTCAAAGTTTAAATTAATCACCAATTGGTTTTAAGTTAAATTTAGACATAAAATGGCTCTTCCCCATTTACTTTGAACGAAAATACGCTTTTTTGGTATTTAATTGATTGATTATTCGCTTTTTGAGTTAATTTTTGTGAAAAATCGGATTTTTCAATTTAAATTGGTCAAATATTGTCTCTTTCCTATTGATACCAGTCGATAATTGGCTTTTCCACGTTTCATTATACAAAAATTGTCGTTTTTACACTAAATTTCGCGACAAATTGGTCAAAAATTGGATTCTCGAAGCTTAAATTGATCAACAATTCGTTTTTCTGAGATAAATTTAGTTGAAAATTGTCTCTTCCCAATTGAATCCGGTCGTTAATTCGCTTTTCCACGTTCCATTATACAAAAATTGACGTTTCTACACTAAATTTCGCGACAAATCTGATTTTCTAAATTTAATTGGTCAAAAATTGCCTTCTCAAAGTTTAAATTAATCACCAATTGGTTTTAAGTTAAATTTAGACATAAAATGGCTCTTCCCCATTTACTTTGGACGAAAATACGTTTTTTTGGAATTTAAGTGATTGATTATTCGCTTTTTGAGTTAATTTTTGAGAAAAATCGGATTTTTCAATTTAAATTGGTCAAATATTGTCTCTTTCCTATTGATACCAGTCGATAATTGGCTTTTCCACGTTTCATTATACAAAAATTGTCGTTTTTACACTAAATTTCGCGACAAATTGGTCAATAATTGGATTCTCGAAGCTTAAATTGATCAACAATTCGTTTTTCTGAGATAAATTTAGTTGAAAATTGTCTCTTCCCAATTGAATCCGGTCGTTAATTCGCTTTTCCATGTTTCATTATACAAAAATTGTCGTTTCTACACTAAATTTCGCGACAAATCTGATTTTCTAAATTTAATTGGTCAAAAATTGCCTTCTCAAAGTTTAAATTGATCAACAATTGGTTTTAAGTTAAATTTAGACATAAAATGGCTCTTCCCCATTTACTTTGGACGAAAATACGCTTTTTTGGAATTTAATTGATTGATTATTCGCTTTTTGAGTTAATTTTTGTGAAAAATCGGATTTTTCAATTTAAATTGGTCAAAAATTGTCTCTTTCCTATTGATACCAGTCGATAATTGGCTTTTCCACGTTTCATTATACAAAAATTATCGTTTTTACACTAAATTTCGCGACAAATTGGTCAAAAATTGGATTCTCGAAGCTTAAATTGATCAACAATTCGTTTTTCTGAGATAAATTTAGTTGAAAATTGTCTCTTCCCAATTGAATCCGGTCGTTAATTCGCTTTTCCACGTTCCATTATACAAAAATTGACGTTTTTACACTAAATTTCGCGACAAATCTGATTTTCTAAATTTAATTGGTTAAAAATTGCCTTCTCAAAGCTTAAATTGATCAACAATTGGTTTTTTTAAGTTAAATTTAGACATAAAATGGCTCTTCCCCATTTACTTTTGACGAAAATACGTTTTTTTGGAATTTAAGTGATTGATTATTCGCTTTTTGAGTTAATTTTTGAGAAAAATCGGATTTTTCAATTTAAATTGGTCAAATATTGTCTCTTTCCTATTGATACCAGTCGATAATTGGCTTTTCCACGTTTCATTATACAAAAATTGTCGTTTTTACACTAAATTTCGCGACAAATTGGTCAATAATTGGATTCTCGAAGCTTAAATTGATCAACAATTCGTTTTTCTGAGATAAATTTAGTTGAAAATTGTCTCTTCCCAATTGAATCCGGTCGTTAATTCGCTTTTCCATGTTTCATTATACAAAAATTGTCGTTTCTACACTAAATTTCGCGACAAATCTGATTTTCTAAATTTAATTGGTCAAAAATTGCCTTCTCAAAGTTTAAATTAATCAACAATTGGTTTTAAGTTAAATTTAGACATAAAATGGCTCTTCCCCTTTTACTTTGGACGAAAATACGCTTTTTTGGAATTTAATTGATTGATTATTCGCTTTTTGAGTTAATTTTTGTGAAAAATCGGATTTTTCAATTTAAATTGGTCAAAAATTGTCTCTTTCCTATTGATACCAGTGGATAATTGGCTTTTCCATGTTTCATTATACAAAAATTGTGGTTTTTACACTAAATTTCGCGACAAATTGGTCAATAATTGGATTCTCGAAGCTTAAATTGATCAACAATTCGTTTTTCTGAGATAAATTTAGTTGAAAATTGTCTCTTCCCAATTGAATCCGGTCGTTAATTCGCCTTTCCATGTTTCATTATACAAAAATTGTCGTTTCTACACTAAATTTCGCGACAAATCTGATTTTCTAAATTTAATTGGTCAAAAATTGCCTTCTCAAAGTTTAAATTGATCAACAATTGGTTTTAAGTTAAATTTAGACATAAAATGGCTCTTCCCCATTTACTTTGGACGAAAATACGCTTTTTTGGAATTTAATTGATTGATTATTCGCTTTTTGAGTTAATTTTTGTGAAAAATCGGATTTTTCAATTTAAATTGGTCAAAAATTGTCTCTTTCCTATTGATACCAGTCGATAATTGGCTTTTCCACGTTTCATTATACAAAAATTGTCGTTTTTACACTAAATTTCGCGACAAATTGGTCAAAAATTGGATTCTCGAAGCTTAAATTGATCAACAATTCGTTTTTCTGAGATAAATTTAGTTGAAAATTGTCTCTTCCCAATTGAATCCGGTCGTTAATTCGCTTTTCCACGTTCCATTATACAAAAATTGACGTTTTTACACTAAATTTCGCGACAAATCTGATTTTCTAAATTTAATTGGTCAAAAATTGCCTTCTCAAAGCTTAAATTGATCAACAATTGGTTTTTTTAAATTAAATTTAGACATAAAATGGCTCTTCCCCATTTACTTTGGACGAAAATACGTTTTTTTGGAATTTAAGTGATTGATTATTCGCTTTTTGAGTTAATTTTTGAGAAAAATCGGATTTTTCAATTTAAATTGGTCAAATATTGTCTCTTTCCTATTGATACCAGTCGATAATTGGCTTTCC
Organism: Diorhabda sublineata; assembly: GCF_026230105.1. Lineage (NCBI taxonomy): Eukaryota > Metazoa > Arthropoda > Insecta > Coleoptera > Chrysomelidae > Diorhabda > Diorhabda sublineata. The sequence goes on from NC_079483.1 coordinate 5,860,003, forward strand.
CACGTTTCATTATACAAAAATTGTCGTTTTTACACTAATTTCGCAACAAATCTGATTTTATAAATTCAATTGGTGAAAAATTGGCTTAAATTAATCAACAATTGATTTTTTTAAATTCAATTTTGACATAAAATGGCTCTTTCCCCTGAACTTTGGTCAACTAATATCAATATACCCCTATTACTATGTGAATTTCAACTGAAAATTTTCAGGTCAGCGTATTGAGTAGATTTTTATTTATTATCCAACCTTTTTTTTCTTTTAAGGTGGTGGTATTCAAAACCAGATTATTAATTAATTTGTTGACGTCGGGCAGTCAAAGAACACTAGTTTCTCAATGTCGTATGTTTCTTTTAAATGAGCTCCATAAGCTAAAAGTAGTGTTGGATTATTCAGCTTCGGCTTCAGCCTTCAGACTTAACTTTGAGGAATCATTGGAGAATCTCCATTCCTTTGATCTATATTTATAGACTAGTTTCAACCACAATCCCTCAATATCATTACAGTACACAAGATGGTCTCTAAAAACAAATCGACTTATGAACTGCGACGTTTACAGTACACAGTCTTGAGCTCAACTTTTCCTTTGAGCAAATCCAAATTTCTAATTAGATCATTAGAATCCAATTGGTTAATCAAATGCGGTCCTTGAAGACTGACAGAAGCTGTGATTTCTGTTTCAATTTCTTCGTTATCAGAAATGCTTGAACTTTCCTGGACACCATAAACTGGAGAAGGTACAAGAACTTCTTCCGAATGAGGAATTAATTTTTGATCAGAAGACACCTCCGCGTATGCCTCGATTTCCTCGAAAAGCCTTTAATATTGGTCAAGCAAAAATAACGGTCGCTTATGTAATTTGTGAATATGGTTTACCAAAAGGTGTTGCTGATTGTTTTCCATTAAACCAATCAAATGTCTGAGATACAGCAGATGTGTCGCACCTAATATTTATCCTGTTTGCAAATTTCTAGATCCAAATATGCATTTCTTAAAAGATGTGATAGCCTTTTTTGATGTTTGGGTGAATGTTCTTATAAAAGCGACAAACATTTCTGGCCCACCTTGTATTTACAAGAAAACTAACTATATAATCAGCGATTCCAGCTTCTGGAAAGTAAATCTTCCATCAAATCGTCCTCTTATTAATGCAGTTTTTACAGAAGTAAGAAAAAAATAATAGATTTGTTTTTTTTTAGAGAAAGAAATGCTTTATTGTCAAAAAATTGTTTATTGCAATTTATAGAAAAGTTTGTAAAAAAAACTAAGAAATAAACACACAAATCATTAAATCTTCATTTATTGGTAAATTGCTGTACGACAAGTAGGCCATGGACTTTGTTTGACAGTGACAGTTGTCATTTGAATAAACTTTAGCGTCACATGATCTTGTTTTGACAGTAATTCGGATTAAACTCCGTTTTAAACAACTAAAGCTGTGTTAACATCTTCTGATAAAGTTTCAGTTAGAAACAAGCTGTCAATTATAATTGTGTTTTTATTACACGCATGTTTAGAAGTTCATTTGAAAGTATATCAAGCAAAAAAATGAACCGCCAAAATATTTGTCGATGGCGGAAATTCGTACCATCGAATACGAGGACAAAAGCGAAAACGTTGCACTAATCAAATTGGTTTACATGAAGCAGGGTTAAGACCAGCCAAAAAACAATTGCTTGCCAGATAAAACAAAGTTCATAGATTGAATTTTGCAAGACTACATCAGAATTGGACAATAAATGATTGGAAACGGGTTCTGTTGTCTGATGTAACTAGAGTTAGCCTCAAAACTCTAGAAGACACGGAAAAAGGTTTGCCACCTGTAATATCTGCCTTTTTGTGCTAACTCCAAAATGTTTTGGAGAGGAATGCTCGTACGGAATTGCTCCCTATACGTACGAGGTCACTACGTGGCTAGATATGTTATTGGCTACTCACATGATGTCAATATCTCTTTATTAGAATGGCCACCTAACAGTCTGGATATGAATCCTATTGAACATCTAGGGGATTATCTCAAAGAGAGGATTCGAAGTCGTAGTTTTCCTTTATTAGAATGGCCACCTAACAGTCTGGATATGAATCCTATTGAACATCTAGGGGATTATCTCAAAGAGAGGATTCGAAGTCGTAGTTTTCCTTTATTAGAATGGCCACCTAACAGTCTGGATATGAATCCTATTGAACATCTAGGGGACTATCTCAAAGAGAGGATTCGAAGTCGTAGTCTTCCTTTATTAGAACGGCCACCTAACAGTCTGGATATGAATCCTATTGAACATCTAGGGGACTATCTCAAAGAGAGGATTCGAAGTCGTAGATTTCCTTTATTAGAATGGCCACCTAACAGTCTGGATATGAATCCTATTGAACATCTAGGGGATTATCTCAAAGAGAGGATTGGAAGTCGTAGTTTTCCTTTATTAGAATGGCCACCTAACAGTCTGGATATGAATCCTATTGAACATCTAGGGGACTATCTCAAAGAGAGGATTCGAAGTCGTAGTTTTCCTTTATTAGAATGGCCACCTAACAGTCTGGATATGAATCCTATAGAACATGTAGTAAACTATCTCAAAGAGAGGATTCGAAGTCGTAGTTTTCCTTTATTAGAACGGCCACCTAACAGTCTGGATATGAATCCTATTGAACATCTAGGGGATTATCTCAAAGAGAGGATTCGAAGTCGTAGTTTTCCTTTATTAGAATGGCCACCTAACAGTCTGGATATGAATCCTATAGAACATCTAGGGGATTATCTCAAAGAGAGGATTCGAAGTCGTAGTCTTCCTTTATTAGAACGGCCACCTAACAGTCTGGATATGAATCCTATTGAACATCTAGGGGATTATCTCAAAGAGAGGATTGGAAGTCGTAGTTTTCCTTTATTAGAATGGCCACCTAACAGTCTGGATATGAATCCTATAGAACATGTAGTAAACTATTTCAAAGAGAGAATTGGAAGTCGTAGTTTTCCTTTATTAGAATGGCCACCTAACAGTCTGGATATGAATCCTATTGAACATCTAGGGGATTATCTCAAAGAGAGGATTGGAAGTCGTAGTTTTCCTTTATTAGAATGGCCACCTAACAGTCTGGATATGAATCCTATTGAACATCTAGGGGATTATCTCAAAGAGAGGATTGGAAGTCGTAGTCTTCCTTTATTAGAACGGCCACCTAACAGTCTGGATATGAATCCTATTGAACATCTAGGGGATTATCTCAAAGAGAGGATTGGAAGTCGTAGTCTTCCTTTATTAGAACGGCCACCTAACAGTCTGGATATGAATCCTATTGAACATGTAGTAAACTATCTCAAAGAGAGGATTCGAAGTCGTAGTTTTCCTTTATTAGAACAGCCACCTAACAGTCTGGATATGAATCCTATTGAACATCTAGGGGATTATCTCAAAGAGAGGATTCGAAGTCGTAGTTTTCCTTTATTAGAATGGCCACCTAACAGTCTGGATATGAATCCTATTGAACATCTAGGGGACTATCTCAAAGAGAGGATTCGAAGTCGTAGTCGTCCTTTATTAGAACGGCCACCTAACAGTCTGGATATGAATCCTATTGAACATCTAGGGGATTATCTCAAAGAAAGGATTCGAAGTCGTAGTTTTCCTTTATTAGAATGGCCACCTAACAGTCTGGATATGAATCCTATTGAACATCTAGGGGATTATCTCAAAGAGAGGATTCGAAGTCGTAGTTTTCCTTTATTAGAATGGCCACCTAACAGTCTGGATATGAATCATATTGAAGATTTAGGGGACTATCTCAAAGAGAGGATTCGAAGTCGTAGTTTTCCTTTATTAGAATGGCCACCTAACAGTCTGGATATGAATCCTATTGAACATCTAGGGGATTATCTCAAAGAGAGGATTGGAAGTCGTAGTTTTCCTTTATTAGAATGGCAACCTAACAGTCTGGATATGAATCCTATTGAACATCTAGGGGATTATCTCAAAGAGAGGATTCGAAGTCGTAGTTTTCCTTTATTAGAATGGCCACCTAACAGTCTGGATATGAATCCTATAGAACATCTAGGGGATTATCTCAAAGAGAGGATTCGAAGTCGTAGTCTTCCTTTATTAGAACGGCCACCTAACAGTCTGGATATGAATCCTATTGAACATCTAGGGGATTATCTCAAAGAGAGGATTCGAAGTCGTAGTTTTCCTTTATTAGAATGGCCACCTAACAGTCTGGATATGAATCCTATTGAACATCTAGGGGATTATCTCAAAGAGAGGATTCGAAGTCGTAGTTTTCCTTTATTAGAATGGCCACCTAACAGTCTGGATATGAATCCTATTGAACATCTAGGGGATTATCTCAAAGAGAGGATTCGAAGTCGTAGTTTTCCTTTATTAGAATGGCCAGCTAACAGTCTGGATATGAATCCTATAGAACATGTAGTAAACTATCTCAAAGAGAGGATTCGAAGTCGTAGTTTTCCTTTATTAGAATGGCCACCTAACAGTCTGGATATGAATCCTATTGAACATCTAGGGGATTATCTCAAAGAGAGGATTCGAAGTCGTAGTCTTCCTTTATTAGAATGGCCACCTAACAGTCTGGATATGAATCCTATAGAACATGTAGTAAACTATCTCAAAGAGAGGATTCGAAGTCGTAGTTTTCCTTTATTAGAATGGCAACCTAACAGTCTGGATATGAATCCTATAGAACATCTAGGGGACTATCTCAAAGAGAGGATTCGAAGTCGTAGTTTTCCTTTATTAGAATGGCAACCTAACAGTCTGGATATGAATCCTATTGAACATCTAGGGGACTATCTCAAAGAGAGGATTCGAAGTCGTAGTTTTCCTTTATTAGAATGGCAACCTAACAGTCTGGATATGAATCCTATAGAACATGTAGTAAACTATCTCAAAGAGAGGATTCGAAGTCGTAATCCCCCTGTTTTTAATCACAACCAACTTATAGAGGGCCTATTACATTTTTTTTAGGTTGGGAGAATGATAGTTTATTTATGCATTTTTAGTAAACTTTTATAGAAAAAATAATGCAAATTGAGGTTATGTTAAAGTCATATTCGACTAATTAGTAAGTGTTCATTATTATTTCGATGCAAATCGTTTTAGTTTGTGTTTATATTGTAAATATTTAGATCAATTGAATTATCATTTCATATATCTATTTAAAAAAAAATCATTTCACTTCGATAATTAAGATACGAATGTTTTGTGCACATCAGTTTATTTAAAAACACGCTTCTTTTTAAAAAGAGAATTCACACACCTTTAAATAATATCAAAATGAGATGACATACTGATTCAATTTATAATTTAAAACAAATTGTATTAATTAATAATTATTCTAAGACGATTTATGAAGAAAAACGAACTGGTCAAAGGTCGAAGAAGTATTTTAAACATCGAAGAAATAATAATTTAAGTGGAATCATAATTTTTGAAGGCTTCAAACTTTTACAGACTTTCTAGGTATATATTTGCATGCTTTCAGAAATACATTCAAATTAAATTCGAATCCGTACATAAATACGCTTTTGGCGGGTATAATTGGAACAGTCCATGTGAGTGATGAGGGATGTTAGGAGGATGCTATGCCCTATAACCGTGTATTACGCCGTTTGGAATTAAACGCGGTGACAGGATTTAACCTGGATTATAAAATGGTAAAGAACATGTTATTATGTCAATGGAACTAGTATTTACACACACCGTTTCCGCTTAGGTATCGAATTTTATATAGAACGTCTAAGGAAAAAGGTTTTTAAAATATTTTATAGTCTAGACCTTTAGAGGTTAAGTTCCATGAACGACATTTCAAATTTCAACGCTCCGTGTTGAAAAAGTTCCAAGTGAAAACATGATTTTTTGACAATAGTTTCAACTTCAAATAATATAACATATTCGATTCGATAAATTAATATAAAAAGTACAGTTGATATTATTTTAAATATTCATATCCGCGTTCATACAAGGGTTTTCTAAAAAGTAATAAGCACGATACATATTTTTTTCCGTAATCAATTTTATTTTCGTCATAATCTCTTTCTAAATCTAGCGATGTTGAAATTAGGAAACAGGATAAAGTCACTGGAGGTCAGATTAGGTAAATACGATGGGCAATCAACCAATTTGAAGTGAACTTTAACCATATTTTGGCCGGAGTTCAAGAAGGCGCATTGTCCTATTGGAAAAGCACTTTGCATTTGATTTATTTTATTATCTTGATCTTAAAAAAATATCAAAACTAAGTATCCTTATCTACCCAACGAATTATTAAGATTAATATGCTTCAATAGAAATGAAAACCAAATCAAAAATTACTATAATAAAGTTAGGTTAGGTTAGCGGACAATAAACAACTTAATAGTGCAATGATTTGTCTTATTATTTAAACAAAAAAATATTAGTTAAATATCATATTTTCGTTTTGAAAATAAATAAAAAATATCAAAAGGTCGTTGGATCTTGACATTGGTAAGGCAACGCAGCGGCCGCTTTCCTCGGACCCGCCTACGTGGAACTAGGAGGGAGGCTGGTGCAAAAGATGACTCATTCCAAGATGAACGTCATCATGCCGAAGGATGAATGTCACCTACACTTCATTAGCTTTACCATGGTCAAGAATAATAATAAAAAGGACTCATCCTCTGTTACCCCTTCCCCCCAATACTACTACTACAGCACCTTAAATAACAGAGCCCATAGATCCCTGGTTTTCCGTAAAAGGCGCTGCAAAAGGACAAATCCTTCATTTCTCCCAAGGGATTCAACCAAATAAGAACCCACTACCATCAAATTATCGATTTCTACCGTTTTACAAGGTTTAACCGGTGCTTTTGATAAGGCCCAGCTCAATTAGTGGCGCGGAGAAGAGGAGAAAGCTGCCAAGACAACTCAGGGCCTAAAGGCTCCAGGTTTCAAAGTTTCCTCAAATAACAATCAGGGCTTCCAACTCGGAGGCCCTGATACGACTCTCATCGAGCAGCGAGTTGACTCCAAAAGGCGTAAAACTGTACTTACAGAGGGACCCGGTGCTGCAGTCGTGAATCGAGTGGGGCAAGTCGATATCGGTTTCACTGAAGAACAGCAGACCCACATCCTAATAATGGCTACGTAGGGAGCTCCCAAATTTATCATCCTGGAAGGAAATAGCACTGGCAGCAGATGAGCCCTTAAAATCGACATCATCGTCGAGCGATCTTACAATTTCCGACCGAGTATTCCGTGTAGGACACACTTAAGGTCCTGGAAAGTCATAATCCTGGTTTCCTCTTTAAGAGTAAGGGAGCGTGAGTTAGAGGCAAGTCGTCATAAGCTAAAAAGGCTACATTTTAGCATTACTAAAGTCTTTATATCTCTAATCGGGAAGAAAGACCTCAAAGGCCATCTCCACTCCAGCGAAGACACCTGCAGATAGTCAGAGGATACTACTGTCAGCCAGGCGCCGGCCTTTTACTATAAGTCTCACTCTTTAAATGCGACTAAAATGGAAAGGCTTCAACTGCAAGAAGTTAGTTGGTCTTCGCACTTCCAGGTTTCTGTACCAAGGACCTCGCAGCGGTCAAGCTATCCATGGGAAAGATATATACGGGGAAAGAGCTGGTAATTAGCTCAGAATACATGAAAACCGAATCCTCACCTACAGGCGTAATTGCAGTTGCAAGGTACTGCGAAAGAATTGGGCTCCGCCTGTGACTCTGGGCTTATGGGGAACTAAAGATAGGAACCCCACGAGGTGTGTTCTAATCGACTTCCTGTATTTAATACCCAGAACAGGAAACATGGAGAAAAATAAGAATTTCCATAGTAACCAGAATCAATAGGCTGAATTAGGAATTTGATGAATTTAATGTTTTTCAAAACATACAACAGCTCGGAAATATATTAGAGTTAGTATATATTGGTGTTTTATTTGCCACAATCCCATTAGGTAACCTATATATAACCAAAAAATATACATTTTAGACCAATAATTTATAATATGAAATATTATTGATTTCGGATTTAGATAAATGACGACTACATCTACTGTTGTTGATATGTTAAACTAACCTTTTTCTCCGTCAATTTTTCGCATCGCCTCTGTTTGCAAATCTGATGGCTTTTATCGTTCCTGCACGGGGCACAATCACCACAATTGTCTTTTCTTTGACATCCGACACATTCACCGCACCGTTTCCGCTTTTTCTTCACCTGTTTATCGACGCTACCGCCACTTATATCCGTATCCATATCTATCGAACTATTAACGTGCATTTGGTGCGTTTTAAAACCGGCGGTACTCGATATAGCCGCCACTTGTCCCGAATTTTCCGAACCGATATCCATATTACTGGACGCCCCGTCACTATCCACCGAGCTTTCCAAACTCGAAGCGCGAATTTTCCGTCTTTCTTTTTTTCTAAAATCATTCCGCGTGGGCGAATTCATGTTACCGTTAATTTTTTTCTCGACGCCGTTATACAATCCGGCGTCCGTGTTGGTGTGGATTTGAGTCATGGGATTTTGGAATTGGGTAGGATGAAGACCGACGTTTTGGATTTTAATGGAATCTTGTAAAGTCGTTAATTTGATATCCGGTTCCGATTTTAGTACAGTAACTACCGTAGGTGATGAAATCAGTTGATTATTTTGGATTATAGCTCCGTTTTGACTGTTCAAAAAAGTCGGGTGTAAGGTATTATTCAAAGTAATATTGGTAGGTGGATGGGAGTATAATTGAATATGTCTTTCGTCTAAAAATTGTTGTTGAATGGAAGGTATTTCCCTAGCTTGTATCGGAGCAGGTACTAAAGGATAATTCCTAGCACTTAAAGTATGGAAATTCGAATTCAAAGTAGTTAAAGTATGACTTTGCGGACTAGAAGAATTAGGAGAAACTGGAGTTAAGTTAGTTAGAGTTGTTAGAGTTGGTTCTGTGGTAGTTGCGGTTTCGTTAAACGATTGGAATTGAGATTGGAATGAAGGTAATTTGGAAGCGCCGTTTTGTTGAGCGAAAGCTTCGGCTAAAGTATTAACTGGTGTCGTGGTGGCGTAAGTGGATGTGGACGCGTCCACCGGTTTCGATTCCCACGGTCGGTATTGCGGTTGAGATGTTATTATCGATAAGGCGTTTTCACCTCGATCTAAAAGTCTAGCTTCCGTATAATAGTCCCAGTTTGATATGTCTAACAATCTAGCATCACTAAACAAACGATCTGATACGGAACTAAAAGATCCACCGGAATCCATGTCGGCGGAAAACGTCGAGAACGGAGGTAGATTAGCTCCCGGTGGCCCTTCCTGTATGGTGGAACTAGGAGTCGCGGGTGTGGGGGGATACGATGGAGCTAGGGTGGTGTAAGCGGCCCCCAGCCCATCTGGATCCTGACTCAGGGTTTCACTCATCATATACAATCTGCATTGTTAACTTAAAATCATGGCGTTTTTGTTTTCTAAACTGTCTTCTATAAAAAATAGTCATAGAAAAATTGATGTTTTTATTGTCATTATGGTAAACCTGATTTTCCTCTGAGATTTGTATAGAAATTTTTGTACTTTTATTCTGGATTTTGTACTGTTATGTTTTCGTATAAAAATAGTACTTACTACTATTGTATTCCTAACCTTACAAAAATAATATCTGAAAAGAAAAAATAAATAAATTTTAAATTGCCATCAATTATTATTAATTTTAAATATAAGGCCCGATTCATAAACTTGTATTTATGTTTAATATTGCCGTTCGTTGGTGACGTTTTCCGTTTGATTTTCCTCACAAATCCTACACCTCTACAGACGTTAACCCAAAAATTTTACTATTCTTTTTGACATGCATATACTGCTTTTTGTTTTCGTGATAATTTTGTGTTTTTATTATAAAAAACAAAGATAAAAAAAACAAAAAAATACCGCCATACACAAAAAAAATAAAGAGAGAAATAACGTTCTAACGTCATACGTCAAAATCACGTGACAAAAGCAAACGGATGTGATTGGTTTTTTTCTATTGCTACGAACGTCAGATTGAGATTGAGATTCACCAACAGCAAACGGCAACGGTATTTCAATATTTTTAATTTTGTAACTGCAAACGACAAACGAAAAGTCAAATTTATAAATCGGCTTCAAAATTTCTATCAGTTTTCAAAATAAACTTCGGTGTAAACGTTTTTTTAAAATATTGAAATTTTCTTAATCATTCAGAACTTTATATAATTCTTCTAATATCAATTGCAGATTATAAAAACCCTTGCCGACAATTTTGTTTGGTCTACCATAGGCGTACATACCTCATTTTTTAAATTTATTATTTTTATAAATACTTTTAATAATATTTATATATTATGCGATCGACTCATTATATATTAACTTGCTACAACTGAATATTAAATTATAAAACGTAAATAGACGAGCAAAATGTACCTGCTTCTAAGGGAGTTTGGTTTAAACAGGATACCAGCCCTTTTTGTACACCATTCGTCTATCAGAACTTCGGTAGTCTTTTATCCGACACAATTAATCTTGTCGTCATCGAACCTTGACGATTCGGAATTAAACAAATCTCACTAAGTCACGCCACTGCTTATCGCAGACCCGGAATATTTGAAATAATTTATGTACAAACGCCTTCCGACAGCTTCCACTAATAAAAATGCATTTATGTTTAAGATTCGATGTTTTCATTGCTAAACAGTGGAGATGATCAGTCCACGTGGACTGGCGGTTTGTTAGATGTTTACTGAATTTTATTCGGGGAGTTATACATTATTTTTCATTTCTTTATTTGATATATCGTACGCATTTATGAAATATTGATCGTTCCTTGTTGTAATTGATATTAGAAAAACTATACGGTGATTTTATTGGTTTTTTATTTTTTAAAACAGGTTTTCCTAATACTCGATACAGTGTGGTGTCTACAGTTATCAAATTTTTATGCAATTGATCATTTGAAAAATTATAAACTCAGTTTTATGTACTTATTGTACGATATAATTTCCAAATATGGACGTCAAAACCATCGATTATTTTTTTTGACAACAACTTTTGATGAAAATATCAACAAAAATCCATTTTTAAAAAATAAAAAGAAACATTTTGTCGTTTCATAACCCCCAAAATGAAACTACCTCCACCCCAAACAATCACCGATCCGAACTGACACTTTCAGTTTCTGAATGAAGGTTTCAGTTTTATGTACACCCTGTATTGTACGAGAAATTTCCAAATATGAACGTCAAAAACATCGATTATTTTTCTTGAAAACAACTTTTGATGAAAATATTAATATTAAAAAAATAAAAAGAAACATTCTTATCGTTTCATAACCCCCAAAATAAAACTACCTCCACCCCAAACAATCACCGATCCGAACTGACCCTTTCAGTTTCTGAATGAAGGTTTTCCCTTTCTTGTGTATACGTTTTGCGATATTCGAGTAGAAAAAATAAGGAAAACTACCCGAAACAGTTTCCATTGTTTACATTTATAACGATCAAGTTTAGAGTGCGGGAAAGAGACGCCGCGAAAAGCGCATGTACACGTCACTAAATAACCACGAACGAAAGCCTGAAGCGAGCTACTACGCAGCCGTGTTCGGTGCGTAACGCAACGCATTTCCTTGTTGCCGGTCAGGTCACGGTCGAATTACACGTTGCCAAAATGTTGAAATCGTACAACCACGATACGAATACACGCGTTCAAAATTGTTAGTACAGTTTATGTTTCATGTATTCATATTAATTAATAGCAAATATTGTCATGAATATAATTTTATATAAACACGAATCATTTTAATAATTAAAAGTTAAATTTTTAACGATAATTATTATTAAATTCTAAGCGGCCATCTTGTGACATTTGACTGTTACGTATATTTACATTTGTAATATCTTTGAATTAATTCAATCGATTTTTATTGATAAATATATTAAAATAATCATATTAGAAGTATTTTATTTCCATTAGTAGATATTCTTTATAAGAAAATCAACTGTTTAGACTGTATTTAATTTAGAAATTTCCGATACGGAAATCGAAAGTGATGGTTTGACAACGTTGCATTGTTGTTACTTTCAGTTTCGCTGGCTCTCTCGATTCTCTCGCAAAATTTCCAGCAGAGACTGTATATATATATATATATATGTATGTACAAAGAACGTGACTCACTATCGAGAAAATCGATAATCAAAAAACATTTCAGGAACATCGTTCCTTTAGGAAATTACGGACGGATAAAAAGATAAAAATTAAATGGATTTTTATACGGGGTTACGTTGATAATCTTTACATTTGGAAGATGTCAATTTCACATTGTTATGTGATTTTAAATTATAGAGGGTCAATTTTTCAATTATTAAATTATCATACGAAAAGAAAGCCTCAAATTTGTATAACCCATCGTATTAGTATATATTGTATAACCTGAGACATTTTAGTTTCAAATCTTTTTTCTTTTCCTGTTTTTTACACTTGTATCGCTTTAGTTTTATAAGAATTGATCTTTATTTATACATTTAAATATTATATTATAATATTTACATCATTTTTAATTAATAAACTTTCATAAAGTAAGTGAAAAATGTAATTCTGGATATGACACAAGCACAGACTGCATCCCGGACCAGCTCCAAGCAGAAGTCATGACAAAAAATCACCTGGATATGACTTAATCACAGGTAGCGTCCTAAAGCAGCTCCCAACGGAAGTCATCAAACATGAAACAAACCATAGAAAAGCACCTGGTATGACACAAGCACAGGCAGCATCCTGGACTAGCTCCAAGCAGAAGTCATCAGAAAAAATCACCTGGATATGACTTAATCACAGGTAGCGTCCTAAAGCAGCTCCCAACGGAAGTCATCAAACATGAAACAAACTATAGAAAAGCACCTGGTATGACACAAGCACAGGCAGCATCCTGGACCAGCTCCAAGCAGAAGTCATCAAAAAAAATCACCTGGATATGACTTAATCACAGGTAGCAACTTGAAGCAGATCCCAACAGAAGGCGTCCATCTAATAACAATGATAATCAACGCCATGCTGAACTGGGGTTATTCTCCACTCCAATGGAAAGTGATCCAGATAAGAAACCTCACCTCCAATTACCAGTTCGAGTGTTGAAACTAACATGCCATAAAGCGGTTACATACAGTTACAATGAAATTGTAGATATTGTTCTGCAACATTCGTTGATGTCATCCAAGCTTTCGGAAAGGTTGCTTTGAAGCTGTAAATGTTTTTATGGCAGAAAATGACACTCGCGCATTTGTTAACGATAAAATCTGGGATACCACGAAGCAGCGCGCCAGGATCAATTCGATATCGGCTTTACATAGTCGTTGGTTGATAAATCTACATGAGCTTTAAACTCTTATAAAATCGTTTATGAAAGTCATTATTTCCTAACTAGAATAATCGAAAATGGTGATTCGAATGAAGAAATGAATATAACTAACAATTTTTGGACTTAATGCTAATAAAAAGCTCGCTCTTACAACAAGACAATGCTACAGCGTATACTGCAAATAAGATAGAAAAACTTGAATCCAAAGAAGATGTTGAAAATGCAGTACGAGAATTTTTTGCATCTAAGCCTGAAGAATGGTTTTACCAAGAACTCGAAAAGTTTGCTTAACGTTAAACTAAACTTGTGCTTTCTTTTTATATAATTATTTAATATACGAAGTGAATATTGGGAACCGACATTCTTTATGAGAGACACACAACACACCTTTAGACTCAAATTTCTGAAAATTCAGCTGGATGCTTCAATCATTTTGGCGTAATTGTGTAAACGTGCATATTTTTCCATTAATATTTGAACAAGTTTAGAACCTCGTATTTCCAATACTATGAGTCCTACCAAAATCCAGATTTTTTTGAACACATAACAAACCTTTCGAAACAAATTTCCAAAATTTCAGCTCGATGCTGCAATTATTTTGGCACGAGTGATTTTTTAAACGTGCATATTTTTTCCATTAATAGTTGAACAAGTTTAGAGCCTGGAATTGCCAATACTATGAATCCTACCAAAATCTAATTTTTTTTCTACGCACAACAATCCTTTAAAAATAAATTTCCAAAATTTCAGGTCGATGCCTCAATTATTTTGGCACGAGTGATTTTTTAAACGTGCATATGTTTTCCATTAATAGTTGAACAAGTTTAGAGCTTCGTATTTCCAATACTATGAATCCTACCAAAATCCAGATTTGTTTCTACACACAACTAACCTTTCGAAACAAATTTCCAAAATTTCAGCTCGATTCCTTAATTATTTTAGCACGAGTGATTTTTTAAACGTGCGTATGTTTTCCATTAATATTTGAACAAGTTTAGAGCTTCGTATTTCCAATACTATGAATCCTACCAAAATCCAGATTTGTTTCTACACACAACTAACCTTTCGAAACAAATTTCCAAAATTTCAGCTCAATATTTCAATTATTTTGGCATGAGTAATTTTTTAAACGTGCATATGTTTTCCATTAATATTTGAACAAGTTTAGAGCCTCTTATTTCCAATACTATGAGTCCTACCAAAATCAAAATTTTTTTTCACACACAACAATCCTTTAGAAATAAATTTCCAAAATTTCAGGTCGATGCCTCATTTATTTTGGCACGAGTGATTTTTTAAACGTGCATATGTTTTCCATTAATAGTTGAACAAGTTTAGAGCCTGGTATTTCCAATACTATGAATCCTACCAAAATCTAAATTTTTTTCTACACACAACAATCCTTTAGAAACAAATTTCCAGAATTTCAGCTCAATGCTTCAATTATTTTGGCATATGTAATTGTTTAAACGTGCTTACGTTTTCCATTAATAGTTGAACAAGTTTAGAGCCTTGTATTTCCAATACTATGAATCCTACCAAAATCCAGATTTATTTGTACACACAACAATCCTTTCGAAACAAATTTCCGAAATTTCAGCTCGATGCTTCAATCATTTTGACGTGAGTGATTTTTTAAACGTGCGTATGTTTTCCATTAATATTTGAACAAGTTTAGAGCTTCGTATTTCCAATACTATGAATCCTACCAAAATCCAGATTTGTTTCTACACACAACTAACCTTTCGAAACAAATTTCCAAAATTTCAGCTCAATATTTCAATTATTTTGGCATGAGTAATTTTTTAAACGTGCATATGTTTTCCATTAATATTTGAACAAATTTAGAGCCTCGTATTTCCAATACTATGAATCCTACCAAAATCCAGATTTGTTTCTACACACAACTAACCTTTCGAAACAAATTTCCAAAATTTCAGCTCGATTCCTCAATTATTTTAGCACGAGTGATTTTTTAAACGTGCACGTTTCCCATTAATATTTGAACAAGTTTAGAGCCTCGTATTTCCATTACTATGAGACCTACCAAAATCTAAATTTTTTTCTACACACAACAATCCTTTCGAAACAAATTTCCAAAACTTCAGCTCGATTCCTTAATTATTTTAGCACGAGTGATTTTTTAAACGTGCATGTTTCCCATTAATATTTGAACAAGTTTAGAGCCTCGTATTTCCAATACTATGAATCTTACCAAAATCTAAATTTTTTTCTACACACAACAATCCTTTCGAAACAAATTTCCAAAATTTCAGCTCGATGCTTCAATCATTTTGACATGAGTGATTTTTTAAACGTGCATATGTTTTCCATTAATATTTGAACAAGTTTAGAGCCTCTTATTTCCAATACTATGAGTCCTAACAAAGTCCTGATTATTTTCAACATACACCTAACCTCTTGTTAAATTTTCAAAATTCTACGAAAGCTTCATTGTCTCTTATAATAAATGTTATTTATTTCAACAATAAAAGCCCGTTGAATATGACGGAATTCTTTGTTACCAAACATTGTACGAAAACCAATACGCATTAGTATCAATCATTTGGTCAAAATCAAAATCTAAACTGAATTTTCTAGCGGGAAAAATATCAATAAGACACCTGGGAAGATGGTCCACAGTTATCATTACATCGAATACGACAGCTGTTTAATAGAAGCCACCCAATCACCTGGCCAACCCGGAACACAACATACTGACCGCGTCTACAAATTTTATACAACTTCTACATAAAAATTTCCCGCTTTTGCTTATTTATTTCAATATTTTTATTTATTGATAACGAACATTTTTAAAATTTATAAAATCAAAATTTGGAGATGGATTCATTTTAAATAGCTTTTTATTATATATAAATTTCGTATTTCTGAAACAATTTGGTTAAAAACGAAAGTTTTAAGTTGAAAAGGAAGAAATTTTATTCTATTAATTTTCATATTTATGTTCATAGAAACTTGATAAATCTTTCGAAATGTGGTCAAGACAATAGAGAAAAATATACTACTCATAATTACAAGTTTTTTATTTTTTCTTTCACGTTTCAAGCCCCACAACTTTATATTTTTACGTCGTTGTTTTAAAAACAAGCAATTGTATAAAATAATTTGGAAATTAAACCGGTTTTAAATGTACGTTACGGAAATTTGATAATAATTACCATAATTTCAGTGACCGATATCCTTTTGAATATTTTCCAATAAATAAAAAATCCAACAAACCATGTGTAAATAAAAAAAATCACGCACTCTCACACACCACCGTTACGCACGTTGATTTCAACTGAGTCTCGCTAGTCGCTCATAATAAGTTTTTCGAAGCTTTCACGTCTCGCGCCGCATTTCACATCTGTCGTGCTTTTCGACCAATCGTGAAGCTTCACACCGAACGAACCTCGACGGCCAAATTCGAACGCGAAGTTCGGACAGTTTGGCGAGAGCTTTTTCCCACTTGAATATTCGATATGACAACGGCGTGCTTTTGTGCTTTTCGCATATATATGACATTAGGAATCGTAGTGTCTGCCGCTACGTTTCACTAAACGATAGTTTAAAAATACAGGGGAAAACCAAAAAGAAAATAGTTGTCTTACCAAACGTGCAAAGGCTACAAACTCGTTTAAATATTTTTCAAAAATACTGTACACTATATAAAAAAAATATTGTTAACGAACTCGTCCACGACATGAACCGTGAAGCCGAATCCGTTCTGTTATAATGGAAGTCTAAAATTCGGCGAATACGCTGGTTTGTTTGATGTTTGTTTTTAAATGTTTTATTTGTTTGTTTTCTGTTTAAAATTTTGGAACTTCCTTTCCGATATATATATTCCAGCTTTTCAACTCGATATCGACCAAAAATCTTCAATAGGTCGACCCTGGAAAATATTTGGGCGATTATCTTCTTTCGGTACAAATGATATGTCGTGATACTGTAACCAATCTCTGTTTGTTCTAACTTAGTGACAAGAAGTTAGATCCGGCGAAAATATTGTTAACGAACTCGTCCACGACATGAATCTTGAAGTAGGACCTGTTCAGTTATAATGGAAATCTAAAATTCGGCGAATACGCAGGTTTGTTTGATGTTTGTTTTAAAATGTTTTGTTTGTTTCTTTAGCGTCTAAAATTTTGGAACTTCCTTTCTGATATATATTCGAACATTTCCACTCAATATTTACAAATCGCTCTCTTGGTCTTCGCTCTCATGGTTCAATTCACATGAACCTGTGCTTGTCGATGAGCTGGAGTAAGGTTTGGACCAATCGCAGTTTAGGGGTCAGGCTATGGTCCTGCCACCTTTACTTCACCTGTCATTGTACTTGATCGAAATTAAGGTGATGATTTCTTAATGTTGTTGATACAATGAAGCGTTCATCACGAGCGGCTGTGAATCACCTTTTGTTTGTTCCAGAGTCGGTTCATGCTCAGATCATCCAGGAACCACCTCCAATAAGCATTCCGCTCTTAAAAGCTGCAATCTGCAAATCGCTCTCTTGGTATTCGGTACAACCATGAAGGAATATTGTGGTCTCTTGTAATAACAGAACAGATCCCCATTGCCCCAACGTCCAATTTAGGTGATCCTGTACAAAACGCAGGCTTGCTTGCCGATAAGCTGGAGTATGTTGTTGATACAATGAAGCGTTCATCACGAGCGGCTGTGAATCACCTTTTGACTGTTCCCTATGAAAGGAACAGGTCTACTTATAACACTAGCACACTGTTCGAACCGCTGAGCGAGTCATAACCCATCGTCTGGCAACAGCACGTTGACCAAGTTCATTTTTGATTGAAGAAGGCGGTTTTTTGTTATGTAGTATGCATCAAACTAACGCGCTTAAACACTATTGTTCGCACGAAATGTTAACAATTCATTTATTCAGTACTATTTTCTTAACCTAAAATTAACAAAAAACACGATTTAAACTTTACTTAAGGAGCAATTTTCTTCAATTTTTACCCAAAGCTTAATGCTGGACGGTTTGATTGTCAATTTTGCGAATTTTTTCAAAAATTCTACGAAGTTGTTGTTCATTTTCGCCTTTACAACTCCTATCATACACTTTTCTACTCAATATCGACCAAAAATCTTCTCGTGTTCTCGTCCACGACATGAATTGTAAAGCAGGACCTGTTCAGTTAGAATGGAAGTCTAAAATTCGGCGAATACACAAGTTTGTTTTAAAATGTTTTGTTTGTTTGTTTGTTTGCCGTCTAAAATTCTGGAACTTTCTTTCTGATATATATTCGAGCTTGTTTAGTGTGTTTAAATAGATTAAGTAAGTAAAAGACAGTGTGTATAAATTTATCCCAACGATGGAGTTTAAAGAAATTAGGAAATAAGAAAAACATGGACGTAGTCCTTCACGATGGTCTTGGGCAGTTTTGCCATGCACGAAACGACTGTACATTTGTACTTTGTCAAAAAATAGATCCCACAGTCTGCACATATCCTGTTCTTGAAGTTAGATTGTACTAATGGACAAAAGGGGCGAATTGTTACGGTACTCGATTAGATATTCTTGACTGGGCTCCTCCTCGTCGCCTCGTCTATAAAAATCTGTCTCGTACCGTACTAAATCACTTCCCGGATAAATAACTACTGGATAATCGTGTCCGGGGATAGTTGATTTAGTTCATATTAAGTTAATTCATCAAGTGTTTTCAACTTTTCCACCTTGTTTAATTCACTTTGAACGTAGTTCGCTAGAAGGCTGGTGGCGTCCAATTTAATATTAACACGTTGAGCCCCAGGCTTGATAAACTTTAACCATGGCCCAAAAATTTTTTGGTTTTTACACTCCATATGGGATGTGGGTCCAAGGAAAGAATAAAGAAAAAAATGACGTTTTCGTGTGCGGTGGCCCGAAGGAAACTTTGCTTTGGGACCTAGGCCACAATAAACATCATTTTTTCGCACTTTTTATTCCAAATAAATCTTCTTTACATGTCTTTAAAGTTTAGGTTGCTGTATGGTCTATAGGACCGCTCTGGGCTGTGGGGAAAGTGCAGTTGTGGTCCATAGGACCGCTCTAGGTTGTGGACTGAATTTTCTTTTTATAAAAAACATTTTTTCCAATTTTTATTTCAAATTACATAATTTTTTCCTCCTTTTGCGACTGGCTTGATATTTTTCATCCAATTTCCAAAAGTCAACCGCAATAGACTCAATAAAAATCTCCAAGATACATCCGGTACATTTATTCACAAAAATATAGGTAAATCATTCAAAAACATGAAATAATATTACAATTAGTGTCTATTAAACATAGCAAATCCCATAGACGCAAGAATGATTACGACATGACCAATTCCGGCCAAATTTGTATCGGCGCCACTTTCAGTAACCGCTGCTTCGGAGGATGCCGCATCGTCTTGTCCTAGTACCCCCATAGACAACAATGAGCAGATGACAAATACCAAAAAGATGGTTCGTAAACTCATGGTATCTGAAAACAACAAGGTAAACTCAATTGATAGTAACTTTCGTTTTGTTTTACAAATATTTATCAATTTCCTTAACCGAGGATTGTTACTTAAGTTTGAGGCAAATAAAAACAAACATCAATACATTTTGTATGCGTTTGAACTAATTGTCCATTCCAATTGAGGTAGACGTAGACCTCGCGATATATTTTTCATCTACGGGAATAAAAAGGAGTCATCAGGACTGTACAGCAGATGACATCAACATCAATTCGATGTTTTGACTGTCTAAAAACTGATATGTTAGAACTTGCATCATCGTGGTGGACAATGATTTATCTTCTGCGATTGATTTTCCTGATTTTTTTTTAATACTTCTGGCAAACAAATGCTGATGTACCATTCATAATTGACCATACAACGTTGCTCTAATGGAATGGTGGCGACATGTCCAATTAGTCCGCAAAAACAGGCGTCCATTTGCTTCGTGTACGAACAAATTTTGTTGGTTTTGGCTCGTATTCAAGACCCATACAATCGATTGTTATTTAGGGCAGCAGATATCAATGATTCGTCGCCTTTCACGACCTCTTTTTGAGCGATTATTAAATTGTGCTGTATCCAAAGCGAACAAACCTTTTTAACAACCAAATATTCACGCAATATTAAATGTATACGAGTGGAATTACTGCTTAAGTATGCCTCAAACTCACGGTATGTCACATGAAGATTTTGCAATAACAGGATACAAGACAACCGATTTTGGACTACCTTCACGAAATTCATCCTGTAGCGAAAATTGAATTGGAAAAACCAGCCAATCCTGGTAGTTCGAGACGATGCCTCATCCCCAAAAGTCAAAGCGAGTTGACTGACTCGTATGACAACACCTTCTGAGTACGTCCACCATTGAAAATGTCAAATTTTTCAAATGTCAATGTCAGATTTGACATATTCACATTATGTTACTATAACTTAAAACTTAAGTAGCAGCCCTCGTATGGTAGTAAGTAAAGTAAAAGTAATGATCATAGTTTGAATTTTCATAAAGTCCAATTTATAAAAACATGTAGAGAATAAGGGGGGACAGCTGATAATAGTTTCAGTTTTTTCAAACAATCGTAATGAATTCTTTTATATATATTTTTCAATAACATAATATGCCTTTCAGTATTACAAACATTTTTTCAGTCATTTCATAAACGACGTATTTTTTAAAATTTGTATAAATTGCAAAGAATACCCCATAGAAGGTGATACTCAATCGCAGGGATAGGGTTACTGGTTACTACAATTTACTATTTTTCAAATGATTTGGTTGTTCCAATAGAATATTGGATAATTTTTTCTAGACAGAATAACTTATCATTCTTTGAACCAGAGAAAGATCAATGCGAACCATGTATCAAAGAAGCTAAATCTATCGAAAAATTAGAAGAATTTCTTTCTGATATTGAGCAAAAAGATGACGCTTCTAAAGCAAAATATTTATCCAAACAAAGAGCAATTCATGGCGAAACTTTTGGTTTCACAGAGAGTCCTGCAAATACCTTGCTGCTATGTATCATTTCAAAAATTGAGTCAATAAATTCGGCAATTTATGAAGCAGCTCCACCAAATAAAGGATATTAGCGACAGCAGAACCAAAACAAATCTATTGCAGCTCTTTTCTCATTTAACCAGTTAACAATATACTCATAACTTTTTAGATTGATGATGATTTGATGCATAGTCCCTTTTAAAGTGATTGGAACACAGTTATGGCACTAGCAAGAACCAACAAAGATCAAAATAAAACATTTGGTGTTTACAAGAAACAATTTGAGATTAAAGGGGACATAAAATAAAATGGTTAAAGATGTTAAACATCAAACAAGATACGAAAAAGAAAAAAAATGTTATAGGCACAGAAAAATTCCAAAAGTAACTGAATTAAACCATTGCCTACATCGACCAAAGGAAAAATAGTACTTTACGCCCCTAGGGAGAAAAGTAGGGTGTTCTGCCCGCGATTTTTGTCACCTGAGCATATAAACAAAAGAAAGTTATTCCCGGGAGAGAATAGGCCACTTTTGTCCCGTATCAAAAGCGAACTTTTCATCCCGTAGGGAGAAAAAAATTATTCAATTAAACTTTGTCATATAAAGGTAATTCCAGTTACTACATAGTTTCCGTAAGGAACCAAAAGAAACCGCCGAAAACCTCCTTTGTAAGTGCGAGGCAATCCATAGACGAAAACTACCAAACAATGAGTATACTGACGATGAAGCTGAAGCTACTAATCCACAAATTGTCAAGTTTCAAATATTCCAGAATTTATTCAAAATAAATCAAACATGTTCTTCATTAAACATAATAATCTTAAACTAATTTCTTAGTTGAATTTTGTAAAAAGATTATGAGTGGCAGTGAACGTGTTAAAACTGGGTTTAAAATGAAAATGTGATCTCGACCTTTCGACCATGTGACATATTATCTATCGAAAAATGTCAGTATTTTCAAGCTTATAACAAAAATTTACAGTTGAAAAATATTTTTACATATTGAGGTTAGAAAATTGAATATCCACTACAACTTTTTCTACATTATGAATAAATAAAACCAACAAAATTTTTAATGGTATTACAAGAGGGATAATTTCGCTAATTTAATTTTTTTTCACGTTAAATTTGAACGTTTCAAACTACATATTATTAGATTTCTAGACAATTTAAATTTTATTAATGTCAATTATTTGCTGACAGTTAATTATCATTATTTAATATATTTATAACAGAATAAACAGATGAATAAAAAAGAATCAAATGGATCTATTATAATTTTAGATGCATGTTATATTTGAAATTCAAACTAAATGTATAATACAACAACTCGTTCAAGTTAATTAAATATTTCAACAGAGAATATTTAATGAAATACGATTTGATATGAAAATAAAATAATTAAAGTTAAATTTCACTTACATAGATTAGCAAAATTAGTTTTTCGAGAATTTCTTGACAAATTTGCTTGCTTCTCTGGATAACAAACGTTGGTATGTAACTATAAACAATAACCTGGCAACTAAAACATTTGAATTAAGAATATAAATCTAAGAACGATGATTTATGGCCTCTTACTATTTGGAATTTCAAGTAATTAAAATTGTATTTCTATAGTAAAAAATATATTTTATTGGAGTTTCATCTTTTTATTCATAATCTTTTTATTAGTAAATAATTAATTAATCAAGAATCTCTCACAAATATTAAGAATTTAAATTAACTATATGTGATGCAAAAATAACAAAAAATGTAGATAATAAAATATGTCATAAATCTAGTAATGTCATGTAATTCGATATGGTGGAGGCCAAAAACTAAGTAAAGAAGAAGATATTTCGATCTAAAGTGGTGCACCGAATGAACGCGAACGCTGGTTCTTTCCTAAAAATAACTTTAATAATGCACGTATATAGACAAATTTGAACAATGATCAAGGATTTTGAAACATATACAAAGCGACATTTGACTCGGCGATGGCGATTAAGAATATAAATCTAAGGACGATGATTTATGGCCTCTTATTATTTGGAATGTCAAGTTATAAAATTGTATTTCTATGGTTAAAAATACATGATATTGGAGTTTCATCTTTCTATTAATAATTAATTAATTGAGAATTCATAGAGAATGAAATCAATTACAAATATCACGGATTTAAAATAACTATATGTAATGATAAAATATCAGAAATTGTAGATAATTAAATATGTCACAAACCTAGTAATGTGATGTAATTCGATATGGTGGAGGCCAAAAAATTAAGTAAAAAAGAAGAAAATTCGATCTAAAGCGGTAAACAGAATGAACGCGAACTCTGGTTCTTTCGTAAACATAACTGAAGAGAAATTTGTACAATGATCAACGATTTTGAATTATTTATAATGTATTATTACTATGAAATATATACAAAATGTCATTTGACACGGTGTTGGTGGTTGAAACCCCTCAATTTGAATAGAGTTGCTTTACCACAACATATTTTAAAGTGAATGAATTTTTTTAAATATAGAAGAATAAATCGGGGTTTATATGATCAACTTTTAAACTCAACAAAACATTCAATGAAAAAATATGATTTTTGATTAGATCAGGAAGTTAATCACCAGTTTGTCATTGAATTTTCAAACGGGCAAATGATTTTATGTAATTCTCCCAGATTTCAGTTTTTTTGTATCCATCCGACTGTTTGTTATACAAACACTCATGAACACGTACAAATTCTATCAGCCTTTTACTAATTTTTCAGGGTATCTGCAATTAAAACTACACGAGAAAAATGAGGTTATTTTTTTGACGTAAGAAGTAGTAAGATGGTTAAATTCGACGTCAAGTGCGCGATCATTGTGTGCGTTATGATAATTTCTACAACGGCAACAGGGGTGATGTGTCATACCACATAAGTAAATTTGTTATCGCTGTAGTGGTAGTAGATCACGTGTGATTTTAGGGATTTATGTATATCTTTTGTCAGTTTGGCCGTTCTGCTCCAGTTCAGTTTTTCTAAGTGCTTGACACGTAATTGCTGTTGTCATTCGTGATGAGATTTTTTCCTGTGCATATAAAGAAAATTTGAACGTTTAGGGCTCAACACTCACCAAATATACATCATACTGATTCTGCTGAAATACTAGGGCGTATTGGTTTGTATATATAGTTAGTTTCCAAAAAAAAACGGCCAATATAATGTCGAAGAAATGTGATCGCATTTTATAAATGTGTAATGAGAATGAACAGGTTTAGCTAATAGGCCAGGTAAATATTGCTTAAAAGTTGTAACAATTTGTGACTCTCGTACTTATTACATGGTTGATGCAATCTCCTATATTGGAAAGGAACCAGGTAAAACCTCAGCCAGTTACTATGTTAACAAATTAACAGAGAATATTCATGGCTTTAGTCGCAATATAACTTGTGATAACTGGTTTATGTCCATTCATTTAGCTAGACAATCATTAAAAGATCATAATTTAATAATGGTAGTTACTTTGAAAACTGTTTTGAACTCACAATTCGGGTTTTCTGATAAGATCACGCTAGTTTATTTCATTCATGAGAAAAATAAATTGATTTCTACGATGCACAATCCATCGGAAAAGAACAAAGAATCTAAAAATCCTGAAGTGATAGATTTTATAATATGTTTTTGAGGAGTAAGTGGATACTTTTGATAAAACGGTTCATGTCTATTCTGTGTCAAGAATTCAAGGAACTGGCCACTAAAGATGTTTTATAGTATTTTAGATCAAGCGGGGGTAAATGCTATGGTACTATTCAAGAAAGTAGTCCCTGATAATAGAGTACGGAGACAATTGGTCTTCAGCAAGCTACACCATAAATGGAGACGCGATTACATTCACAGTTTCCTAAGGAACTGAGAGCAAATAGAAAAATGCTATTAGGAATTGAAGATCATAATGTAAGAAAATTTATAATACATTTTACTTTCGTTTCTAGGTACCTGTATTACTTTATAATTTTATTAACCATCTTTCTTGGACAACCATTAACTTTGAGATATTATTATCAGTATAGCATTTAAAGCTATTCAGATGTTGAATCCTTTTATTGTCCTTAATTTGTCTCCAAGGATGGTTCAACTAAAAAATCGAAGAGTTGGCATTTTAAAACACTCTTGGACAGTTTTATTTTTAGTCCTCAGACCCATAACACCATTCAAAATTCTTCAAATTGTTTGACACCTCACTCATATAAATCATTGACAACCTTTAGGTTTTTAGTGATTTGTTTCCCACTCATTCCTGTTCCAATCATTTGAATGTGTCTTTAAGAAACTTGAATTTAACTTTTGAAATAGTTGCAGTGCTCTTTTATAAGCAAAATCAGCTTGGTCAGTTAAAAGAGAAGAATCTCCTCTTACCTTCCTGTAGGAAAGGTACCAAACGTGTGATTTTATATCACTTTCTTCTACTTCATAGATTAGAGGATCTATATCTTCATATTTGTTCATATCTTCCACAGAGAAAGATCTGGTAGGAATTAATGGCATATAACAGTTTTGCCATCCAATGAGCATGATGTACTGCACCTGGAGCCCTCTAATGATTTTTTTGGTCCATAGCTAGTAAATTGAGTTCTATTAACTCTATGTAACCATCTCTGGTCTGCGTGTTCCTTTCTAAGACTGCAGTGAGCTCAGTATGTTCACTTCTAGGAACTCTGTGATGGTTTGTAGCTTCTTTGGTTAATCAAAGGTCATGATACCTTGAATAAAGGAATATCAGGAGAACGGGATAGTACAAAACGGAGAACTGAGAACAATTTCTAAAATATGATGCTTTCATGCTACCCATAATAATTCTAGCCTAGCGTCAAAATATTTTTTAGGTTATCTCCCATAATATACCAAAAAAATTATAGTAAGATAAAAACCTATTGGAAAATGAGGAGAATACGATGAAAATAAAAGGAAAAATAATTTACGGGTGGTCTGAGGTAGGGAAGGGAAAGGGGGTGAGTTTTCAAGGGCAAAAAACGGTTTATTTCGATTTCGGGTAAAACTATAAGTCTAAGGAAAAAAAGATAAATAGCACAGTTGTTGGTAATAAAGAGATCTACAACTTTTGTAATCATACTTTTTTCATATAACCTCAAAATTTTGTTAAAACTTCAAAAAATGTTTTTAGTTTTTCTCCAATTACTTTTGTTCATCAATTTGTGGAAAAATTTAATCAATAACTAAAAATTGCACGTAATGAAAAAAAATTCGGGTGCTAGTTTTTTTCGTCTTATTTTTTGCCTTTTCTGAGAAAGTTTACCATAATGATGGTAATATTTTTTTAAACCATCAGGAATAGAGATTTCAATGAACCAAAGTCTCGATGACTTTTCAAAAAAAGCTGATATTTTGAAGGGAGAATTTTCGTTTGAGAAAGATAAAAATAAAAATTCAAAATCTCGTTTCTTCAATTTTTCGCATTAATTTTGAGGTTATGTGAAAAAAGTGTAGATACAAAAGTTGTAGATCTTTTTATTACCTACAACTTTACTATTTGACTTTTTTCCATAAAACTTATAGTTTTGCCAGAACTCGAGATAAACCGTTTTTTACCCTTAAAAACTCACCCCCTTTCCCTAATAGACCTCATATCGTCCGTAAATTATTTTTCCTTTCATTTTTATTATATTTTCCTCATTTTCCAATAGGTTTTCATTTTACTATTTTTTTTGGTTTCGATCCTGGTCTATGAGTTTCCTAAAGTCAATTTTCTTATGTGCTGCTTCTATTCTCATCCAAAGTTACCTGGAAAAGCATTTCCACTTCTAGATTTTTCCCGCATATCTACAGGGCTTTTGTGAAAAAAAAACAAACTTGATTAAGAACATTTACGGGAACCTTATTGTGTTAACTTGAAATTTCTGATTTAAGTTTCATAAAAAATGAAAAACCAAAACTTTACGTAACAAATTTATTGGTAGCAAGTTTTGTCGGTAGATACACTTCACTTAAAAATATTCGACTCTTCATTAAACCCTCGATACCAGCTTTGTAATTATTTTTCAATAAAACGTTCAATTCAGCAGCTATCCTGGGATTGCCATCCATGTAAGGAGTAACCAAAAGCTGTTGAATCAATTTCAATTCCTTCAATGTTAAAGATTGAGTTTTTATATCGAATTCTTTTATTTCCGATGGATATATCCCCAACCATTTCGCATTAGGTACAGCCAAGTGTTGAGATACGTGGGCGTTGTGCTGCTCAAATAAAAATATATCATTGAGCTGGTTCGGTTCTGTTCTTTGTTGACTCAAAAATTTATAAAAAATTAAAACCGGATTAGCTTACTTACAACGGATCCAAATTTATAATTGAGCATTATTTGTACACCGTGAGGATCGGCATCGACTAGAATAAAAATTGGAACGGCCATCACTATCCAGAGTTTCCTTAAGAATAATTGGGTATTCAGATCTGGGAAACCCTTACCGGTTATCATTATAAAAGGTTTGGGTAATTTTTTAAACAGACCCTCTTCTATCAATTTATAAAAAATCGCTTCTTTTTCAACAACGAGAATAAAAGATGCAGTTGTTTGTATTTCGGCTATTTCGCTTATATCATGAGGTATTGAAGTTCCTAAAAATATAATTACAATTATAAAAGAAAGATAGAAGAAGGAAAACTAGATAGTAGAGGAAAATATAATAACGGAACCAAAAAAAAGTCAAAAAGGGAATAAAATAACAAAATGAATCTAGACATAATAGTTTCCAATATATTTGGGAAAGAAATGAGAAATTGGAATAATATAACAAATAAATGAATAATTGGAAAGGAAAATGAAAGAAAATTATGAAAAATCTACTTTTAAAAGAACCGTTTGATCAAATACAAGACATATCTGTTTAAATTTTTTTTTAGTTTATTTTTCTGTACTTAACAGTTTAATTTAAATGAGATATTTCACTTGAAAGAAAATTCATTCTCATTACAGAGAAATATCTGACACATCTCCACAGTTTCTCTTAATTTGTTGGTCATAAATATCTTTCAAGATCCAATTATTGACAAAAAATCCAAAATGTGGGGACAAATAGCACTATAGCGGTGATACAAAGTAAGCCAGAGGGTGGGTAACTTTAAAAATGGTGAGTTTGAAAACTTTTAAGGGATAGGAAAGTTAATTTGACAAAATTCAAATACTTTAGTAGTGAAAGGAACCTTTCTAAAGAAAGAAAATTGAGTTGATAGGTTCAAATGCTCCAAATTGTAGACAAAGTAAGCAGAAAGCTTAATTATAATTAGTGAAGGTAAACGAAATGAGTATATTTGATAAATGTGATGTTTTAAAATTGAAAATAGTAAACCCCCAAAGTTTTTAGTAAAAAAATGGATTTGCCAGGTCCAAGTGGTTGTAAATGTATACAAAATCATCAAGAAACTTGATCAGTCTTTGTAAAAATGAAGAGAATGAGTGTGTCTGAAAAGAAAAAGATGTCGTGAGACTTGAAAATAGTAAACCAACCCTCCAATTGAAAAAACAAGTCCCTTCACAGGTTTAAATGCCTGTAACTTTGGAAAATGTAATCAAGACACTAAATTAGACTTTGTGAAGGTGGAGAAAGTCAGTAGATATAGCAAATCAAATGCTTTAAGCATCAAGCATTGAATTAAAAACTACAAAATTTTCCAAAGAAAAAAATTGATTTGTCAGATCAGTAACTTTAGAAAACGTAAATAAAAATACAAATGGTTCCACAGGTCCAAGTATCCGTAACTTCATACAAAGTGAAGGCATATATTTGAAAAATCTGCTAATAAAAAAAATTTTAAGTTATTTTAATACGTACCAGGTACTTTACAATTTAAAATCGCTCCGTTAGACATCAAAATTTCAAGTTCTCCATAAACCAAACCTTTTTGAGCGACTATATTCAACATCCACATGCCAGAATCTAAAATACAACTAACAACGTTTATAGCGTTATCCATAATCGACTGATTTTTTATCATTTCTTTCATTTGATAATAAAGTTCCCTGAAAGACAAAGAAAATATTAACAAATACATAAAATTAAGTTTCGTTTTACCTTTTAGTTAGTTTTGTATTGGTTTCCAAAAGGATCTGAATTTTATTCATCAAGTATAAAATCAACTTGAATCGACTGTTTTTTGCTGTTGATTTGATCACAGAAGTCGTACATTCATTCAAAGGTTTAAACTGTAATCTAAAAAGTGAGAAATATACTTCTTGGTCTGAATTTTTGGATATTCATATCACCTTCTATCTTTGAATATACAATTATCAAAATTCTGTCTTCTGTACTTTAAATATGAACTTTTCCCTTTGGAAAAATCATCGTAGATCATAAGAAAAATATCCCGTATCTTTCTTCTTATTTCTTTTTTTTCATATTCGGAATTATTCAGGATTTCACTGTTCAGTGATAACTTTTCTTCTCGAAGGATCTTGTTTAATTGCTTCCTCATTGTCTGTTGTGGTTCATTCAATTCCATAGATTCTAAATTTATTAGTTGATAATCATTTTCCGTAATTAAATTAGAATTGCAGAATGTTTCGAGATTATATATGCTGGAATGTTGTTTTCTTTAAAAATACTGAAGATGCAGTTACCTGTTGATACTTCGGATTTGTTATCGTCTGTAATATATGAAGACAAAGTGGAAATTGAACTGCAACTTTCCGATTCGATAAATTGCGATTCCGGGTATATATAATTTTGAGTCATTCGCTTCAAAATACCTTCCATCTCAGATTCATTAGATTTTTCTGCTGACTTTACTTGTAGTTTCTTCATTTTTTTAAGTCTTGACAATAATAAAATAGTTTTTATCACAAAATAGTTCAGTAGATGTTTCATGTAAATTTTGGTTTTAAAACACTTGCATTTCTTGTGACAAATTAAGGGTGTAAAATATGAGGATGATGATATTTAATTGTTTAAAATCACTAAAAACTGTTTTAAACTTGTGTTTAAATAAATTATTTCATATGCTTAGAAATTTTCACTCGTTCATTAATGTTAAAAGAACAATTACAAAAATGAATAGAATAGTGTAAAAACTAAAACCTTTCAAATATATTCATAAACAAGACGGTTTAGAAGAAACAAATTTACCTTCACTTAATTATTCTAAAAAGTATTTAAAAATCACGGATACAAGCCTAAACATTTTTGAAAATAACACCAAAATAAAAATAACTGAATTAAATAAAACGGTTAAGAGACACAACAACGTGAAAAATATAATCTAAAAATGAAAAATTTGTTCCTAAGTAGTTAATTCTAAAGAATAAAACATTTGTAAACATTCATGAAAGTAAGGTTATATTATTGTTGTGAATAATAGTTCAATAGTAATTAGAAATGTGTTGAAAAAGAAGAAAGAGTTTATTTAAAAAAAGAAGTATGTTTCAAAATGTTTACAATAGGTTTGTTCCAATATGCTAATCAGGTTATCATCTCCGGCTATGCACGGTGCTAGTAACAGTACTTGCTATCAACCAAGTATCGGAAAGACCGTCTAGGAAACGGATCACAAGTCGTAGCCGAGCGCCGGGTACAGGGTGTCCCCTGAATGTAAATCCAAATAATCACTCAAATGGAGTGCCTAAAAGTCACTTCTTCAATCATATTCCAAAGGTTTGAATAGATAAAAAAAAATGAAATATACAGATTCTTATTCAATTTAATATTAACAGGACTCGAATATTAATTTGCTTACCTATAAATCTTAGTTTTCCCCTTCTTGTACCTCTTTAAACATTTCCCCGAATTTAAATGTTTGCTCCTATCCGACGGAATTCGCTTCGTTAGTTTTTCTATTATAGATATGTTTGAAGAAGAAGCCTCATTGGCAATCATTTCTTGTTTTTTCAACTGTTTTTCATATGCTTCATTGAGGATCCCGTAAATTTCTTCGTCATTCAATATCGGACATCGCCGAGACTCCGTTTTATTTATACTCGATCCGACAAGGGATTTAATGTCATTTGTACGATCAAAAACGGGACTGACTTCTTTGACAAAGTGTTCTGACTGAAATATTTGTGAACTGTCCGGGTTTTGAGGCATAACTTCTTGTTGCGTCAAATGTTTTTCATATTCTTTGTTGAGAATCTCGTATATTTGTCTGTCGTTAAATATTTGACAAGACAGAGGCTCTTGTTTATTGCTGTTAGGTCCCACAAGGAAATCTATATCATTCGTAAATTCAAATAAGGGACTTACTTCCTCGAGAAAATCTTTTGAAGAAAATATATTAGGTTTAACTTGGTTTTGAGGTATTTCAGAAACTGCAAATGAAGCATTCAATAAATAAATTGTAAAAATTGCATTTCTACTACTTTCTAAAAAAAGAAGTCATTTTATGATAGGTTAGAACTTAAATGAATGTTACGATTTAGTGCTAAATACACTGTGACCTTGAGGAACTATCTTGCTTTGGCACTAGCGGTCTAGAATTTTTATTGTTAATCTCATTCCTTTTAGATAATTCAGAATGTAAGATGGTTCCAGCTGCTGGATATTTTCGTCTTCTATTTGATACGTTTCCATGTGTAATTCTCTGGAGTTCTGTAGTTTCATACACTCCGAGAATGTGGAAAGAAATTTCTTCCTCTACGTATGTTTCAGGTGCCCATAGAGGCGTAATTTGAAAAGCTTTATCTCTCAAATCTGCAGGTCACCCAAAAATACAAATTACCAATCATCATCGCCTTCAACTCCTTGGATATCGTTGTTTTCAATAAGGCTAAGACTGGTTTCATAGAGGCAGTTTTAATTACTGACCCTATCACCAAAGGCAAATATTGTTCAGAACGTTGCTTATTCTTGAACATGCAGAAATAAGATAACACTCACGGCCAGCTGTAGACTCGACTCAATGGTCCCTCTTATTTTTGACATTTGTCTGTCCTCTGGATAGTTTGATCGTTCCTAACTTAAACAATCATTTCCCCGATGAGAGGTACAGTAAAATCACGAAGGCGACAAATTGATGCACAATTTTCAACTAGAGAATGAGGTATACAGTTTCACAAAATTTTGTGTGAATTGGTTGAAATATGACATTAAACTAGCGTTTAAATTTGAGATACCATACTGATGTGACCTAACAACAGATAAGTTTGATATGTTTTACTGCCCATTCTGCTATACAATTACGGCTATAACATTAAACTAGTGTTCAGATGTAAGCTGTACATGTAAAATGATTGTTTCCACACTCCATTTAAAATTAACCCATAACTAATAGCTTTTAAAAAATCACACACTATTTGCTTTTAAAGTTGGGTTAATGTGACCAGTAATAACATAAGTTATTCAAAAAATAAAGCAGCTCTCTCTATCTATAAAATATATTAATATTAATGAAAATAAAGGGTGAATTTAATTGGTTCTTAATAATTATCCTTCAAGAAAATATTTATATAAAAACGATTTTTACTTTATTATAATAAATTGTAACACTTACTGTTCTTTGATGTTTTCGGAAAGCTCCATGAATCATTATCAATACCAGTATTTTCAGTATTATTATTATTATTATTATCAGATTTCATTCCATTATCAATGTTTTTACATCTTTCCAGAGCATTTGGAGATTTCAAAAAGTCTTGTAACACTGTAGTATCACTATCAGAAGAAGACATATCTACTTTGGAATATCTTCTTTTCTGTAAATTATCATCCAATAAAATATCCTTTCCTTCAGAAGTTTTTCTACTATTATTATCCAAAAATTGTGGATCTATAAAGTCAAAACTATTTTCTGTTGACTGTTCACTTGAATGTTTTGAATTAGAACTTTGTAAATCTTTCAAATACATCAAGCTATTTCTAAAATTCTCAGTTTTATCACTGTCACTAATTTTTTTCTTTATATTAAGAACTAAATTCGAAAATCTTTCTCTTTTAGAATCAGATTTACTATATGAAGCAGTATAAGTATCGGAATCGATTCTATTAGTATTTTGTTGAGTCAAATTCAAATATTCACGTAAATTTGGTCTGGTAAGTTTGTCATCAGAATCACTTTCACAACTTGAGGAATCAGTATCTTTATATTTATAATTATTTGTAATATCTTTCATAACTTGTCGGAATGAAATGTTTTTAAGTTCAGTTTTACTTCCATGTTTGACAAAATCTGGAGATTGCATAGTACAGTCATCTGAATTGGTATTAAATTTTTCAATTAGTATACTAGTGGTACCTTCTGAATTTTCACATTGTAGGTTGAAATTTTCAGAATTAACGTATGTTTCTTTTGAAAGTTTGTGATTTATTTCTTGATGCTCTACATTACGTTCACTTTGTGAAATCTTCTTAATAAGAGCATCTAATTTAATTTGTTTTTCTTTCTGCGATATTTCATCTTCAGATGAACCTTCTGAATCATTTTCAGTATGGTTTTTATAATATTTTAGATTATTCGGCTTATTTTTTAATCCTTTTTTGATATTTTCTCCATACGATAAAGACTCTTTCTTGTTTAAATTGTTAAAAGTATATGGTATTTTTGTTATTTTGAAATAATTTGTTAAATCCATTTTTTAATTATTTCGGTTACGTAAATAATAAAAATCCACTAATACAAATCAATACTTATCAACTATTTTCACTTTACCAGTATTTAATTTATTTATACAATTTATCAATATAAAATAATAGATTACATATTATTAGGTTAGAGTTTTCTTCCATGAACTCTTCTTCTTTTTATACATTGTTTTATAAAGCCCGATTCTAGTGAAATTACCAGCTAATTCTCAATTTTGTTTTTGTATTTAT
Source organism: Diorhabda sublineata (assembly GCF_026230105.1). NCBI lineage: Eukaryota > Metazoa > Arthropoda > Insecta > Coleoptera > Chrysomelidae > Diorhabda > Diorhabda sublineata. Next base: position 5,894,106 of record NC_079483.1, read on the forward strand.
ATGCAATATATATGGTGCATTCCATTTAGCGTTCACGGCGCTAGAAATACCCTTCTGGGCGTTCCACATAACGACTACGATTTTTATGATGGAATCGAGAACGTCATGACTAACGTTCACAACGACCCTTGTCATGAGATAGGTCGAAGTGAGCGTTGAAAGAATTAGCGGAGTTTTCAAAATTCAAGCGACTCGGATTGCAACCTCGAGAATCAATCTTATCATTCGAACTAGTATGGGATATTATAAGTACTTTTGAAGCATTCTTGTAACACACCTCCAAATATTTTACTATCGCCGCAGAGGATACTCAACATTCAAAACACCTCGTAAACCATTACACTTGGGTTTACGGTTATAATAGTCTGAACTAAGTAGAACCGGAAAGATCGTAGACGTGAACGTGATTGTCGGAATGCACCCGTAGCCTTCCATCGTTCGAATTATACTCTCGAAAAACTGTGTAATAAACATAATAATAAAAAAAATAAGTATAATTTTAAACACATACTAATTCTATTTAGACTAAATTATCTTATCTCTCAAGCTCAAGTTTATTTAAAGTATCTTAGATTCTATTCTAACTTATACTCGGAGGTAATAAATGCAAAAGATAGTGGTTAGACTGTTTTATTACATTCGCTTACATCCATCCAACTGCAGTTGTTTTATTTTTTAACCAAAGGTTAATGTTTGTTATTGTTACGAGTAAAAAATATAATAAAATAGTATTTCACGTGTGTAAATAGTGGAATTATGATGAAAGTAGTTAATTAAAAACGCAAAAGAAATGTTTTCGCAGGTAAATAATAACATCGATTTTATAGGTTATCTTTTTAAACAGATGAAATCTGTACAACTTAAAATGTGTAGGAAGTTTTTAAATAATATTATTGCTTATTAAAACATAATTAGGCTCAAGAATTACATTAGTTTGAATTAATTTTGTGAAAATCATTATTAAAAATGTGTGTGTGAATGTAAATTAATATTTCTAGGGCTGCTTTAAACGTGAATAGTTGTTTAGTAGCAAAAATGTCAGAATACAGGTCATATGAAATAGTAGTTGTTGTATATTTGTTGGATGTACATGAAATGTAGTAAATAATAGTATTGTTATATTGAATATATATAATAAATATGGTAAATAATAGCATTTCATTTTTTTGAGATTTCCGTGGCGGTGCAATTTTATAATGAATTTAATTGGGTCAAAATAAAGCGAATTTTTTGTTTCTTATTTAATTTTTACATAATTTTACTACCCTAATATACCAATATTATGAATATTAAAAAGAACAGATTGCTGAAGCAAAATATTGCATAATATACGATGGGAACAGAAATAGAGCAACCTATTTTTAGAAAGTCTGTTGTTTAGTATGGTTTTTGATAAAAAAAATATTTAGCAATAACTTTAGATTATTACAAATGAATGTAGAAATATTTTGCTTCAAGCTTATCAAGCAAGAAGTACGCTCTGAATGCTTTGAAGCTCCTGTGAGGTTAGGTTAGGTTAGGTTTTTTTGACGTCAAGTATCGATATTTTGAAAACGAAGCGAGATATCGAAACATATTCTTTATTTTCGATTTATTTTGAATCGATTTACAAAATCCTGGCGCCATGGAAATCCTAGTCCCTTTTTTATGAAAAATTATTAATAGAAAACTATTTTAGGTTTTCTGTTCGCGTCTAGCTGTGAGGTTAGTGAGAAAAATAAACATATATGAAAGAAAATTTTCGTCAGAACCTTTAATTCTAGTCAAAGAAGTGAATAATAACTCAGTTGTTACATTGAATCGTCCCAAAGCTCTTAATTCCCTAACAGCCGCTTTAAATATCGAATTATACAAGGTTTTAAAAGAATTAGAACAACGAAGGTCGTTATTGATATTAAAAGGGGCTGGAGATCGAGCTTTTTGCTCCGGTGGAGATCTTCTTAAAATAAAAGAAGCGGCGGAAACTAAAAATATACAATACCTAAACGAAATGACTTTATATTCCCACCTCAATCCTTATGTAATTCTTAAATACAAAATTCCCGTGATAGTTTTAATGAACGGTTTCACTTTCGGGGGCGGTGCGGGGTTGTCAATTTTCTGTAAATACAGAATAGCTACGGAAAAAACTAAATTCGCTATGCCGGAAGCTAAAATAGCTTTTCATCCGAACGTAGCGGGGACATTTTTTTTAAATCGCGCGCCCGGGCGTTTAGGCTACTACATGGCCCTAACGGGAAATAGTATCAACGGATCGGATGTATTGCGTGCTGGATTCGCGACACATTTTTGTTTAAGTAATAAAATTGATAAGATAGAAAACGAACTGTTGAATTGTTCCGATGAAATCGACGTGAAAAACGTTTTGGAAAATAATTGTGAGAAAAGTTTTCCGGAGTTTTCTTTGGGTTCGACTATGGATAAAATTAATGAATGTTTTTCGGGGGACACTGTAGAGGACATTTTTTATAAATTAGAACAAGATGGTAGTACTTGGGCAAAGGAAACGTTGGAAATGATGAGGAAGTATTCACCTTCGTGTTTAAAAGTTATATTGAGGCAACTACAAATTGGTAAAAATATGAGTGTAGCGGATTGTTTGGTTATGGAATCTAATCTAACGGTTAATTTCCATAATTTCCCAGATGCAATTGAAGGTGAGTTTATATTTTATTCCAAAATTTACATAGGTACTTGGTTCAATAGGAATCATCATTAATTGACGCCATACTGTTACATCATTATTTATATACCGCCATATTGAAAATAGTGTTTGTGAAGATGCTGTCTACATAGTTATTATGTTAAAGGCCAGAAAATTTGGCAACTGACATTTGTAAAATATAAATGTATAACCAGGCAATATAACGAATTGTCAAAATTAAGCGATGTCAATTTAAAAATGGCCGCCGCGGGGTAAACAAATGCGTTTGTCGTGAGTTTCTGTGTTATTTGTTTGATTTTAAACCTTATTAGTCCCATTTTAATTACGAAATGGCATCTTAAAGAGTTGTGCTACACGAAGAAGTGCGAAATTTCTTCCTGGAAATGGGGTTTTTGTTAATCTTAAACGGCAAATATAGTCTGAAAAGCATTTATATTGAAAACGGGTGAAAACTGAGCAGGATTCTGACCAAAGCTCTTTTATTTTAATGAAAAGAGGTTAACTCTACCAAAAGCTTTATGTTTGTACTTGAAAAGTTTCGTAATTTAAGCACAAAATAAATGCAAGTGTTTTTAATTTTATAAATTGCTTGAGAACTTACTTGTAGACTGACTAAAAAAATACAAAAATAATTTCGCTGTAACAGATTTAAACAGTATCTCTTGTCGCCATAAAACCAAAAAAAAACTATACAAAACAACACTCACTATTGGGAAACCAAGAAATGCTAACACTGGTACATACGAGGAAATCGATTATTTACACCACGTCCGCCATTTTGGCGTATATCAGCTGTTTCCTTATATTGCCTAATCGAGTACCCTACATTCTAAGACCTTGTAAGACAGCATCCACACTGTTTATTTACGATGTTTATTCTAATAAGTTTGAAATGATATCGAAAGGACCGTAGATAATTAGCTGGTCTATTATAAACAATTAATATCAAGTTTTAACTAAAATAAATACAAAATAATGAATAATCAGTGTTGATATTTTGATTTGTTACTTCGTATAATAAGTTTTTCTATGGTCGAACGCCACAATTTTGAATATGGCGTCAGGTTCCATGAGATCATTTACCTAGATGAATGTTTTTCATTATTGAGAACGTTTTAATTAGTAATTTGGAGATTCAGTTTGTAGAATAGTGGGCGGCCAAGTGCCGTTAAACACCTAGAGCTCCGAGTTGAGGAGTGTTGGAAGTTGAGGATAGTTTAGGACCCACGGCCGTTAAGCTCTGAGCCGTTTGACTCCCCTTTTTATTGTCAGAATCACTGATGTTGCGCCGTTTGAGCCGATCAGAGTTTCGAAATCGGAAGAAACATGCTTTGAAGGTAGTGGGTTTCGTAGTCTCCGTTTGATCACAGTCCTTTTGGAATTTTGCATGGTTTGCGATATCTAATTAAAATTCAAGTACAACATGATTGTTTCCGCCTTGGATTAAGCCTCCATCATCATGCCTACGTAGGCGCGCCCGAAGAAGGCGGCCACTGGGCTATCACCACCTTTTCGGTCCAACGGCTCTTGTGGGTGTTCAATTTAAATTAAGTCTATTCCTGTATTAGCAAATTTTTTTGATTTGGGGGATGTTACCCTCATTTAGGAGATTAAAATTTGAGTTATTCTTTAGAAAGTCGAAAGGTTTTGGCAAAAACGATAAATCGGTGAATTTGCCCTAACAAATTTGTGTATGTGGCCTACGCAGGTTCTTCTAAAAAAAAATGTTGCATGTTAATTGAATTTTGTGCTCAAAAGTCTAATTTTTAGGAACTAGAGTTGTACTAGTAGATAGACAAGATTCGCCTCAATGGAATCCATCACAATTATCTGACGTCACAGAAGAGCTGATTCAAGGTCATTTTAAGCCGGCCATTGGAGAAAAACTGAGAAAATTTCTTAATGAAATCGATAATTCATTAGAAAGATGATGATTTTTTTTTAATTTTTATTATACGAAAAAATAAATATAATATTCTGTAAAATTTATACGTATATTTACATTCTTTCCTTATGTAGCCTCATCCATTTTTTACCACAACAAATACATCACTATGAGTACGATCCTCTTAACAACAATTATAACACACTAAATCGTTTCACTCAAAGCCCGAGGTCGTTATAGAAGATATAACGTGTTGCGCCCTTTTATCCATCAAATAATAGCGAGTTGAAGTAGAATTTAATCAAAACGTATCGGCAATTCAACGATAGCAACCAGAAAAGTTACTTTTCACGTTCCCGAAACTAACGTTGTAGTTAGTTATGTTAAAAACGCAACTGTAAATTCATAAACTTCCATAATGACTTAACCTCAATCTTAGCGAATAACGTATTTTACACTTCACGTTTATACCCAGTAGCCATTTTGTACGCTTACAGGATACAAGAAGTGCGTTTCCGATATAAATTTCTTCTATAATGCCCGCGGTCTTTTTATCTTAGTGGAACGGGAGTTATGGGGTTCGCAGAGCTTGTGGGCGTTAAGTTGAATGTTTTAATAGACGCAAATAGCCCGAAGGTCTTGACTAACGTTAAAATGCCGAAAAAATACAAACAATAGTAATTTTGAGATGAAAATAACTTTTAGAATGAGATATCACAACCCCTTACTTCCAATTTGATTATTTAAGGGTTGTTACTTTCACTTGTAGGCGTGAAAACAGCTACTGAATTCATTCCATTTGATGTTACGCACTGTATATTAGTATTTTATTTTATTAAGAATGACTATGATGTTATCAACTTCAAGATTTATAGGTTATGTTTACTTTTCAAAATATCTTGTATGATATATGAATATGAGTAAAATAACAAACGTCTAACAATTAATATATATTTTGCGATAAATAAATAAATTGCTTTAAAATCAAAAACAGTTGACGTTGGTATTAATTATTTTTTTTTATGGAAAATTAAGCCACTAAAGGATCCAGGTACTTCGTTACGTCTTGAAAAATTTCATCGGTTGATCTCTCGGCATTGATCTATAAAAAAATTATAATTTCAAATTGCTTGGTTTCAAAATTTTCATGATTGATTCTTGGAAATATAAAATAACTAAGGATATTGATATATTTTTGTAATCAAAAAATATCTTAACATCGCGTCAATACATAAATTGTTTGCTGGTTTTCCAGTTAGCAAAAGACCATTAATTGACTTATCAATAAGTTATCGAGAAGTATCGATAGTTATCGATATGGAATTAGAACTGAAAATGAAATATATTTCAGTTAAATTTGCAGATTCAAAATATATTATTTTAAGGGAAAATAATGTTTAGACAAAGAAATATTTCATTTATTTTAGTGTATCAATTAATTATGACATTTGAAACTGTTCTTCTGTTCCGACTTGCTACTAGTTTTTCATAATTTCTTCTACACTTTATTTTTTATGTTCGTGAAATAAATACGTGCAAATTATAAAGTTATAAACGATTTCTAAGCATGAAAGTGAGAATGAAAAAATTCCTCATTTCTCAGACCTTCTGATATGTTTCTACATCGTCTTGATTTTAAATCAATGCGATAAAAAAAATAAAACTGCATTAACAAACCACGAAATATCAAAAAAAAAACAGCAAATGAAAACGAAGAAAGGCTCATTGCAACTTGTGACTCTGTCTAGGTCAAACATCTCAGTATTTAGAAAATAGACTAAAACGTCATCGATACGATAAAGAAAAGAAAACTGCATTAACGAAACGCGAAATATAATGAAAAAAATAAATGAATTCAATTATACGGACGGAAGTAAATTTTTAACTGTCTTGAAAAAACTAATTTCAAATCAGAAGAGACCTAAAATCAGGACGATTCAGAAACATAAAAAAATGAAAAATGTTTAGGTGCCGAGTGAATTATCGATAGTGACAATCGATTGTTTTCGATATACACGAAGTTATCTCATCTGCTAGTTTTTCTGCCGTCCAGTCAGCTCAGCATATTAACCATTGGAGGGAGTGCAACAGAATTTCTGTAGGTCTAACTTTTTAAGGTTCCATCGCGGTGTTTGTTGGTCGTCTTTCGTCGTCATTCGTCATTCACATCACGTTTTTTCCCAAAACGTGATGTGAATGAAGTGATTATTGTAGTATTTCTACAAAATCCAAAAAATCTTTGCAAGAAACTATCACGTCTATTATATTCCTTCAGTTTTATATATTTAAAAACTGGTTATTCTTCTTAACATGAACAAAATAAAGACATAACCTCAAATAACACAATCACAAACTACATTAAACTCACCCTCACTAACTTGAGGCTGTAATGATCCAAGATGGCATTGGTGTAAGTGTTAAAAGTGTTCAATCTCTTCTTAATTGTATCTATATTATCATCCACTCTTCCTGATGTTTCCGCTCTCCCCAATAACCTTTTAACTAAAGTATCTTCCGATGCTTCGAAGAATATGATTACGTTTACCGGAGCTATGTTGTCTTCAAACATTATACCTTGCTCCTTTTCTCTCGGATAACCGTCGATTAAATATCCTTTGGAAGTTGGTAAGGCGTTTATTATGGCCGATTTGATCAAATCCAAAACTATTTCCATAGGTACGAGTTCGCCCTTTTCCATTATGGCGGTTAGTTCTTTTCCTCGTTCGCTGCCACTTTCAACCTGTTGAATTAAAAGAAATTGATACTGGGTGTTTAAATATCGAGTCCCTAGTGTCTATAAATCAGTAGACGTTTTATTACTCATTCACTCATAACTTGAAAATTTCCGAAATTCATTAACTTCCCTTAAACACGTATTTCGATTTGAAATTCAATGGACAACAAGCGAATACATAATAAAAAATCGATTTTATTAATCGATCGATGACATTTATATATTGAATTCTCATAGACAAACATAAAGTCCAAGTATAGAAAATAGAAGAAGAATATACATTTGACCGACCGGTAGTTGAAAGTGACTGACAGTTTAATGTAACCTAATTGTTGTAAATAATTTATTTAGAGAAACTGCATTGAAAAATAAGAATTTACTTATTGTAAACTGATTCTTCATTAAATAACTAATATCTAGAAAAACATATCAATACATTATAAGAATCTTTCAATATTTATAAAAACGATGTACTAAAATACATTTACTATTGATTTACCCCAAATTAGCAGTAGAAATGTTTTACATTTATACAAAAAAAACGATGTTCTAGTATAAACAATCTCAGTTCGATACGATTTATTGTTGAATTAAGTTTGAATCATGCGAAAAAATGAATTTAAAATATCAGTGAATCACAACACGTAAAGTAAAATAACTTGTCAAAATGACAGTACAGAATGACACAAGCACGGTTACCAATCTCTCAGAACGAAAAAATCGCATTTTTCTCAGACAGCCGCTTCAAAAATAACCATAAAGTCGTGATTCTTCAAAACTTTACCTTATTAGTACAGCCTAGAATTCGATCTCAATGTGCTCCAACGGCTACCATCCCTTTCATATTGAGCCAGACGAGAATTGCAACAATCTCAAATCCAGTAGCAATAAATGATTCTGATACTGACTGGTTTGATGCAGCCACCAACTAATCATCAATGTACAGCACAACGATGATTTTATCACCCGCAGTATGTAGAATATACACACAAGGATCCTAGTGATTTGCCGGAATCCCAAACCAAGTCATCAAAATTCTTATTCCAGTAGCGAGAAGCCTGCTTTAGATCAGATTCGTTTGAAACGGCAAACACGACCTGTTTCATCTGCCTACTCCTCAGGTTGTTTCATGGATATTTCCTCTTTGGCACCACCGAATAAGAACGCAATCAAGACATCAAACTGCTGCAAAATCATCCCCTCAACAGCTGCTAATAATACCAAAGATCGAATCACCTCCAGCCGAGCGACTGGACTCAATATGTCTGCATTGTCAATGCCAACCTTTTATAACCAGTCTTGAACTCTTGAATCGATAGAACCGCTTATTATTGATTACTTTCTTTCCCAGAGAACATTCGATACATTCCCGTGCATTGTTTTTGTACATGGATTTGATTTCTGTATCCATTGCCTACTATTTTCAGACTGGATAACTTCATTAGGAGTCTTCGGCTCATCTTCTGTTAGAAAAACTTCAGCAAAATGAAGAGTCACGTGGTATTTTTGCTAAGCTGGGGCTTTCCTTTCCCAAAGCGATGATCTCGGTGACTTGAGCGAACCTTCAAAGTCAGAATCAGGCGCCGCATCATCCTCGACACTATTAATCTTTTCACTTTCAAGAGTTCCGTTTTCCTTCAGAAGCCAGACTAATTTTTCATCACAATCCACAATTTTCCCATTGAATATGACATCTCTCTTTTTAGGAACATAAATTCGATAGCGTTTATAACCGTCATACCCAACTAAGTATCCAACTATCGTCGCTGCGTCCATTTTGCTTCTCTCCTATACAGAGAATTGGACGTGGATCTCAGAACACAAAACAACGCTGTTAATCGAACTGGCAACCATAACCTGATCTAAACAAACTCAGATATACACTATTTATGGTTCTACTGAGTTTTAACTACTTGAAAATACAAACAAATCGGAACGCGGAAAGTAAAAAACGTCAAGTCAAGATGACAGCACTAAAATGTCACTAGCAGGACCACCAAATACTCGGAAGCTAGGTTTGTTCAACATTAATACCAACAGTAACAAGGATTGATCAAAAAATTATTTGTAACCTTTCGTTTTGGTTTCTTTAACATTTATTATCTACCAGGTAAAATTTCTATTCCAAGCATGATATAATTCAACTACTTTCATAATTTTTGCCAATTTTTACACATTTTAACGGCTTCTATATTTTCATTTTTGTTTATAGTTTTCTTGAAGTATCATTTTCAATAACTCCAGATTGTTTTTGTTGAACCATTATCTGTTGAATGATTTAAAACTATTTAATAAACGTATCTTACTTCGGCTCTGAGGAGATCTCCGCTAGATAAATGCGTGAAACCATATTTTTCAACTATTTTGTCACACTGAGTTCCTTTCCCTGAACCAGGTCCACCTAAAACCCATATTATCGGTACTTTGAGTGATGGAATGGGAGCCTACAAAAATATTTATTTATTTAAATGAATGAATAAACTTTGATTAGTCCTAGCAGCTAAAATACAAATAAAATGAGTCAAACAATGGACTCGGGCGACATCCCCTTTTTCATAGAGGTAATAAGGGTTAACTGACCCTTATAAAAATCTGCCTGATCCACCATCAGTTAACCATAAAACATCAACTCATACACATCTCAGTTAACAACAATCAAGAATTTGCTGTTTCCAGGGCTTACCGTCGTTACCAAGAGACGAGGAAGTTTTATCTAAGACGCGGTTCCGGAAGAAAAAGGAGAAAATCCGAGAGAAATAACTGTATGACCTTGCCTGCAGTTGGAACGGTCTTTGTCTTCTTTGGAACCGTTTCTCTCTTTACAGTCCATTTTTTTGGTGGTTGTTTTGGTTAGGGTGTGAAATGATCGACCTACGTTTCATCCATGGTTAGCGTTCTGTATCAAATCCATTTGACGTTGACGATCAGCATGGCAAAACTCTATCTTGATTTAGTCTAAATCACTGTCCTGAAGCTTGTTTCCTTCCAATTCCTCTACGACCTTCAACTTTTTTTCTGCATTTAATGTTATCCACCAACTCCCGAACCGCATTTCCTCTGTTAAGGATTACATCGTTTGTTTGCATAGCGTCTATAAAACCACATTTCAAAAGCCTCCAAGTGATTGATGGTAGTTAGTTTTGAAGTCCATGCATCGACACCATATAACAGAACTGACCATATGTAACATTTGATCATCCGTTTGATTCGTTTGATTCAGTTGTCCAATAATGTAGCAACCAAGATATTTGAAACTGGAAACTTTTTGAATCGTTTGTCCGTGTACATCGGTTTCTCATGTCCAAATTTTCAGTTAATATGGGATGTACCGCACTTATTGAAATGTCTACTATGTCTACTACCAACGGTGAGTATTACGTGAACATAATCGTGCAAAAACGGCCGTATTTGGTTAAGAAGACAATGTTGTTTTATCAAGATAATGCAACAGCTCACACATCCTTTATTGCAACGGCCAAAATTAATAAATTGAAGTTTGAATTGCTACCTCATGTACCCTATTCGCCAGATCTAGCTCCCTCGGATTATTTTCTGTTCCCAGATTTGAAAAAACGGTTCTGTGGTCGAAGATTTTCCAGCAATGAAGAGGCGATGTCGGTGGTTAATCGCCATTTTGAGGAGCTTGACGATTCTTATTATAAAAAAAGGTATCAAAACTTAGTTGAAAACCCTACAATGCCTGTTAGTTCCCACATTTCCAATCGACGATCTTCCAGTATCACTTTGTGGATTTTCTGGATTCGTCACCTCATTTGGTCGACCACTGTTTTTGAAGGTTAAACGTCCTTTTTTAAACTCTGCTACTGACCAATTTTTTTCATGTCTACAAATTCACTATAGATGGCTGCCAAACAAATACTAAACAACGTGGCGCCATCTCTAGTATAAGCCAGTTACCATCCACTCATTGTAAAGTTTAAATTAATGTTGTTGTTTTCAGTGGGTTTGGGTTCTTTGTTGAGAAATGATGAAGTCCAAAGTTGACGAAATGTTTAGTTTATTGAACAGAGTTCCAAAAACAAAATAGTGTGAGGTAAGGATAGGGTCAAGATTGGGATAGATCGGATCATCTATTTGATCAATTCTCAACACTTTGAGATGGTAAAATAAAAAAATTGAAGCTACAAATTTTTTGATAAAGACCTCTGATCGTGAGGTATAATATATGAGAACCATATACCTCATCTTTTCACTTTATTTTTGTTGATATTCCTCTATAAAATTGAAATGTTTCAAATCAATTTGAATCCATTTTAAATTATAAATAAAATGTATTGCGTAACTAAGAGATTTACAATTCACTGAATAGCTTTTTAGCAAAACAAATAATTTAAATACTCACCATTTGACGATTGTGTTAATCTAACCAGTAATTAAATATTTTTTTTGTAACTATTTTATTATAAGATTCACGTTACCGCTGGCTACCGAAATAAAACTACATTAAAATATTTCCAATAGACAAATGACATTGAAACAGTAGACCTTGCGTTAAGTGCCAATTTTTTTTCTTATACAGGTCGTTACTTTTCAAGGAAACAATTGATTAACTGTGTAAAATCTAATTAAATAATAACAATTACGAATTTAGCTTTAATTTATAGCGATAAAACAATTCAAATTAATCTTATCTTTATTAAAATAAACTCACATAGAGAAATGTCTCAAAATTTTTATTCAGAATCAGAAACGAACTGTTACGACATGTATATACTGTTTAAAGTTAGTTGAAGAAGGCCTCTTTTTATTTCTAATATCTTCGTCTAATGTTTATACAAGGTGAGCCCTCAAATTATTGCGGAATGCAGGAAAACATGATATCGATTTGATATAAATTGGCAAATGATTGTGCGTTTTATTTTAATTGTAAAGTATTGAGCCCTTAACTAATAAACGTGAAGTAGGTAGGTAAAAGTCGTGGTCGGCGTGCTTACGAATTAGGCAAACGGATTCAAATATAAAGAAATGGAGAGAAAGATTTTTTAATTTAATCTTTTAAAGAAGTCCCTGCAGCAATATCTAAAAGCTCTCTTTTGTACCTTGAGGATTCGTTCAATAGCACATGATTTTAAAAAACAAAAATTTTAAATCTTATAATTTCATGGATCCCGATTCCGGTGCATACACCCAAGACTTTGGGGGACGATTGTAATGTGATGGATTTGATAATATGCCAAAATATGATGGCCGTGATTATCACGTGGGGGGTTACATCGCGGAATTTCGGCTTAGACTTCTTTGTGTTAACGTAATTATTAAAATGAATTATGTAAAAAAAAGTCTCCACCACCTTAACATAACTTATTTCACCTTTAAAAGGATCTGAAGTGCAGCACAAATTTTTGGACCAGCTTTGGGATGGATCAGCACTTCTAAATATTTACCATGGCTACTAATACATTCAAAAAAATATTATACCGGATGCAAAATATCTAAGTTTAGCTAATAACAGTTGAATGCTTGGTAGTAGTAAAAAAAGTCAGCTTTCTAGGTGTTCTATGTCAGCTGTAAAATGTCATTGATTTAGTGTGTGAAAGAGGGAACTAGAAATACACTTTTGGCTGCTAAAACATTCAAAAAAATATTATAACGAGTGCAAAATTTGTAAGTTTAACTTAAAACAGTAGAAATGCTTGGTAGTAGTAAAAAAAGTCAGCTTTCTAGGTGTTCTATGTCAGCTGTAACATGTCATTGATTTAGTGTGTGAAAGAGGGAACTAGAAATACACTTTTGGCTGCTAAAACATTCAAAAAAATATTATAACGAGTGCAAAATTTGTAAGTTTAACTTAAAACAGTAGAAATGCTTGGTAGTAGTAAAAAAAGTCAGCTTTCTAGGTGTTCTATGTCAGCTGTAACATGTCATTGATTCAGTGTGTGAAAAGAGAAACCAGAAATACACTTTTTACAGTTTCATTAGTATGACCAGATTCCATCTATTATTCTGATGATTGCATGACAAAGACTGGAAAGGTTATTTCGAAAAAGCAAAGCGTAAGATCCAATATCCAAATTTGTAATCGGTCATAAGACCTGTTCCTCATAATGCAAATTTAACAGGAACCGACTACATCTTTGGATTGGGAAGGTAATGCTTGAAAAAATAATGGAGATAGCGACGTTTCCTTAGGAAGTTCCGAGGAAGATTATCCCAACCAAATATTCACGTTTGTGGTTTGAGTATCGGCGAGAAACTTTTACTGTTTAATTTTACTGTTAAAAAAAAGTAGGATGATTTGGGGTCGTCAAAGCAACAGTTAGAACTTTTAAAGCAGTACCAGATATTTGATTGAAAAATTATCGCAAATTTAGTGGGAGAGTTCAAGAATTTTTGTTTGCTATGCAAGAAGTTGGAGTTTGGAGCTCATTCCTGAGTGTAGTGAGTTGATTTAGGCAACATAAACTTTTAGATTTTTTTGAACAGCTTGTCGGGTCTAATGTCATCGATTTGGGGGATGGTACTCACCGCGAGAATACAAGTAGGTACTTAGAAGTGAACATAACAGAAAATGGAACATTAGACACAGTAATCAATTGATGAATGAAATGGACTTCTGGAAAAGAGCAGCGGGCAAATTCCAGAAGGACACAATACCTGAACTGGTACTAAAGTGGACATTAAAGAGGAAAAAGAGAATAGGAACACCACGAAGAAGCTGGAGAGAGAGTAAATATATGGAAATGAAGAAAACAGAACTAACAGAAGACCTGTGGTAAGATAAAGATAGAATGATTTGGTTTTAATTACCAGTTTTGCAGGGTCTAGGCGCGGCGCCGGTTGCGAGATCCGAGGCCATTTTGTCCTAGTGTTTGTTGAGAGCGTTATGAGTGTTTGGTAGCTACATCGACAAGATGGACTTATCGTAGTAGAGTCGAAAATTATTATTTTCGAACACCCTCTGTTTTTATTATTATTATTAAAAAAGTGATACTATATTCAACTTACCGGTTTAGAGCAGTTACATTTTAAACAATTATCAGGACATGACATTATCAATTTGACAATTTTTCCTAACCAAACTTTTGATAAATAATCTTGATACGATTTACACTGTCATTCAATTATGTCAATTTTTGTTTACTACATAAACATACAAAAAGAAAGTCTTAATATTCGAAGTATTCTGTGGTGTTCTATGATACAGCTAGTGCGGCTTAGGTGACAATTTTGACACATCTCCACCGCCTGGAAATGACAGGGAAATCGTGGAAAATATGGGGCATCTCTTGTATGAACAATTTTCTTAATTTCTTCATCGATAAATCGTGACAAGATTGGAGATCCACTGCATATGTAAGAAGTGATAAAAGGGGCCCATTTAATGTGTTGGCAAGAACGCATTTCTTTGAATAACTGGATCAACGACGTCCCTATACTGTTTTTCGGAGTACCTAGTATATTTCCCATAAAAAATAACTACATCTTGGGCTTAAGATTGCTACATGGACCTAACGGGGAATAGTCTTTTATTTTAGTAGCCAAATTGATAAAAAAGAAAACGAATTGTTAAATTTTTCTGATAAAATCGACGTAAAAAACGTTTAAGAAAAAACTTTTCTAAAATTTTCTCTGGGTTCCATTCTACAGCAGATTGTTTGGTTTTGGAATCTAATCTAACCGTTAATTTCCATAATCTTTCCATGAAAATGGAGTTGGATTTACATAGCATTTAACTTATATTTTATTCCAAAATTTACATCGGTACTATGTCCAATAGGAATCATCATTAATTGACGCCATACTATTACATTGTTTATATACCGCCATATTGAAAATAGTGTCTGTGAAGAAGCTGTCTACATAGTTATTATGTTAAAGGCCAGAAATTTTGGCACTTGACATTTGTAAAATATAAATGTATAACCAGGTAATCTAAGGAATTGTCAAAATCAGCTGATGTCAATTTAAAAATGGCCACCGTGGGATAAATAAATGCGTTTGTCGTAAGTTTCGGTGAGTTTTGTGAAGTTATTTGTTAGATTTTAGACTTTATTATTCCCAGTTCAATTCCGAAATGGTTTTTTGATGAATTTCTACTAAAATTTTAGTTTTTTTTAATAATTGTGCTTAGTGTAGGTGAGCGGTAAATATGATCTGAAAAGCTGTTTTAATTTAATGAAGAAAAGTTAACTCCACCTGAAGCTTTATGTTTATCTTTGTACTAAAAAACTCCCATAATTTAATAAATACAAGTGTTCTGAATTTGATAAATTTCTTGAGAGTTTACTTGCAGACTGACTAAAAAAAATACAAAAATATTTAGCTTCAGCTCTATTAGTTTCACCGAAACAGATCTAAAAAGTTTCCTTAACACCACACCAACAATAAACAATACAAAACAACTCTCATTCCCGAAGAAAACCAAGAAAACTTAACAAAGGTACATACGAGGAAATCGATTGTTTACCCCACGGTCTCCATTTTGTCGTAAACTTCTCAGGAAATATGAAACGTGTTCGGGTAGATCACCGATCAACCGATTGCGGATCGTAACCTACAAAAAGATCTAGGTTACAATTTCCGAACATCGCGTTCAATTTTTTGTTCATGATTAGGTTAACCCGAGGATTACATTGATGATTGCCAAAAGAATAAGGAAAATACTACAAATGAAATATGCAGGTATATAGCACCTTAACCAGTTAATACATCAACAACATACAGGGTGTGGCGCGAAATATTATTCTTTGCATATATATTTGCTTACCTTTAATCTCAGTAGTATTGTACAAATAAAGAAATATAATACACTGATATAGTCTTTAGATACAATCATCAAAACCTGAAAATCAATACTTAGAAATCAGAATGAGATCTAAATATATCTTTGTAGTCCGTGCCAAATTTGTAGGTGTCTGTATACGTGAATATCATGATGGTTTAGACAGTTTGCTTAAAATACAAGGTAATTCATAGCTAGTGAGAATTATTTTAAGCAAGAAAATGAAGTTACCCTGCAATAGATTCCGGAACACACGGAAGGGAACTAAGTAGCTGAAGTACTATTGTTAGGAAAGATATATTTAAATTATTTCGTTACTTCAGTAAAATTTAGACAAAAAAAAAACAACAAGAAACACGAATTTTCTTAAACAATATAGTGCGTACAAAGAATGGTAATCAAAATGTTACATATTAAGTAATTAGACCCAATGTTTATAGATTTCATCACTTGAAGTTCATAATACATTTCTATGGAGCCCATAGTCATTAGCCATTTATTGACAGTCATTTTGATAAATTAACAACAGTAACAACACTAAAATATAATCAAAATGACACAAAAACACGACTACAACACAACAATAATGAATCATCAAGAGAAACTGCATAATGTCTACCATTTTGTTCTTATATAACTAACTTGATGTATATTACATCACTCAATAAGTCGTGTGACTGATTCACAGATGGCGCTGTCATTGTCAAATCCATGTGACGTTTACAAAGTAATAACTTTCAGAAAACTATGTGTCAAATTTCATGACATTTGGATAAGTCAGAAAAAAGTGACAGCTGTTTAAGCGGAGCTAATTTTGTTATTTTAGTGTGTTAATTTATCAAAGATACTGTATAAGCTCAGTAATTTCTTCAAAAGTGTTATCCGGATTATGTTCCATCGAAAAGAACCATTTGTTTGCTAAATTTGAATGTGGTCGTACAGACAACGATGATGGTGAACGCTCTGGTAGTCAAATTGAAGTGGTTATTCAAAAAACATCAAAAAAGTCCATAAATTGGTTATTTCTAATCGTAAATTGAAAGCTGATGATTTAGAGCGGTGTTTGGCCATGTTTACACGTAATAAATCAGATTTTTCACGTCGATATGTGACAATTGATGAAACATGGATTCATCACTTCTTTTTGGTATCAAAACGATCATCATCTGAGTGGATTGCAGCTGGCGAATCACGTCCGAAGCGACCAAATGCACAATAGTCACTTGGAAGTTTATGGCTTCAGTATTTTGGGATGCACATGGAATATTGTTTATCGACTATCTCCAAAAGAGACAGACGATCAATAGCGAATACTACATAGAGTTGTTGCATCGTTTGATTATAAAATTCAAGATAAAACGCCATCATATGTCGAAGAATAAACCACTGTTTTACCAAGACCTCCCACCGATTCACAAGTCGATAGCAAATTAAACGAATTACACTTCGAATTGCTTCTTCATCCACCGTATAGTCCAGATCTGGTCCCCAGTGACTACAGGCTCAAAAATGTGCTCGCCGCTTAGAAATTCAGTTCAAATGAAGAAGCAATTGCTCAAACTGCAGCTTATTTTGATGTAAAAGATAAATCCTACAAGCACGGCATCTAAAAATTAGAGAAGTATTGAAATGATTGTATTGCATTTGAAGGAGATTAACTTTTTAAAAAAAAATCGATTTTTAACAAAAAATGTGTTTTTCTAAGTTTATCACACGACTTATTGAGTGATGATTGGTTATCCTAGCAGATCCATCTAGGGTTCTGGACTTGAAGTATAAAATTATTGTTTTAAAGTGTGTGGGCATTTTTATCGATAGAAACTATTCCAGCTCTTCCGATTAGTCTCTAAAACAGTACTCTGAATTAAACTATATTAATCAACAAGAGTAATTTCATAAGAAACATAATTATTATTGATGTAATATACGAATTAATTATTTAACAACGGCAATTCAACAAAAAGCATTTTGGAGTAGATACTAATATACTTTATGCACTTCAAAATGGTATGCGAGGTTTTTCCGACATTTTATGAGCGCGAATACCCAGATATTTTTTGGAAATTAGATAAAAATAAACAAAATAAAGAAGTTTCCGGCACGATGAAGAAATTTCAGCCCTCATCATACACTTCAAATAGGTATACCAGACCCTTCCGGCAAAAAAGCGGGTTTGCGTCATTTTTGCCAATAAAATTTACTGTCGAATACAATAAAAAAACGCATACCGAGCTTAATTGATTCCTATACTTATGTTCTATTTATTTAAATAAAAATTTTTTGATTGATTCCGCTGTTGGGACTTTCAGTGTTCAAGCTCCCCGCCTATAAGTAGGTCAATACCAAAGCGTAAACATTGATTTGGGTCACTACTGCATCATAATAACTTCGAATTTTGACAATAAATTGCGAAAATACGAATTCGTATTAAAAGTATTTGAATACGAGCAATATCAAAATTAATTGTTAACTCACCTCGTTTGTATCAGACATTTTGAAACACGCTTTCTAACTTTCAACAAAGAGCTTTGAGAATCGATATCACGAGACTATAGCGTGTATTTGAAAGGACTTGTAGCAGAAATATTTTTATGAAAGGAACAGTTTAATCATGCGCGTAATTTTTGAAGAAATTACGATAATAGAAACTGAAACATTTTTGTTATAATTTAATAAACGTATTTTATTGATTGATCTTTATTCATTTCTATATATAATTTTTTAAGAGATAGAGGATTTAATTTTGTAAAAAACCACAAAATATTCGAAAAAATTGATGAAATCTTTATTGGAATCGATAATGTTTGAGGAAGATTTCATGTAAATATTGGCCGTGGCTCTGCTTTAGATAGCCCATGCGCAAGATTTTGGCACACTTTCTTCAACATATTGGCTGGTATTTCACGAAAAAATGCTTCAATATTGGATTCTAGTTGCTGGTTTATTCCTGTAGACATTAGCCTTAGCATGGCCCCACAAGAAATAGTCCAAAGGCGTTAATTCACACGATCTAGTGCGTCAATCGTTGCTGGTTTATTCCTGTAGACATTAGCCTTAACATGGCCCCACAAGAAATAGTCCAAAGGCGTTAATTCACACGATCTAGTGCGTGAATCGTTGCTGGTTTGTTCCTGTAGAGATTAGCCTCAACATGGCCCCACAAGAAATAGTCCAAAGGCGTTAATTCACACGATATAGTGCGTGAATCGTCGCTGGTTTATCCCTATAGACATTAGCCTTAACATGGCCCCACAAGAAATAGTCGATAAGCGTTAAATCACACGATCTAGTGCATGAATCGTCGCTGGTTTTTTCCTGTAGACATTAGCCTTAGCATGGCCCCACAAAAAATAGTCCAAAGGCGTTAAATCACACGGTCTAGTGCGTCAATCGTTGCTGGTTTATCCCTATAGACATTAGCCTTAACATGTCCCCACAAGAAATAGTCCAAAGGTGTTAAATCACACAATCTAATGCGTGAATCGTTGCTGGTTTATCCCTATAGACATTAGCCTAAACATGGCCCCACAAGAAATAGTCCAAATGCGTTAAATTACACGATCTAGTGCGTCAATCGTTGCTGGTTTATTCCTGTAGACATTAGCCTTAACATGGCCCCACAAGAAATAGTCCAAAGGCGTTAAATCACACGATATAGTGCGTGAATCGTCGCTGGTTTATCCCTATAGACATTAGCCTTAACATGGCCCCACAAGAAATAGTCCAAAGGTGTTAAATCACACAATCTAGTGCGTCAATCGTTGCTGGTTTATTCCTGTAGAGATTAGCCTTAACATGGCCCCACAAGAAATAGTCCAAAGGCGTTAATTCACACGATCTGATGCGTGAATCGTTGCTGGTTTGTTCCTGTAGACATTAGCCTTAACATGGCCCCACAAGAAATAGTCCAAAGGCGTTAAATCACACGATATAGTGCGTGAATCGTTGCTGGTTTATCCCTATAGACATTAGCCTTAACATGGCCCCACAAGAAATAGTCGATAAGCGTTAAATCACACGATCTAGTGCATGAATCGTCGCTGGTTTTTTCCTGTAGACATTAGCCTTAGCATGGCCCCACAAAAAATAGTCCAAAGGCGTTAAATCACACGGTCTAGTGCGTCAATCGTTGCTGGTTTATCCCTATAGACATTAGCCTTAACATGTCCCCACAAGAAATAGTCCAAAGGTGTTAATTCACACGATCTAGTGCGTGAATCGTCGCTGGTTTATCCCTATAGACATTAGCCTTAACATGGCCCCACAAGAAATAGTCGATAAGCGTTAAATCACACGATCTAGTGCGTCAATCGTTGCTGGTTTATTCCTGTAGACATTAGCCTTAACATGGCCCCACAAGAAATAGTCCAAAGGCGTTAATTCACACGATATAGTGCGTGAATCGTTGCTAGTTTATTCCTGTAGACATTAGCCTTAACATGGCCCCACAAGAAATAGTCCAAAGGCGTTAATTCACACGATCTAGTGCGTGAATCGTTGCTGGTTTATTCCTGTAGAGATTAGCCTTAACATGGCCCCACAAGAAATAGTCCAAAGGCGTTAATTCACACGATCTAGTGCGTGAATCGTTGCTGGTTTGTTCCTATAGAGATTAGCCTTAACATGGCCCCACAAGAAATAGTCCAAAGGCGTTAATTCACACGATATAGTGCGTGAATCGTTGCTAGTTTATTCCTGTAGACATTAGCCTTAACATGGCCCCACAAGAAATAGTCCAAAGGCGTTAATTCACACGATCTAGTGCGTGAATCGTTGCTGGTTTATTCCTGTAGACATTAGCCTTAACATGGCCCCACAAGAAATAGTCCAAAGGCGTTAATTCACACGATCTAGTGCGTGAATCGTTGCTGGTTTGTTCCTATAGAGATTAGCCTTAACATGGCCCCACAAGAAATAGTCCAAAGGCGTTAAATCACACGATATAGTGCGTGAATCGTCGCTGGTTTATCCCTATAGACATTAGCCTTAACATGGCCCCACAAGAAATAGTCGATAAGCGTTAAATCACACGATCTAGTGCATGAATCGTCGCTGGTTTGTTCCTGTAGACATTAGCCTTAACATGTCCCCACAAGAAATAGTCCAAAGGCGTTGAATCACACGATCTAGTGCGTGAATCGTCGCTGGTTTGTTCCTGTAGACATTAGCCTTAACATGTCCCAACAAGAAATAGTCCAAAGGCGTTGAATCACACGATCTAGTGCGTGAATCGTCGCTGGTTTGTTAATCTTTTCAACGTAATTTTTCGTAAGTCGACTTGATATTTCTAGATGTAGCTTTCCAGATGTAATTCGAGTGCTGTTCTTTCTTTTTTCACGTGAACTCGACTTTTAATCAACAAGAGGTAGATCTGGACTGTGAGGAGGCCATAGATTATCTCTTCTGCCCAAGAACAATTTGTTTGGCGACATTTCCACTATGAGTAAGCTTTTGTTGAATTTATGACATCTTTCTGCATCCATGTTCTATTGTTTTGGTCCTCTAAGTGATGTGAATTGATTAAAAACATATGGGAACAAAAGCAGAGGCCAAACCAATGGGGTGAGGCAATTATTTACCTAGTGATCAAATTTTGATACTGAAGGCAATCCAGAGCAAAAGCTGTGTCCATGGATTAAACCTGAAGCACCTCTTTGTGAATTTCAAGCAGGCGTATGATTCAATAAGGAATACCTAAGAAAATATTAGATTTGGTAAAAATGACAATGAATAACACCGAGAATGAAGTAGCTGTCGAAGGAAGCCTATCGGAAAAGTTTGAAACAAAAAGAGGCTTAAAACAAGGAGACTCCAAGTCCTTGCCTACGCAGATGATGTGGTACTTATAAATAGAACGAGAAAAGATCTAGAGAAAATGTTCCTACTCTTTGAAAAGAAAGCAAAAGAGAATGGACTGTGCATAAATGAACAAAGGACCAAATATATGGAAATGGGAAGGGATCTGAATAGTTGCAACCAATTGAAGAAGGGATCTGACAAGCTGCAACCAATTGAAAGTGACGACACAGCAAAACAAGAAGTATAGATTTGTAAGAGTCTAGGAGCTCGAATACCTGGGAGTGACAGTGACAAATGAAGGAGGTGGAACCAGGGAACTCTACAAAAAACTGGCTAAACGTTTGGAGCCCTAGGAGGACTATTAAGATCAAAAAATATTATACAACCAACGATGCTGTATGCCAGTGAGTGCTGGATCGCGAACAGAAAAGAAGAAAACAAAATAAGAGTGGTACCAAGGAGGATTTTCGAAGGAGTGCGAGGCCAAAAGGAGCGAAGAAGAAGAACGAACGCAGAGATCAAAGAACTGGTCAATGGTCAAGCTGAGATGGGATATGTGGAGAAGACTTCGTTGAATGGAGCATTTAGCAAGGATGGACGAAGACAGTTGGGTGAAAAGGTCCTTGTTAAGGGAAGAAGGAGCGAAAAGAACAAGAGGGCGTCTACGGAAACAATTGATAGAAGCATGTGGAGAAGATTTAGAAAGAATAGGAATAGAGAACTGACATGAAGCAGCCATAAACAAAAATAGATGGTGGAAAGTAGTAGAGCGACTTCAAGCCTTGCGCCTATAAGGCATGTTGAGCTTTCTATATCGTATTTTCTTCGCTAGACCGATGTCCTATCCTGTATTTAGATTTCTGGGAATGACTGCTGGCATACATTTATATTTAAAACTAACAAAATTTTTGTTTAATTAACAAATTAATGCTATTCTCAAAATTTATATGATTATATAATTGTTTTGTGAATTATTTTTTTCCACAATAACCTTAAAATTCGAAGAACGGCAGATATACGGTGAGATCATCGAAATATCGTATTGAAAAATTTTTTCTAAATAAAGAAATTTCAATACGTGAAATCTGCAACTAACTAAAATCCTATTTCCCAGTGTATATTTCAATATTAAGTTTTAATGAATCACAATAAACCGAATTCCTACTTATTAGAATATAAATCGATAGGTATCAACACAAGAGCAACAAATTGGATTATACAAATTGAATAAAACAAAAATTCGGCCAACTAGATTTGAAGATAAAGTGAAAAAATAGAAATGTAGATGAAAAATAAATATTAAACGAAATATTATCGTAAAAATGAGGAAGTAAGTAAGATATTAGGAACGAAACCTATTAGGTATGCAACCATTTATACCTACATTTATTAGGTAGTAGAAAAGAATCCCTTCGGAATTCATGAATTGGAATGAAATTTGTATTATACATTAAAGATTTGATATCAAAATTTCATAAAGAATATCTTTGATGATTTCAAGATTTAAATAGGCGGCAAATTTTGTCCGGAAATTGTTTATGTCCATTTAAAGTTGGGTTTTGTTGAAGCGAACAAGGGAGTTTCAAGTTTTTCGTCGGAACGGCGATGGAATTAAGGATATAGGAAGAAATGGGAAGAAAAACAAATAAGAACATCTGAAGAAGATATTGAAATAGCGGCGAGTGGTTACTTCAGAGTTAACACGTTTCTCGTTGTCTCATGTCCGCAAATTTGTGAAATTATTTAACTTCAACTTCCAATATCTTTCGAATGGTGGAGTTTAAGCAAAAAACACAAGATACTTTTTTTGTAGGGCAGTTAATTTTCTACGAAAATATGTTTTCTTCATTTAATTGTGGTGATTTCCTTATGAGTTATGAAGTTCATTGAAAAAAAAAGAAATTTGTGAAATTATTCAACTTCAACTTCCAATATCTTTCGAATGGTGGAGTTTAAGCAAAAAACACAAGACATTTTTTTTGTAGGGCAGTTGATTCTCTACAAAAATATGTTTTCGTTATTTAATTGTGCTAATTTTCTTATGAGTTATGAAGTTTATTGAAAAAAAAAAGAAATTTGTGAAATTATTCAGATTCAACTTCCAATATCTTTCGAATGGTGGAGTTTAAGCTGAAAACACAGGACACTTTTTTTGTAGGGCAGTTAATTTCCTACATAAATATGTATCATTAATTTCAAAATACTGATTTGCTTATGGGTTATGACGTTCATTAAAAAAAAAGAAAGTTGTGTAATAATTCAACTTGAACTTTCAATATCTTTCGAATGGTGTGGTTTGAGGAAAAAACACAAGATACCTTTTTTGTAGGGCAGTTAATTTGCTATACAAATAAGTATTCTTTATTCCATTATGCTAATTTGCTTATGAAGTTATGAGTTATGAAGTCTATTAAAAAAATAAATTTGTGAAATTATTCAACCTCAACTTCCAATATCTTTCGAATGGTGGAGTTTAAGCAAAAAGCACAAGAGACTTTTTTTGTAGGGCAGTTAATTTTCTACGAAAATATGTATCATCAATTTCAAAATACTGATTTGCTTATGAGTTATGACGTTCATTAAAAAAAAAGTAATTTGTGAAATTATTAAACTTCAACTTCCAATATCTTTCGAATGGTGGGGTTTGAGCACAAACACAAGATACTTTTTTTGTAGGGCAGTTAATTTTCTACAAAAATATGTATCATTGATTTCAAAATACTGATTTTCTTATGGGTTATGACGTTCATTAAAAAAAAAGAAAGTTGTGTAATAATTCAACTTGAATTTCCAATATCTTTCGAATGGTGTGGTTTGAGGAAAAACAGATACTTTTTTTGTAGGGCAGTTAATTTTCTACGAAAATATCTTTTCTTTATTTAATTGTGGTAATTTCCTTATGAGTTATGAAGTTCATTGAAAAAAAAAAAAGAAATTTGTGAAATTATTCAACTTCAACTTCCAATATCTTTCGAATGGTGGAGTTTAAGCAAAAAACACATGATACTTTTTTTGTAGGGCAGTTAATTTTCTACTAAAATATGTTTTCTCTATTTAATTGTGGTAATTTCCTTATGAGTTATGAAGTTCATTGAAAAAAAAAAGAAATTTGTGAAATTATTCAACTTCAACTTCCAATATCTTTCGAATGGTGGAGTTTAAGCTAAAAACACAAGACACTTTTTTTGTAAGGCAGTTAATTTCCTACATAAATATGTATCATTAATTTCAAAATACTGATTTGCTTATGGGTTATGACGTTCATTAAAAAAAAAGAAAGTTGTGTAATAATTCAACTTGAACTTTCAATATCTTTCGAATGGTGTGGTTTGAGGAAAAAACACAAGATACCTTTTTTGTAGGGCAGTTAATTTGCTATACAAATAAGTATTCTTTATTCCATTATGCTAATTTGCTTATGAAGTTATGAGTTATGAAGTCTATTAAAAAAATAAATTTGTGAAATTATTCAACCTCAACTTCCAATATCTTTCGAATGGTGGAGTTTAAGCAAAAAGCACAAGAGACTTTTTTTGTAGGGCAGTTAATTTTCTACGAAAATATGTATCATCAATTTCAAAATACTGATTTGCTTATGAGTTATGACGTTCATTAAAAAAAAAGTAATTTGTGAAATTATTAAACTTCAACTTCCAATATCTTTCGAATGGTGGGGTTTGAGCACAAACACAAGATACTTTTTTTGTAGGGCAGTTAATTTTCTACAAAAATATGTATCATTGATTTCAAAATACTGATTTTCTTATGGGTTATGACATTCATTAAAAAAAAAGAAAGTTGTGTAATAATTCAACTTGAATTTCCAATATCTTTCGAATGGTGTGGTTTGAGGAAAAACAGATACTTTTTTTGTAGGGCAGTTAATTTTCTACGAAAATATCTTTTCTTTATTTAATTGTGGTAATTTCCTTATGAGTTATGAAGTTCATTGAAAAAAAAAGAAATTTGTGAAATTATTCAACTTCAACTTCCAATATCTTTCGAATGGTGGAGTTTAAGCAAAAAACACAAGACATTTTTTTTGTAGGGCAGTTGATTCTCTACAAAAATATGTTTTCGTTATTTAATTGTGCTAATTTTCTTATGAGTTATGAAGTTTATTGAAAAAAAAAAGAAATTTGTGAAATTATTCAACTTCAACTTCCAATATCTTTCGAATGGTGGAGTTTAAGCAAAAAACACAAGACATTTTTTTTGTAGGGCAGTTGATTCTCTACAAAAATATGTTTTCGTTATTTAATTGTGCTAATTTTCTTATGAGTTATGAAGTTTATTGAAAAAAAAAAGAAATTTGTGAAATTATTCAGATTCAACTTCCAATATCTTTCGAATGGTGGAGTTTAAGCTGAAAACACAGGACACTTTTTTTGTAGGGCAGTTAATTTCCTACATAAATATGTATCATTAATTTCAAAATACTGATTTGCTTATGGGTTATGACGTTCATTAAAAAAAAAGAAAGTTGTGTAATAATTCAACTTGAACTTTCAATATCTTTCGAATGGTGTGGTTTGAGGAAAAAACACAAGATACCTTTTTTGTAGGGCAGTTAATTTGCTATACAAATAAGTATTCTTTATTCCATTATGCTAATTTGCTTATGAAGTTATGAGTTATGAAGTCTATTAAAAAAATAAATTTGTGAAATTATTCAACCTCAACTTCCAATATCTTTCGAATGGTGGAGTTTAAGCAAAAAGCACAAGAGACTTTTTTTGTAGGGCAGTTAATTTTCTACGAAAATATGTATCATCAATTTCAAAATACTGATTTGCTTATGAGTTATGACGTTCATTAAAAAAAAAGTAATTTGTGAAATTATTAAATTTCAACTTCCAATATCTTTCGAATGGTGTGGTTTGAGGAAAAACAGATACTTTTTTTGTAGGGCAGTTAATTTTCTACGAAAATATCTTTTCTTTATTTAATTGTGGTAATTTCCTTATGAGTTATGAAGTTCATTGAAAAAAAAAAAAGAAATTTGTGAAATTATTCAACTTCAACTTCCAATATCTTTCGAATGGTGGAGTTTAAGCAAAAAACACAAGATACTTTTTTTGTAGGGCAGTTAATTTTCTACGAAAATATGTTTTCTTCATTTAATTGTGGTGATTTCCTTATGAGTTATGAAGTTCATTGAAAAAAAAAGAAATTTGTGAAATTATTCAACTTCAACTTCCAATATCTTTCGAATGGTGGAGTTTAAGCAAAAAACACAAGACATTTTTTTTGTAGGGCAGTTGATACTCTACAAAAATATGTTTTCGTTATTTAATTGTGCTAATTTTCTTATGAGTTATGAAGTTTATTGAAAAAAAAAGAAATTTGTGAAATTATTCAACTTCAACTTCCAATATCTTTCGAATGGTGGAGTTTAAGCAAAAAACACAAGATACTTTTTTTGTAGGGCAGTTAATTTCCTACGAAAATATGTTTTCTTTATTTAATTGTGGTAATTTCCTTATGAGTTATGAAGTTCATTGAAAAAAAAAGAAATTTGTGAAATTATTCAACTTCAACTTCCAATATCTTTCGAATGGTGGAGTTTAAGCTAAAAACACAGGATACTTTTTTTGTAGGGCAGTTAATTTCCTACATAAATATGTATCATTAATTTCAAAATACTGATTTGCTTATGGGTTATGACGTTCATTACAAAAAAGGAAAGTTGTGTAATAATTCAACTTGAACTTTCAATATCTTTCGAATCGTGTGGTTTGAGGAAAAAACACAAGATACCTTTTTTGTAGGGCAGTTAATTTGCTATACAAATAAGTATTCTTTATTCCATTATGCTAATTTGCTTATGAAGTTATGAGTTATGAAGTCTATTAAAAAAATAAATTTGTGAAATTATTCAACTTCAACTTCCAATATCTTTCGAATGGTGGAGTTTAAGCAAAAAACACAAGATACTTTTTTGTAGGGCATTTAATTTTCTACAAAAATATGTATCATTGATTTCAAAATACTGATTTTCTTATGGGTTATGACGTTCATTAAAAAAAAAAAGAAAGTTGTGTAGTAATTCAACTTGAATTTCCAATATCTTTCGAATGGTGGAGTTTAAGCAAAAAACACAAGATACTTTTTTTGTAGGGCAGTTAATTTTCTACGAAAATATGTTTTCTTTATTTAATTGTGGTAATTTCCTTATGAGTTATGAAGTTCATTGAAAAAAAAAGAAATTTGTGAAATTATTCAACTTCAACTTCCAATATCTTTCGAATGGTGGGGCTTAAGCCAAAAACAGATACTTTTTTGTAGGGCAGCTTATTTTCCATTATGTTCTTTCAGTTATTAGATTAAAATAACTATAAATAATTTTTTCCACGTGTGCGTTAATTATATAATTTCTGATGATTTTTGAACCACTAGCATTTATAATACTATTTTTTTATAATGTCCCTCAGCGTTATGGAATTTTTTTTGTCAAATATTGTATATTTTTACATATATTTATATTCAAATTTAAATTTTCACACATTTCATTTCTCCGAATAACATAAATAATGCGGTGGGTAATAAATTCCAATTAAGTTAGTAATTAACACGACATTTTATGGATCCCCCTAAAAATTTTTGTTATATATAAATATGAACGGATTGTTTGGACTAATCAAACATTTTCATTATTCAGAACTCAACAGATATGGCTGCTAAATTTATTTTTTTGGTGAGTTTAACTTATTTCGATATAAAAATAAATATAGTTCATAATTGTATTAGAAAATTCTCTCTAATTTACTACATTACTCAATAAATCGTGTGACTGACACACAGATGGCACTACTGTCAAATCCATATGACGTTTATGAAGTATGTGTTTATGACATTAGTCAGAAAAAAGTGACAGTCATTTAGGTAAAGCTATTTTCGTTATTTTCGAAACTTTGAATCCAAAAAATTTTCGTGTGTTAATATATCATTGCTTCTTGATGACAAAAATATTGTACAAACACAGCAAAGGTTAGGTTAGGAGTCTGCTTCATCGAAAAGAATCATTTGTAATAAATTGGTTTGCTGAATTTAAGCGTGGTCGTATAGACATCGCTGTTGGTGAATGTTCTGGTTGTCAAATTGAGGTGGTTACTCCAAAAAACATCAAAACAGTCCACAAATTGGTTATATCTAATCCTGAAATGAAATTGCGTGACATAGTTGAAGCCTAAAAGATATTAGAAGGCAGTGTGTTTACAATTTGACCATGAGAAAGCTTTTTTCAAAGTGGGTACCGCGTTTACTCACAGTCGATAAAAGATAACAATGCGTTGATGATTCATAGCATTGTTTGTCCATATTTACACATGATAAATCAGATTTTTTGCGTTAATATGTGATAATAGATGAAATATGGATCCATCACTATACTCTGAATGCCAAAAAATCACCATCTGAGTGAACCACGTCCAAAAGCAAAACAGTCAGCTGGGAAAGTTGTGGCTTTAGTATTTTGGGATCTAGTCTTTCATTTGTGTAAGCGAAGTGCCTTTCAAAAATAGATATTTGATCCTCAATGTTTTTCCATTTTAAAAAAAATCTTTTCAGCGACACTCAATTCCTAATCCCCCAAAAACAATTAAAAAAAGATTCGTGAGAAAATTTATTTTTTTGCAGGTATCAATTGTGGCCATGTGGTTATTCGCAACCGTGGACTGTAATCCGCAAGGCGGCTTCGGTGGACAAGGTGGTGGATTTGGGGGACAGGGAGGAGGATTTGGAAGACAAGGAGGCGGATTCGGAGGACAGAGTGGTGGATTTGGAGGACCAGGAGGTGGACAAAGTGGTGGTTTTGGAGGACAAAGTGGTGGACAAAGAGGCGGATTTGGAGGGGGACAAAGTGGTGGTTTTGGAAGACAAGGCGGCGGTTTCGGAGGACAAGGAGGTGGTTTTGGAGGTCGTGGAGGTGGATTTTAAGCGAAATATGGATTACGAATTGTATTAATCATCAAGAAGAAATGTGGATAAAACAATGAAACCTTATTAAATATTTTTACGACCAATTGGTTGTTTTCCTTCTTTTTTCATATATTTGAAATGTATATTCAACAGACCTGAAACAAACACACGAGGCAGTTGTGCATTCATGAGTACCAGCACTCGATATCCCCCACTTTTCAAAAGATGCTATTTGTATTGGTATTTTCGCCAAGTGCTATTTGCCGAGCAACACGAACTGAATTTATTGTACACTTACCGTTCCTAATGGAAACCAACGTCATAGTTAAGCGATTCAAACTATCCCTTAGACACTTGAACTACCATTAACTTATCAAATTATTTATTTTTGTATGATTTGACTCCAACGACTATAAATAGAATTAATTATAGCTTTTGTATACAATAGGATTGTTATTTAAGAGAGTACATACACGTATAGTGTGTTCTTAATAGTTTTGACATCCAACGAGTACAGTAGTCAGATTATTGAAACCACTTATTTATATTTTATTATATATTTTCATCGCTAATCGAATTATATCAATATTTTTGTGACATTATTGGAAAGGTAAAAAAAATTAAACCCAACATTTTTTTATATGAAATTTCAGTAATTAATAATAAACGTACATTGAATTATCTAGAAGTTTGATCATTCTAAGCAGTGAAATCTATAAATAAGCACTAAAACCTCGCATTTCGTTTTTCTCTTGTGATATTTTGTATTTTTGTTTCACTCATACCTTCAATTTAAGAGCAGTAGTCCACAACTAGCATCTCTGTGGAGATATTGCCTACCTTTTAAAAAAAATTCAATCAAAATTAGTTTTTTGTTAGTTGCCTTATCGCGCCTAACCGCAGATTGCGATAATGGGTGTGATATTATTTCTCGTACGCCCCAGCCATCAGGCTGAGAAACACATTATACAACGTGCATACGTAACATATTATACAGGATCGAAAAAAGCAACAGACCTCAAAAGGGCATGTCTGTGATTGCTCGTGGGTGATTGGGCACGCCCTATACAGGAATACATTTTACACAGAGTCAAAAAAAACTATTGACGTCAAAATGGTCGTTTCTGCGATTGTTCGTGGGGAGAGGGTTGGACACCTATTATACAGGCATAAATATATTATACAGGGTCGAAAAGAACTATCCAAAACGGTACATAATCCTCAGCAATCGAGCGTAAATTACTATCGATGTCAAAAAGGCATTATTGTCTCTGAGTTTTACGAACGGCTTCATATAACGTTTGGTACAGGTGTAGTCACGTAAGCCCAATTAAAGACGAAGAAAAAGCTGGTAAGTGACTGAAGATATTTCAAATATTAAGAGTCGTACTCAATATTTAAATCAGATGATTACAGACCGGTACGCTGTTGGTATTGATGATAAAATATCCTACTGAAGTTAACATTTCTTGAACAGAGATGCCTCTTCAGATTCAGGAGGTATATCAAACAAACGACTTCGCTAGGACCACATCCTGTGTTGGTTAAATGAAATTTAGTTATATGCGATTTTACAACAAGTTAACAGGAAAAAGTTGAAACGCTTTTTTGTGCTTTCTAGTGAGTAAGTTTGTTTTAATATGAATTCCCAGCTCCTGATGAAGGTAATGGTTACGAATTTGTGAAATAGTATACCGGGTGGCCAACTAAGAAGCCTGTCGTCCATATTTTAGTAACGAGTTATATTATAGCTTCAGAAAAACTTTATACGAGGTTAAGTTTTGATATAAATAAATTGAAATGAATATTTATAAATGGATATGATTTTATTGCTTTTCAAAACATTCTCCATTAAGATCAACATCCTTTCCGATTGAAGAAAATCGTCGCACGAAAATGTTCGCGATGATTAATTCCATTTTTTGACGAAAATGAATGTTTCAAATAACGCAAATAGCAATCGTATGATGTCAATGTCAGATTTGACATATTCACACCAATGTTGCCATATTTTAAAACTTAAAGAACAACATAGGCAATCTCTCGTCAATGGCATCCAGCACTTAAATAGAAAGTAAGGTTATGTGTGAAAATATAGTTGAATTACGGAATGCGAGGTTGTGGTTAATAAGGCGACTTCACTAATTCGAAAATAATTAAAATAAGAATGATAAATAGCCAAATCTAGATAAAAATAAATCTATACGTAATTAAATTTACAATATTATAGATTGAGTGCGAATTAAGAAATTATTTTAATGTTATAAAATTATTTCTATATTTGGCAACAATTTTAAATGTTTGAAACAATTACAATGCTGATTTTTAATTACGTGGATATAATTTAGTTACAATTATAAATTTTAACACTTAACTAACTTAGAATTATGGACACCAAAATTAGGGAAACGTACAAAAGAACAACGAAGTTCCTAAATGATTTTCTATTGAACCTAAGTGTGGATAATTCTACTTTGACTTTCATTAGTACAAACAAGAAACAGAATCCGGTCTAGAAGTGAATTCGATTGATGATTCGAGTCCATTCCAAGACCAGTTTCTCTTCAGAACACTCTACGATATTTCCATCTTTCTATTTTTTCGGTACTCTTCTGGGTTAGCACCAAGGACTCACATCCATACAGTAAATCATTCTTTTGTACAATATTTCATTGCTGCGTTGGAATTAACTTTTGCTTTAAGAATATTATTCAAGTACTTCAATTTTCTGGCACCTTTGGCTATCGATTTTATAGTTCTTTCATCTCTTTATCCTTATTCGTAACCAGCACTCCTAGATGGTCGAAGGACTCAATTTTTTCAAAATGATTTCCTCGTTTTCCGTCCTGAAAGGTCGTCTGCGTATGCTTCCGGTTGTAGATTACTTCTAATGTGAGGTTAAAAAATAAAGTGGATAAGGAAATCCCTGCTTCATCCTTAAGAACTTCCTGATAGCCTTCATACAAAAATTTGATCTTAGTTCAATTTAGAGTCAGTTTCACCATTCTAATTAGTTTTTTTGGGAAACCTAGAAATTCTAAAGCTTCTCTGTCATGAACAAGAGAAGTAGTTATAGTTTTTGGTATTATTTATTGCTCTGCTTTGTTTTTAAGTAAAAATCTGGTTCTCCGTGCTTCGCATCTCCTTAAACCCCTCTTTGTATCCATCGACTTCTTGGTTATGAATTGATCTCATTAGGATTCTAATTACTCTGACCAAAAAACCTTGAAGGTCAAGTCCAATAATACTCGCAAAATCATTGGAATTTTTTCCAGATCTTAATTCAATTGGACATGTTCATTAGGATGATGTGGAACTAAGGAAATTCAAGCGCAATCGGTAGCTGATCTAAGTAAAATTTACGATGATCGTCATTAGATTCCAAGTTGTGGGTATTAAATAACGAAACTGGTTATATAAACTATTTTAAACCGATCAAAAACACGTGGACGCGAAATACATTCATTTCCAAACACTTATTTCAATAAATTATTAGTTTCAATGCAGTTTTTTTTTAAATAAAAGAAACAAAACAGCCTCTATATAAACGAAGTCCACGACTACACTGGTTTGTCTACAGACATGGTAGACATTGCATTCAAAAGAGTAGGTTTCACGTTAAATAACTGACAGTCGTTAATCTTTTTCTGTGCGTACCTTTTCTGTAACACCGGTAGTCTTTTTACTTATTAGACACACCTCGTATGTTATCCGAGCTTGGGAATGAATTGAATGTTGTTAAATGAGAAATTAATCGCTAATACTGAAGTCATAGAAATTGCTGTAAGATATCGCCTTGAATGGAAAAAGAAAATGTTTAGAAAACATTTTTGAATTCATAAACATTCTAGTATTTCAACGATTCACCCTATAGAGTTGCCTAAATAGAAACTCATTTTTCATTTGTCTACCTTTAGGTTTGAGAGAAAATAAACAAGAAATTTGTTTGAAATTTTTGTTCGTTACCCAAATTTTGCCGTTTTATACCTGTTTTCAAAAAATAAGTGAGATTTTTTCACATAAATTAACTAAAAAAACCGATTGATTGTGTAAATAAAAATCTGATTTTTATCTTTACATTGTGGATGAACTTACGGAAGAATAACTGTCAAATTATGTTCAATATTTGATATTTATGATATTTTTTGAAAAAAAAAAAGTTGTTACTTGAACAATTTTACAAAATTATTCGGTTTTACTTCGAAAAATTAATGATTAGCTCGTGTAATTAAACGACAATTTTTATGGCGTTCATTCGAGTATGTCATAAGTCAAATTGTGGATAGATTCCATGTCATATACTACGAGTGGTGCGTTCCACTAAACACTTAACGACACTGACGTTCACCATCACGATCTTTCCCGTTCCACTTTTCCCAGAGCGTAAAAATTGTGAACCTAAGTGAAATTGATTACGAAGCGTTTTGAACATTGTGGTAAATAATAACAAATGGCAATAGAGAAAAGAAGCGAAAGCTTTAAGAGGTTATATTACAACAAATGATGAGATCTGAGATAGATTCTTATAGTTGCAATCTTTGTTGTTTGGAGACATTAGTGACGTTCTCGCCGAGACCAAAGCGATCGTGGTCGCTATTTAGAACGCTGTCAACGCGAAAAAAAAATTAGTATCGTGAAAGTGGTTGAACTGGATGTTAAATTGATCTGTTATGAAGCGTAGTTTTTTTGGTCAAAGATAATGTAAAATCCGCGGAAATTTATCGAGAAATTTGACGATGAGTGCCCCTCCTCTCTACTCATTTATTCCGTTTTCCGAAAAGACTAAGAAGTTGAGGAAAACTTGCCATAGGTACGGTACCTCAAACCAAGTACTGTACGCGATATTTCTGAAGAATTGAGCATCAGCGTGGGTAGTTTTCAGTAAATAATCCATGACTGGCTCGGTTACTGCAAAATTTCAGCCAGATAGGTACCAAGATTTCTGAAGTTTGTACTACGAAGTTTGTCGAGTATCCTGCAGCGGTATGAAGTGGAGAAAGAAAAACCGAAGCGCGTCAGTTAATGTTAAAATTACATTGTCAGTAGAGAAGGTGTTGTGTAGAGTGTTTTGGGACATCAGAGAAATAATTGCGGTTGATTTTCTCACTGAACAACGAACTGCTAACATTGAGTATTATACTAACTTCCTAAAAACGACGACGAAACCTGTCTAAATATCAAAATGACGCGATATTCCAATCGGTAGTGCGATATTGCTACTAGATAACACCAGACCGTATACAGCTCGGCTTAAGATGAAACGTTAACCGAATTGGGTTTATAAACACCCTCCTTATAGTCCTGATTTGTCACCAAGCGATTATTAATTATTTAGTTCATTGAAAAAGGCGAATTGCGTTTCGAAGCTTGATGGTTTGGGGATGTTTTGGGGCGACTGGAGACCTGGTAAAAATTAAAGAGATAAGAGAAATGTAGTAGTTTCTAGACAGCGACTTATCGGCAGAAAATTTATCTTCCAGCATGACAAAGATCCCAAGCATTTTTTGAAGCTGTGGAAAGATTATTTGAAAGAGTTGGAAAGGAAGAAAGTACTGAAATGGCCGTCACAGTCAGCCGATTTTAACCCGATTGAATTGTTGT
Organism: Diorhabda sublineata; assembly: GCF_026230105.1. Taxonomy (NCBI): domain Eukaryota; kingdom Metazoa; phylum Arthropoda; class Insecta; order Coleoptera; family Chrysomelidae; genus Diorhabda; species Diorhabda sublineata. Next base: position 5,929,453 of record NC_079483.1, read on the forward strand.
GGGACAAATCGGACAGGGAAGTCGGAAAGCATTTTTTGAAATATCTTGAAAAACGAATGGAACTAAATAAACGACGATAATTTGTAGAAATCACTATATTGTTGTAAAATATTAATATCGAAATCGATCGTATTATTTTTATTTGTTGTATATCACGAAAACTACAGGGTATACAAAAACTTTTGACCGACAATCTACATTGAAAAAGCCACTAGCTAGTAAATAATTCTTCACTGATTAATCTCACTGTATTTTTCAAAACACTCATTTAATAATCGGACACTTTTACTTTATATTTTACCTTATAATTACTAAGTTTGCCACTTATTCACTGTTCAATAAAAAACGTACAAATAATTGTTTATATTTTGCAACCGACCAGCGGTTTTGCTTATAATTGTTGTATACAGAGTGAGTTTTATGTATGGAACGCCTCAATTATCTCGAAAACGGTATTATAGTGGTATTTACATTGTTGTCAGATCTTATATTTTTTTGAAATTCTTAAGAAATACCTATTATTTTCCATCCAATGATTCCTATACCTAAATGACATATTTCGGAGTTTAGCTACATTTATGTTGTCTCCGCCCAAGTTAAAATAATAAATTTTGGTGGCTATGACAACTACAATAACAAATTTGACTATTCAACGAATTATTATTGTTTAAGTTTATTGAAAATCCCAATGGATCGTCTATCTGAAAAAAGAACGAATTGATATTTTAATGATATTAGGATATGGTAACAAGCGTAGAAGTCAACAAGAAACGTGTAATATTTTGAATAATTTATATCCTAACCGAAATCCCATAATAAAATTTACTGTAAGTAAATTAGTGAGAAAGTTTATCTGGTTTGCAAACCTAATTATGGAAAAATCAAATAAAATAATTCAATTGTTTTCAAGTAGTGTTTTGCGATGAGGCCAGTATTAATGGAAACGTAAATCGTTATAATTGTAGATACTGGTCACGTAACAATCCTCGTTGGATACGTCCCACACCTAATATCCCAAAAAACCGAATGTATGGGCCGTATAACAAGTCCCTCGCATACAAACATTCACAAAAATCGTACAAGCTGTTTCCGAGATAATTGAAGCGTTCCATACATAAAACTCACTCTGTATAATAAATCTAAACTATTATATCAACATTTCCTACCATAAATTGAATACTGTTGGACCCATTTTCCCTTTCTTATGGAAATGAACGTTCTGTTTCAGTATAATAACTACAATTTAAGAAATTGATTTTGGACACGGTCTTATTTACAGGTCTGGAAACCAAGTCCAATTTCCATATGCCATATGCCATAGCCATTGCGCGGCGCTGCAATCTAGAGATGGACGTGGGTAGGGAGCGGTTAAATTACGTATTAACTATTTTTATTTATAACAATTCATTACTCATTGAAATAATAACTTAGCAATTTGACACCACCTCTTGATTACAACATCCATCCCGTTACCCTTCCTGTATTTGAGACCGTGGTTTCGAGTCAATAAATTCAAAAATACCTAACCTCAAATCTCGACAAATTTGAGTTTTAATTCACTTACGCAGTTATGGATTACACAAATTATAACCAAGAAAGAACAGGACCCGATTTTAAAAAATATAGCATAGAAATATAACAAATGATTATAATTGATTAGAAATATGTTTTTCGTTTATATATTTTGTAATACAAATATTTCATTTTATTTCCATAATTTCATACCTAAGGCACATCGTAGTTTTCCCCAAATACTTAGAGGCTTAAAATAATATTGTAAAATATTTAAAAAAATTAGTTTTACAAACTATCACATTGTTTTAAACTGATGGAAAATAAATTTTATAAGTGGTTGTGTATATTCCACATCTATTTATTAAATTTATTCCCGAATTTTTATTTAAATTCATTTGTTATTTACAAAAGAATAAAGTGCGGTAAATTACATAGAGATAGTTCCATTCATTATTATAATCTCAATATTCCGTAAATTCGCACGGCACTCATACCAATTAAGAAATGAAAAATAATGTTTACCCCTCGTATAAAATTCGGTAAAAATCTAAAAAACCGTCAAACAGTCGAAGCTGTCGGAAGGCGTATGTACACAATTTCTATGAAATATTCTTGCCAGACAGTCTGTGATAAGCAGCGGCATCGTTTGGTGAGATTTATTTGATTCATAAATTTCTTTAAATTCAGTAAATTTAAATGTTCTTTAGACCAAGGGTGAATGAAGACGATGAAATTGTAGACAGTGTAGTGATAATAAAGACATGTATGAATTTAATGATAAACATTTAGATAAACAAATTGCTGCAATTGCTAAAACTGAAGCCTATTTCGAGGCAAAAGACAAACATCTTCTGTTTCTGATATTTTCTCACGTAAATAAATAGTAAAAAGGTTAAATCTTTTAATAATATACAGTACTAGTCACTGTTAATAGTTTTCTTCGAATATACAGTGTGAATTCCAAAATATATACGATGGAAAACAGATTATTGCATTTTGATGGTTTTTACTTAACAAAAAACATCCTCAACCATCAGTTGGTCATTATTATGAATGAATCAATAGGAAAAGGGCTATTTAATTAAAAAAAAGCATGTTTATTTTTAAAACAAGGCATTTTCTATCTTCCAATTCAATTTTTTTAATAGCTGGTATGAAATATCTAATAACGAATGGAAATATCTACTTTTGAATAATCTAATTGATTAATCCTATATTTGAAAAGTATTCTTAGATTATTTTAAATGTGTCCTTCGATTTCCGTCAACCCGTTAGGCACAAAACCGTTTGTGTGTGTCTTTACATGACCGTTAGTCATGTTATGTACACCATTACTCACACTTTTACTTATCGTTTCTATTGGTTCGTTTTCGAGATCTTCAAGCTGCGTATCTTGGTTTGGTAAATGACCATTCGAAAACGCGTGACCGTTCGATACGTTCCCATTGGACACGTAGCCGTTTTGAACAGTTTCTTGTGATTGGGTTTTTAGATATTCGATGTGTTCTTTGACGACGTTTTTGAAATCGGTCTGAACTGGCAACGCATCAGTGTCACCATCTACCTAAAGAATCATTTGACGTTCGTTAGATTAACAACAATTAATTACATGGTATTCCAAAATTGCGTATGGACTCCTAACTAATCAATGGACAGCACCATGAAGATGCTTGATATGAGATGATTGCAACCAATTGTCAAAGAGGGAAAGTGGATGGGTTTAAAAACTATTCAATGAAAGCAAAATAAAACTAATGAGATTTGTTTGCTAAGCTGACGATGCCGTCCTTGTTGCCGATACTGAAGATCATCTCCAAAGGCTACTACGCTTCGTTAACACTAAAACAATACAACTAAACGTACTCATCAACACCGAGCAGACCAATTACCTGGTGACGTCCAAACAATCGATACGATCTAAGTTTGAAATCGATTCGATAATAATCGAACAAGCGAAACATTTTTAATACCCGGAAACGAAAATGAGGAATCACGGAAATCTTTTTAACGAAGTACAAACGCAGCAGAAATAAAATCAGATACTAGCAGGACACTATAGACGGCTAGAGGAGTCGAAATGGAAAAAACAAGGGCGAAACTCTACAAGAAAGAACGCGGAATGGTGATATTAAGCAGTAATGTAGATTACAAGATATAGGAAGCCGGATGAAATAGAAAATTTCTGAACAAATATATAAAAATAATAGAAGACAGTAGTAATGCAAAAATGAGCAACTGGAGGAAAAAAACCGCATGGAGGTCCTTCTAAACGTTGCCGAAGGTGATGGATTTCGTTTTCTGGGGAAGACTTGCTGGAAATGAACAGGCAATATGGTCATCCATGTTAGAAAGGAGAAGAAGATGAAGAAGAAGACGAAGAAGTTGAAGATGAAGAAGATGGAGACGAAGATTAAGAAGAAGATGAAGAAGAAGAAGATGAAGAAGAAGAAGAAGAAGATGAAGAAGAAGATGAAGAAGAAGAAGATGAAGAAGAAGATGGAGAAGAGGATGGTGAAGAAAATTAAGAAGATGAAGAAGAATGTCAATGTCAAAGAGAAAATCTTAATAACGAAGGAGATGATTGTACTAGTAATGATGTACTCAACTGAAACAATGACACAACAAAATCTATAGCATTCAATATGATGCAATGGGATCCTCGTGGTCGAAAAAGACGCGGTAGTCCTAGGATAAAATGATTAAAAGAAGCGGAAGATAACCTTAGCAGAGTAGGAGTTAGAAATTAGCAGTGTCAGTCGGTGTCAATCGGTGTCAGTCGATGTCAGTCGGTGTCAGTCGGTGTCAGTCGGGGTCAGTCGGTGTCAGTCGGTGTCAGTCGGTGTCAGTCGGTGTCAGTCGGTGTCAGTCGGTGTCAGTCGGTGTCAGTCGATGTCAGTCGGTGTCAGTCGGTGTCAGTCGGTGTCAGTCGGTGTCATTCGGTGTCAGTCGGTGTCAGTCGATGTCAGTCGATGTCAGTCGATGTCAGTCGGTGTCAGTCGGTGTCAGTCGGTGTCAGTCGGTGTCAGTCGGTGTCAGTCGGTGTCAGTCGGTGTCAGTCAGTGTCAGTCGGTGTCAGTCGGTGTCAGTCGATGTCAGTCGATGTCAGTCGGTGTCAGTCGGTGTCAGTCGGTGTCAGTCAGTGTCAGTCAGTGTCAATCAGTGTTAGTCAGTGTCAGTCAGATTCAGATTAATTTTATACCGAGTGTGTTTTGGTTTACTATTTTTCTTCAATAAATAAACTTTAGTGCTCAACTGTTACTGGTATAGGAGTCCACACACTATATTATGCAACACTGAAAATAATTTTTTAAAACATGACGAGTACGTTGTGAAAAATTATAAACTTACTATTGTCAATCTTCCAATACTATCCATTGCACGTAACATTGGCAAAGAAGATTGTCTAAAAATTTCCAATCTTCTTCTAAAAGCTGTAACACTGTCATCCAATCGACCTCTTCCCAATTGAAGTTTGGAACAGTCCAATAGAATGACTGCCGGTTTTTGTTTATACTGAAAAAAAAAATTATAAAGTTATAATTGTTTTTGTCTAGTGTTGATTTAACAGTAATGTTTCAGTACAGCCAGGATATCTTGCATTGTTATAAAGGTGTATTTGTAATAGAATGTTACTCCTATAAGTAAGCAATTCCTGTAAAAGGATAAAAAATGGTTGATACATTGAAATGACCAGATTAACCTTCGATTATGAAGAAGGAAGTTGAAATTTCTACACTATAGTTTATCCCGTTAACTAATACAATTTCCATGTCGGTTGCCTACCCAATAGACCTCACTATAAAAGGCGAAAAAAGAAGAAAAGAAAAAAGAAGATTAACCTTCGATTACTTTCAGTATTTAGCAAAATATGATTTGATACTGATATGATCTGGTCAATTTAGATATTCGAAGTTACATGAATTTGCATCAATTTTCGTGTAAGGAAAAAATTTTATTCACGGTAAAGGTCAAAAAAATGAGTTTTTCGCAATTTTAAGCAAAACGGTGAGTTTTATGATAAAAATACTTCAGACAAAAATTGTAGATCATAAAATTATCTACAAAAAATAAATGAATAATTTTTTTCCTACAAGCCACTGTTTCTGAGATATAATGATTCAAAAAGCTGGAAAAGTTATAATCCGATCAATTTAGACATTTTGAGGTTACATAAATTCCCATCGAGGTGGAAATTGTTTAAAATACAATTGAAAATAAAATTTGAATGTTTCCCATCATTTCCGTGTATGGAAAAAATTTTATTCAAGCTTAAAACGCGTGGAAAAGATTTTCGATGTTTTCATACTGGGTTTATTCAAAGGACAGTACGAAAACTAAAATAAAACTATTTCAAAATATCATTTATTTGTTTTCAATTCAACAACCAAAGCTTATATGGCAAAAAATTTATTTAATCTTGAATAATAGTGTTACGAATTCGACGGCGACATGAACCGTGAAGCTGGACCTAATTGGTTAATGGAAGAATCTAAAATTTGGTGAAAGCGTCGGGTGCAAAAGTTTTCGGAATTCGTCTGATGTTGTTTTTATCACAGTGGCAAATTGTCTATATTTTTTTAAACTAGTTTGTAGAAAATGCTTTTTATTTGTGTGTTAACTTTCTAGAATTATTGAAAAATTCTTTTTGGGCATAAATACTAGTTTATTTATAAGCTACGCAGTCATATAATTCAAAGTGAACGAAACGAAAATCGTGAAAAGTAATTTAAATAAATTAGGAAAGTGTGATTCTCAAATTATATCAGTAGTGACTAGTACAAGTGTGTGAATGAATTGAGTAAGTAATTAACAATGGATAGGGATTCACGCCATCATTAGAAATAGTTTGAATAAATGAGTATAGGTATGAAAGTACATATTATTGATATTTCAATCCAGACTTGTTTTTATTCTACACAATAATTAACTTTCCAAGAATATTTTGTTATACCTGGCACGTATTGTTTCCTAATAAGAAGTAATACCAATCAATCTTCATCAATTCATTGTGTGTGAAATAAAATTAATTATACCTTCATATATAACATCAAAATATGAGAAAAAACGTATATTTTCCCACGGATTCTTACAATATTTGTCGTCTTTGTCCTTGGAAATATATTGAATATTTGATGGGAACGTTCCAAGGAAAACGATCGTATTTTCTTTCATTTTCCTTCTAGAAACGATAGCCAGACTTATAATTATATCGTTTCAATGACATATTTAACGTAGCTATTACAGTTTTACTGGATTTTATTATGTGATATCTGTCGAAAGTCGTTATATCGGAAAAGCGTCATTAGTTTCTATTATTAATGCGAAGGAATGTAGGAAAACTTTATCTAGAATAAGAAATAAGTAATCCTGCGGCGATATACTCCAGGAACCAAGGGTTTTAATCTGACATTAGAACCAATATAAATGTTTTTTGGTATACACGAGTTATTGTAATATTTTTGTCTGTATAAACGCGCTGGTTGGTTCCTCATTGAAAAGTGTATAAATTTCATGGTTTGATCTTCTATTTCATCCTAACTCTACTTTTCTACAAAAATTCTTTTTAATATTTTTCTCTCCTAGATATCTAATTTCTGTTTAGTTTTTTCGTCGTTATATAATCGTATGTAAAGTTCAATTGTCAATTCGAACTTTTGTAGATCCGGATATCTCTATTAATACAAAAAGTGGACTCATCGCAAAATATTACTTGAAAAATTTGGATCGTTTGATTTGATTTTTCCATAATTAGGTTTGCAAAATCTTCACGTCTATCAAAATCGTCATCTGACAATACTTGAGCCAACTTTACTTTGTATAGATAGAATTTATTAAAGCGAAATATCAAGTTTCTTGGATATTTGTCTAGTACTGAAGTGTGAATCGTCTTCTAACAGGACACAAACATTTAAAGATTTGTTTTCAGTTGATGCAGTTTTTCTGCGCACTGATTTGGATAAATCTTTCACTGAACCAGTTAAACTTTCTTACTAATTTACTTACAGTAAATTTTATTATGGGATTTCGGTTAGGATATAAATTATTCAAAATATTACACGTTTCTTGTTGACTTCTACGCTTGTTACCATATCCTAATATCATTAAAATATCAATTCGTTCTTTTTTCAGATAGACGATCCATTGGGATAGCCACCAAAATTTATTATTTTAACTTGGGCGGAGACAACATAAATGTAGCTAAACTCCGAAATATGTCATTTAGGTATAGGAATCATTGGATGGAAAATAATAAGTATTTCTTAAAAATTTCAAAAAAATATAAGATCTGACAACAATGTAAATACCACTATAATACCGTTTTCGAGATAATTGAGGCGTTCCATACATAAAACTCACTCTGTATACAACAATTATAAGCAAAACCGCTGGTCGGTTGCAAGATATAAACAATTATTTGTACGTTTTTTATTGAACAGTGAATAAGTGGCAAACTTAGTAATTATAAGGTGAAATATAAAGTAAAAGTGTCCGATTATTAAATAAGTGTTTTGAAAAATACAGTAAAGAATTATTTACTAGATAGTGGCTTTTTCAATGTAGATTATCGGTTAAAAGTTTTTGTATACCCTGTAGCATTCGTGATACACAACAAATAAAAATAATACGATCGATTTCGATATTAATATTTTACAACAATAGTGATTTCTACAAACTATCGTCGTCTATTTAGTTCCATTCGTTTTTCAAGATATTTCAAAAAATGCTTTCCGACTTCCCTGCCCAAATTTTCCTACAATAATTTAATCGGTTTGAGGTCGGGTAACTGTGACGGCAAAGTCATTACTTTCAGTACATTTTTCCTTTCCAATTGTTTCAAATATTCTTCGAGGAATGTCTTGCTGGAAGATGTATTTTCTGCCGATAAGTCGCTGTCTAGAAACTACTACATTTCTCTTATCTCTTTAATTTTTACCAGGTCTCCAGTCGCCCCAAAACATCCCCAAACCATCAAGCTTCGAATCGTAATCCGCCAAGTGCCTCTTTTAATGAACTAAATAATTAATAGTCGCTTGGTGGCAAATCGGGACTATAAGGAGGGCGTTCCAGTGTTTATAAACCCAATTCGGTTAACGTTTCATCTTAAGCCGAGCTGTATACGGTCTGGTGTTATCTAGTAGCAATATCGCACTACCGATTGGAATATCGCGTCATTTTGATCTTTAGACAGGTTTCGTCGTCGTTTTTAAGAAGTTAGTATAATACTCAATGTTAGCAGTTCGTTGTTCAGTGAGAAAATCAACCGCAATTATTTCTCTGATGTCCCAAAACACTCTACACAACACCTTCTCTACTGACAATGTAATTTTAACATTAACTGACGCGCTTCGGTTTTTCTTTCTCCACTTCATACCGCTGCAGGATACTCGACAAACTTCGTAGTACCAACTTCAGAAATCTTGGTACTTATCTGGCTTAAATTTTGCAGTAACCGAGCCAGTCATGGATTATTTACTGAAAACTACCCACGCTGATGCTCAATTCTTCAGAAATATCGCGTACAGTACTTGGTTTGAGGTACCGTACCTATGGCAAGTTTTCCTCAACTTCTTAGTCTTTTCGGAAAACGGAATAAATGAGTAGAGAGGAGGGGCACTCATCGTCAAATTTCTCGATAAATTTCCGCGGATTTTACATTATCTTTGACCAAAAAAACTACGCTTCATAACAGATCAATTTAACATCCAGTTCAACCACTTTCACGATACTAATTTTTTTTCCGCGTTGACAGCGTTCTAAATAGCGACCACGATCGCTTTGGTCTCGGCGAGAACGTCACTAATGTCTCCAAACAACAAAGATTGCAACTATAAGAATCTATCTCAGATCTCATCATTTGTTGTAATATAACCTCTTAAAGCTTTCGCTTCTTTTCTCTATTGCCATTTGTTATTATTTACCACAATGTTCAAAACGCTTCGTAATCAATTTCACTTAGGTTCACAATTTTTACGCTCTGGGAAAAGTGGAACGGGAAAGATCGTGATGGTGAACGTCAGTGTCGTTAAGTGTTTAGTGGAACGCACCACTCGTAGTATATGACATGGAATCTATCCACAATTTGACTTATGACATACTCGAATGAACGCCATAAAAATTGTCGTTTACACGAGCTAATCATTAATTTTTCGAAGTAAAACCGAATAATTTTGTAAAATTGTTCAAGTAACAACTTTTTTTTTTCAAAAAATATCATAAATATCAAATATTGAACATAATTTGACAGTTATTCTTCCGTAAGTTCATCCACAATGTAAAGATAAAAATCAGATTTTTATTTACACAATCAATCGGTTTTTTTAGTTAATTTATGTGAAAAAATCTCACTTATTTTTTGAAAACAGGTATAAAACGGCAAAATTTGGGTAACGAACAAAAATTTCAAACAAATTTCTTGTTTATTTTCTCTCAAACCTAAAGGTAGACAAATGAAAAATGAGTTTCTATTTAGGCAACTCTATAGGGTGAATCGTTGAAATACTAGAATGTTTATGAATCCAAAAATGTTTTCTAAACATTTTCTTTTTCCATTCAAGGCGATATCTTACAGCAATTTCTATGACTTCAGTATTAGCGATTAATTTCTCATTTAACAACATTCAATTCATTCCCAAGCTCGGATAACATACGAGGTGGTCTAATAAGTAAAAAGACTACCGGTGTTACAGAAAAAGTACGCACAGAAAAAGATTAACGACTGTCAGTTATTTAACGTGAAACCTACTCTTTTGAATGCAATGTCTACCATGTCTGTAGACAAACCAGTGTAGTCGTGGACTTCGTTTATATAGAGGCTGTTTTGTTTCTTTTATTTAAAAAAAAACTGCATTGAAACTAATAATTTATTGAAATAAGTGTATGGAAATGAATGTATTTCGCGTCCACGTGTTTTTGATCGGTTTAAAATAGTTTATATAACCAGTTTCGTTATTTAATACCCACAACTTGGAATCTAATGACGATCATCGTAAATTTTACTTAGATCAGCTACCGATTGCGCTTGATTTTTCTGTTCTATATTATTCTAATAAACATGTTCCAAACATGTCCAATTGAATTAAGATCTGGAAAAATTTCTGATCACAACGAGCCACGTAAGGGCGAGCATTATCATGCATGGTTTGAACAGTTTGACTGTACTAGACAAATGATTTTAATAGCCTCAATATGATGAATTGATAAAGTAAAAACTTCTTTTTCTCGTCATGAAAATTTCTTATTCAGTGAGTACAATTTATTGCTTTAGTTAGTTTGATTGATGAGTTGGTACCTACTGACAAATTTGAATATATATTAACTACAAATACTGAAGGAAGACCACTGAAATACGCAGAAGATAAACAGCAAACTCAGATCTCCGATAACGATTTTGGGAAAGTTTACTTTATCATATACCACGTTTAAGAAACAAAAAACTTACCCTTGATTCAAACTCGGCAATTTGCGCCATATCCCTAGGATATCCGTCCAAAATCAAACCTTCCTTTCCTATATTCTCGTTCATTATTTTCTCCACTTGTTTCGAAACGAAATTCTCCGGCGCCAATTCCCCGTTACTGATACATTCCTTCAATTTCGCTATTTCTTTATTTTTTTTCGCGTCCGGTTGATCTGCAATAGATCTCAGTATTCTTCCAAGACTGGCATGCTGCCATCCGGTTTCACTAGAGACGTTTTGACACAACACCGCTTTGTTGCTACCAGGACCACCGATCACCCATAATACCAACGGATAAGCTTTCGTGGGTGATCTGAAGTTTGGTATACTGGGATTAACTGAAATCACTCTAGTTTTCGGCCGGTCCGGTGTTGATTGAGATCTTTCTGCTGTGGGTGTTGATGTTATACGAGTAGACGACCCGTCAGGCTGGAAAATACGTGAAAATATTATATACAGGATGTCGCAGAACGTGCGTTTATTAAGTACAACCTTAAAAAATGAATACGTAAGGTATTGTTGAAATAAAAGATGTGATTAGGTAATTGAATGAAGTTTATTTTTCTAAAATAACATCATCTAAATGACGGTTATCTCGAAGACGGCACTCCTCTAAACTCAGCGCAGATTTGTGAAAACTCTTGTCAATAAATCTGGGGTGATTGTTGTCATTTCCTGGTGGATATTTTACTTTAGCTGACTGATGTCCCTCGGATTGTTCATGTAGACTTTGTTTGAGGTGTCGCCACAAAAAAAATCATGTCAGGGCTACGTGGGGGCCAAGGGGCATTTTGGAAATTAGTCTTGCAGGAAGCATCTGTCTCACAGCCGTCATAGAGTCATTTAATGTGTAACACTCTTGTTGGAACCAAGTTCTCGTATTTGTTATTTTTGATTTCGCAAGTTCTGGAGTCAAATATCCTTCTAACATCGCAACATAGCGGTCGGTGTTTCGTCCTCGCGAATCTTCAAAGAAGAAAGGGCAAATAATCCCTTCGCTAGATATTCCTGCCTATACCATTACTTTCGAACTACGTAGTGGTTTTTGATGTTTCATTTTTGGATTTTTTTTGGTCCAATAACGACAATTTTGTCAATTTACGAACCAATTTAAATAAAAATGAACCCCATCTGGAGAAAGGATTTTATCAAAAGTGGAAAATTTATTCAGCAAATGCCGAAGTCGATATATTTTAATTTCTGTGTTAACTGGAGCTTATAAGGATGCAGTTGAAGTTCCAACTTTAAAATTCGATGTAAACTTCGTCGCGACAAGTTTAAAGCCGTCGATTGCATCCTGGTAGACACATGCGGGTTTTCTCGTACTGACTCCTTCATCCTATGAATATCGTCTGTGTTGCTAGACGTCCTTGGACGACTTTTTGCTAGTGGGGGTCTCTTCAAAACGCTTAGCCCATATTTCAATTAAATTTGCACTAGGAACTTCATTGATGTGTCTTAATCTATATTTTGAACGATACAGTCGTTTTGTCAAGACGTGCGATCACAAAAATCGCGACGTTTTCCGTCGAAGCGACTCACTATTGCGCCACCCTGTAGATAAACGTTTTTTCATTAAAATGACTTACCACTAATGGAAGTTCACTTGTTACAACATCGTCAGGTACAGGAGCTACTTTTCCATTAGCGAACAACGGAGGATTATCCTGCATTCCTAGGATTCGTATTATAGCAGCCTTGAAGTCTTGGTAAACTTCCGCTGGAACTCTTTCACCGTTTATCTGAAAGAATTCATTTATTTTATTGCTATATTACAAAGGGTATAGTGTGAGTTTTCTTGTACCATTCTTATAAACAGTGATTTAGGAAATACAGGGTGTCCCAAGACGTGTTAAAACTATCTGTATATATGGCAAAATACTTATAATAAAATCGTGAAAATTTCTACGTTTCTACGTACTAAGATATGAGGGTTTCTACTTAAGTTTTTAGATCGATAGATAAAAACAAATATCAATAATTTTATATGGATTTATTGTTTTTCAAATTAACTTCCAAAACATGTGATTTGAACGCATAAACCTCTTCTTCAAATGTAGCTAATCCAATTTTAGAGCGGAAGTAAGTAGAAGTAAGAAGTATACGCCATCTTGTACGTCAACTGTCATCAGCAGTAATCACTATCTTGAATGTCTTCTGTCTACTGTCACCAGCGTTATCTATTACGTGTATCACCAACCAGTTTTGAGATCGACAAATCCAAACAAATATTTATAATTCGATATGGATTTATTCTTTTCCAAAACAAGTTTCAAAGCATGTGATTTGAACGCATAAACCTCTTCTTCAGATATAGCTAATCCAATTTTGGAACGGAAGTAAGTTATAAGTAGTAAGAAGTGTACGCCATCTTGTACGTCAACTGTCATCAGCAGCAATCGCTACCTTGAATGTCATCTGTCTATGTTTCTATGTAAGTCATCTGTCACATGCGCCAAAAATCATGTGTATTGTGATGTCTATGATCGAACCCAATATGTTTTTTCTTAAATTGTAGTTTGTAGAAAATAAAACTTTCAATATCTCTAAAACCCAATTCACATTAAACTAAACTTGTCGCTACAAAGGAAAAGAAGAAGATGAAGACCAAGAAAAAGTTGAATAAGCGCCTAGAAGATATAGAAGAAATGCAGGAAAAAGAATTAAGAAACGACCTACGTTTGGATAGATATTAATGGCGGTTATGAATCGTATAAAGAAACTATTAACGACATAATTTAATTTTAAATCATCACATTAGGTTAATACGGCACTGTATTAATATGTTTATTGCTTAAACATTTCGTTTAGGCGGTAATTTTGACCGGAAATGGTTCGGAAAAACTACTCGTATTTCCTAAAGACAGAAAGCAATTATGTGAAATGAAAAGAAATAGAACAAATCTTGTTGGATAATAAATACCGATGCAGATCGTGTTTCCACGAGCACGCAATTTTGTAATATTAATTTAATCGTGAAATTCCGGATTTTATGGTAATTTTTTCTCATATTATTTTTCTTGAAGTATTTTTGGACTACTCACAATAAAATTAAGTTGTGAAACCTCGTTTTTCGCGTTTATATTTAGTCTCAAAAAATTGTTTCACGTGACTAGTTTATATACGCATTTTACAACAATTTTCTTATGTTTATTTCATTTAAGAAAACAAAAACTCAATTCTAACTGCAAAGCAATCAAGACTAAGAAAAAAACAACTATCTTTGTGATTCGTTGATACTTCAAAGACGTACCCAGTATCAGAACTAGAAATTTCAGCTGATATTAAAAGTTATAAATTCTTTGCTCTATTAGATTGCACAAAAGGATTCTGACAGAATAAAATTTCGAAAGGAACACAAACTTTTGCTACCCCATATTCTTTAAAATCGATGACATTTTAATATTAGCAAAAAGTAGAACAAAGCTACAAAAAAAAAACTGAAGAAATGAGGCTTCAACAATAAAAATAAATGAGTTTTTGATTCGGAATGAACACAATTCCTGGGGAACATGGCTTCAGCAGCAGAAGGAATAGAAGCAGATCCTAAAGATGAAGACACCAATGAATAAAACAGATCTACAAAAATGATGTAAAAAAACCTGTCACATTAAGTGTCAAGTCAAAAAAAAACTTCCGCTCTCCTTTAAGAAGGACAACCAGTAGCCTACGGAGCAACAGCGTTAACCAATCCTGAACCCTGAAACAATCTTCAAGAAAGCTGCATCAGTGCATAATATTTAATATTGCACTATAGCAAAGGCACAAAAATACCCTCTTAGTCGAGATTGCGATGCATTTGATTTGAAATATTAACAAAAAGAAATTTTGGAAATTGCAGTAAAGTCACAAAGGAAGATCCACATTTGGTATTTCTGGATAAGTCAATGAACCTCCCATAGAACTATAACACTATTTCAACTTTAAAGATGAACTGAATTATGTGAAGGAAATACTTTTCGAAGGAAGTAAAGTTGTAGTGCCCAAATCACAGATTCGTCAAGGACATGCAGGTATACACAGAATTCTCTATTGGAAGGGACTTTTTGGAATGCCTACTATGTCTGCTATGGTCTTCGCAGGTCGATGAACAATTTTTTCCATGTTCACTATTGATTGCTGCTAAACAAATACCGAACAACATGGCGTCTTCAAACTAGAAAAAAATGCCTGTTTTCAATCAATTATCGTCCTCTTTAGGTCAGGTCAGGTATTTCTGGAACCATCCTCGTAATTCAGCCATGCTCTTGTGATTCTTAGATCATCTGGTCTCATATAGACACTCGATAAACTTTAGAAGGCATGTTCCTGCGGGCTAGCGACTCACGAAAGAAAGATACTGTATCCCTGTTTCAATTAAATTCCTTAATTTGCTAGCGTCATTAACTACAAGATGTTGTATCCCAAGCAATGTAAAAATAAAGATTCATTGTGTTCAAAATGGCTTGTGCGCCACCTTCTTTTCCAGTCATCGTAGAACATGCGTCAAATCCAAATCCAACAGAACTTTCTGCTGGAAGATTCGGATCAATTAAAAAACTTGTGTGCTAGTAATATTTTGAGATTCCAGCTCAACATAACCAAATTCCTTTCTGATTTTTTCTTGATTTTTATCGTGAAATCGCAATTCAATAGAAAGCTGTTGATGACTATATTTGTTTGCTTCAATCCACTTCTGGTGACTAGTTTGCAGCTGTACATCAACTGGAAAGTTCTAAAGGAACGATTTTGTATTAAATGTTTTGTATTATCTTTAAACTTCATCTATGACCATATGAGAAATGACCCAAAACTCCTAGATTTGTAGCAATACTAGGTGAGGAAAGAAACCAATGCATACATAGAGTTATATTCAAACACCAACCGAGAGATCTAACCAGCTTTTCTTTTTAAATAGCTGGACATCAGAACCTTATTTTTAATAGTTAATATAGTAATATTTCAGTTAAATCATTGCAACTTAATTATGGATTTACAAGCGAAACCGATTTCTTTAGCGAGAAGCCTCGAATTCTAGAAATGTCGAGATTGCTGTTAAAAAACAAAACAGATCTTTTAAGCTATTATATCTTTGAAAAACGACCAAAATAGTGAGCAAAAAACAAAAAAAAAACATCCTGGAACATCGTCAAACTTTAGCTTCGATACATATTAGAACAGAACCGGCTTCACGGTCTATATCAGTGGGCGACTTCGCAATTTATGGTATCCTGCTTTTGACAGGCAGTTGCTACAACTGCGAACACGTTTCAAAAACTTTTTACTTCATTCTTATTCATTGAGGCTTTCAAAAAAATTTTTTTATAATATTTATATGTGTGGACAAGGAAAATCAGTGTAAATATTGAAATAATAATAGAAACAGTACTTACTGATATTAACATATTGCTTTGATCGAAATATTCAGCTACAGGGATGACGTTCCTGTAAAAATTATTGAGTTCCATACGAGCTAATGATAAAACAACTTGACCTAATTTGGCACCATAATCTATTTGTCTTTCCAAAATTTTCTGCCTCCACGATATTAAAATTACACCTTGGACAGTTTGTATCTGGAAAAAAAAATCGTTTTGGACTTAAAAACTTCTCTTTTCGAGTATCTGAGATCTCGGTAGGTATTCAATAGATATCTTTCTATCTAACCATTACTCAATAAGTCGTGTGACACATTTTTTTGGCAAAAATGAGCAATACAATCATTTCAACGCTCTCTTAACTTTCAATGACGTGTTTGTAGAAGGATTTGTCTTTTCCTCATAATAGGGCTTCAGTTTCAGCTATTACTTCTTCATTCCAGCTTAATTTTTTTACCAGCGACCATTTTTTTGAAATCAGTAGTCATTGGTGGCCAGATCTGGTGTATACGGTGGATGAGGAAGCTATTCGTTCAATTTAACCATCGTTACCATCGACTTGTGAATTGGTGTATTGTCTTGGCGAAACAGTGTTTTTTTCTTCGACATATGAGGTTGTTTTTCCTTGATTTTTACATTAAAACGATACAAAAACCTTTTGGAAATAGTCGATGAATAATATTCCATGTAAATCCCAAAATACTGAAGCCATAACCTTCCCAGTTGACTGTTATGTCTTCGGACGCTTCGGACGTGATTCACCGGCTACAGTCCACTCAGATGATGATCGTTTTGATTCATGAGTGAAGTGATGGATCCATATTTCATCTATTGCCATATATCAACGAAAAAAATCTGATTTATCACGTGTAATTAAGGCCAAACACTGCTATGAATCATCAACACGTTGTTGTCTTTGATCGAGTGTCCTAACCTAACACATGGTCAAATATTCATGTACATTTATAAGCACACTCCTTCTAATATCTTTAAGGGCTTAGTTAGCTCACGAAATTTCAATTTACGATTATATATGACCAATTTGTGGACTTGTTTGATGTTTTATCGACGACCATTGTTTTGAGAATAACAGAAATAGCTTATCTTAAATGGCTGTCATTTTTTTCTGACTAATCGAAATGTTATGACATTTGACACATAACCTTTTAAAAGCTGGTACTTCATAAACGTCATATGGATTTGACTATGGCGGCGCCATCTGTGCGTCAGTCACACGACTTATTGAATGATGTTTTATACCTGTAACTTCTAATTTCTGCCATTAAATTAACACTCACAATTACACTGTTTAAGATTCGGTCTCTGAATACGATTACGTGATTATAAAAACACATATACTTCATATATTTTTACTTGACGTACTATAAAAAGTACCAAATGAATTGCGAACGAAAAACTGGTCTACAGGAGCGAGTTTTACAATTTTAGCATAGCTTTGTTCGCGCTGGTTGGTTTGAATACATTCCGAAAATACTCAGTGTATACATTTTGATGTATTCAGATTATGTTTAGAACTAGATAATTTGAATCACGAACGTACTTTATTCGCCGCGCATACGCACAACTGCGCATAAATCTGTAGACAGATTTTAGACTTTAGAGGTGCGTTCTTACAAGTCGAATTCTGTTCACATGTGTACTAAAAATTGATCAACTTCTCTCAGTATCAAAAAGATGACGTCAAATGTTGTAGTTAGTGAAAATAATGACAATTTTGTTAAAACAAGAGCCGAAAAATGTTTAATTCAAATCGAGATTCTGGGTCAGAGAATGGATTCTAAGAAGAAATCAGTTGAGAACATCAGAAGGCTTGTTAAAGGATCTAGCGCTACAGAATAAAGAAGAATATAGAAACCATTTGAGAATGTCTGCAAAAAAATTTAGTGAACTCCCGGGAAAAGTTCAAGGTCGTCTAAAAAAATAACATACAGTAATGCGTCAAAAACTCCCGCCAAAATTAAACTTGCTAATAACTTATAGATACTTGGCTACAGGAGATTTATTTTCCATATTGGGTTCTGTTTATTGGGCATCTAAATATATCATATCCAATTTTCTACAGGATGTAAAAAAGTACGTAAAACATTATTATTAATATAATTAACATTTATATGGCACAGGACGCTAAAACCTCGGTTCCGGTGATTAAATACCAGACAACGTCCTTAAATGAATGTCATCAGATGTTTCCTGTGAATCCTCGCACTCCTATTATTGGTTTATAGCTGTAAAGAACCGATTGGAAACTGATGATGACCAATTTTGTTGAAACAAGAGCCGAAAAATGTTTAATTCAAATGGAGATTCTGGGTCAGAGAATGGATTATAAGAAGAAATCAGTTTTGAACATCAGAAGGCTTGTTAAAGGATCTAGCGCTACAGAATAAAGAAGAATATAGAAACCATTTGAGAATGTCTGCAAAAAAATTTAGTGAGCTCCCGGGAAAAGTTCAAGGTTTAGAAAACAACATACAGTAATGCCCTAAACATTTCCGCCAAAATGAAGAAGCCGATTTGAACCAATTTGAAACTGATGATATCCTCTGTACCCATTCCACAAACTAGTGAATGTTCTTTTTTGCACATTGTTCTGATTTCGTTCTCTAATGTCCATTCCTTCAAAATACATTTTAATGCATTTTCCCTTGCATATTTTTCTTTCACCAATGAAATTTGCGACAAAGTTTCAAAAATTTGTAACCGCACATAAAGCAATAGAAAACTATAATGTTCAACCGAAGATTAACTGGATTGTGAAGGTTTACACGATTCAACTTGTTAGCGATTTGCATTGCGATAAAGTTTGACTAAATCAATCTTTTATTGTCCAACTAAAAAGTTGATCAAATATGTTGAAACAAACGTTCCCACGACTACTTTTTCGATCAACAAAATTGTGACAAGTACTTGAACGATAGAAAGAAGTCTGAGGTATGGTTAGCTTATGGTAAGATAAAGCGTATTAGTTTTGACGTTCTTTCGTCGGTTCGACGACAAAATTTAGATCACGAGTTGTCTCGAGCAACAGTTTTTTTTATCGTGGTACGCTTCACTTCAGTAGAACAGTTTCACCAAGGTCTCATAGACCTTGCTTATACTACAGAATACAATGGACTGTACTTCGAATATTATTGGTTATAGACCACAAATCCAATCATTTTTGGTATAAATATCTTGAGTAGATGTTCTTATGTAGCTATAATAATCATCATCATTCAATCTGCATCAACAGAATACAGTAAACGGTCAAAGACAAAACCTAGTAATGATATATTCATGGTTAACTGATGGTATTGTTCAATTTGTATGTATCATGTCCGGGTACATCATAAAACCTTTTTCCTATCTAATCTTGATGTTTACTGTATCTGTACAAATGATTTTAGTAGCCTTAGTACAATAAATTTACTATACTTCGAATACTAAGGCTATTTTTGATCACGCGACGTATAGGCCAGTAAAAAGGGCTAGAAACTTCAATTTATAAATTGCTCCTGCGATATTTTTTTTAAATTGTAGGTCGTAACGTGCACAAAACTTATGAAGAATCTAAGGGGGGTGCGACCCCCCCAAAAAACGCGCCAAACTTGTTTTTTGAGATAATTTCAGAATATCTCAGAGAATCATTGTCTTATTAAAAAAATAGATTAAGAAAGGGCACAAAATTTTACAAAAAAAGGTCCTTACAACAATTTCGCCAAATTGCGCCGTATTCCTGAAAAAAATTGTTGAAAGTTTTCACGATTTGCATGGCGCGCGGCAAGCTGCATTTTTTCAAACAGCGCAGGGAATAAAAATGCATAACTCCCGATAGAAATGTACGATTTTGACGAATCTTACGTCATTTTGAAGATAAATATTTCAGCTTTCTATTGACATATTATTATCTCTCATACGCAAAGTGAGCAGCTGCAAAATTGCAACTTAAGCTCTCATTACACGACTATTTCTAATTGCGTGAAATAATGCTCGAGATCACTAAAATCTTATTTCTTTCTTTGTAGCGAGTAAAATTAAGAGTTACGGAGTACTTAATTGCTAAATTCCATAGCATTTAGTCGGTACCGGTATTTCAAATACGATTATTTTCGAAAGTTCGCTTTTTTTGGTTATAAAATCTTTATAACTTCAAATGTTGATATCTCAGGAATAAACGCACGTATTAACATGAATCAAAGTGGAATCTGGAGAGAAATATCTACTCTTTTTAAGAAACTTTATAAAAATTCGCTTACTTGTAGGAATTTTAAATAAAACTCAGTAAATCTTGTAGTAGCTGAAAACATAACTCTGTCGACGTTTACTTGCATTGCATCTTATCCGGGGCGAAAATAAAATCAGTACTTGGAGGAATAACGGTGAATTCAAAAGAACTATTCAGCAATGTACCTGGGAGGAACGCATTCAAATTCTTATACCTGTACATTGTCGGCCGAGGACCTAGTCCGAGCGGCAGCTGGCCGGCCGCTGTATGTGTCGTGTCTGTGTGTGTGTAATGTGCGGAATCTATTGAAATGCCAGTTCAAGCTGCTCCAAATTCGATTTTGAAGATGATTTTGTAATAAATGTACTACAAATATTTGCCGGTGATAGTCCCAGACTGTGCAAACGCAGACGCAGATAGTGACGATGATGATGAGTTCGATGATTAAATAAATATATTGTTCTACCCGTTTCTTGATGGTGATTTCTCGAAAATTCATTCCTTTCTATCCTTCCTCAATATTCACGAAAAAAAAAACCTTTATCCGTTAGGTCCGGTATCTACGTTTGATTTAACTGAATTTATTAAAGAAAACGATTCACTTAACTGGAATTTCAAAATTCAATAACGATATTTTAGATATCTCTAAAAAACACTCCCAAGAAAGACATTTTATCGATTTGGGGAGGAAGGATGTGTTACACCAAGGGGTTAACATTTTTTTCTATTTTTCACATTTGTTTTCATTCATATTTATAGCCCAAAACTGATAAATTGCAAGTTTTTTTGGGAGATACCACCCAAAAATATGTTTTTTCCATTTTAAGGTGGGTAGCACTCCCCCTAAAATTGTTGGTTATGATTCAGCACACTATTTAAGTTGAACTTTTGGGAGAACATTTGCTCTATTTACTAGCCTAGTAGTTAATTATATCTGGATCTATAATTTCAAAAGTTATTTTTTAAATTCTTGTTGTTCAAGAGAAAAAACTAATTAATCTTTATAATGGTTGTAAAGAAAAATTGAATTACTTGAATTGTGAGTACTGAGTTGAAGTGAATAATCACATCATTATGTTTAAATCGGGGATTTTTCGTACATCAAAATCATGATCACCATTTTCTTTTATTGTGATAAGCGATTTCTTTCAAAGGTACTCACAAACAACTTTGAACTTCTCTATTTTATGATTATACGAAAATTATAGTGATATAGTGATAATCGTTGCTGTTAATATCAATAATATCAATACAATAGATAAGTTAGTATGTTAGTTTGGTGTTACCTTCTCCGAATATTCGACAACGTCCCGCATATTCCTTGGATATCCTGATATGAGGTAAGTTTTTGCTTTTGGTGACATCTTCATTTCCAACATGAGTACCTCTGTTACCGTTTTACTAGAAAGAACACCGAAGTCTGGCATATCTACGTGAAAAAAAAAAAGGCAAAATCATTATTTATTATTATATTTCGCTTTTTTCGTAACGTGTTTGCGTACAAGATTTCATCCAAAATATTAATGTTGAATCAGATGGTGTTAGAAATGATGTTACTAAAGAATCAAACAACGATTGTTCAAAATAAGTCCAAACAAATCAGAAGTAATTGTTTGAAATATCTTCAGATAGCAAATCAGACATTCTATTTGGAGTAAAACAACCTGCGAATCCTGCAGGAAGGTTCAACTGACGTTCTAACGAGAATGAGATGTATTTGATGAAGGCACCTATTTTAAAACTACAATTCCAGAGATTGCTCAGTACCTGGGTCTACCTAATGTTCATAGGATACACTAGACAATGTTTCAGACGCCTATCAGCGTCTCTCAGAAAACATTCTGAGCATATATGTAGATACCGCAGATCCCAATAAAATTAATATTAGACCTAGAAAATGGATTTACTTTGAATAACTTTGTATTTAATAATTTTGTTTCCAATGTTTATAAATCTTAAAATACTATTGTATCAAAAGCATTTTAGAGTTTTTTTTAAGGTAGGAAAAATCATATTTGAGCTTCTTTTTTTTTCAAAAATTTACCTCTAAATTTCAAATCTTTTTTGAGTTATTCGCAAAAATGCACTGTTGAAAAAATCCAATAATAGGAAATTCGTTTTTTGTAAGAGTAATTTTGAAATTAGGAAAAAATCACAAGGAACGTTTTTTGTAGGAAATTTTTTGAACTACATTTTTGATTTCTTCACTTTTTTGAAAATTCGCCATAGATTCCGAGTTATTTGTAAAATTCCAAACTTTGAAAATGGGTTTTGGTTATAATTTGGCTCTACTCGCCGGACTATAAGAAAAATATAATTTTGTGATCGGTTTGTTTTGTCTTGCGATTGCTGTGGTTTTACTTGAGCTAATTTTTTCCTCATTAGCTCAGAAATATGTGAATCTGTACCAAATTGAGTTCGTATATGTATAAATTTTATTAAAAATAAAGCCCAAATTAGAACAAAGACAAGTTATTACTAATAAACGACGAAATTATAAACGAACTGTTTCTCTTTAAACAATTTTCTATCTACTATCTCAACTGAAATCTACTCGTCTGCTTGTTTGCTAGCTACCCATGTCTAGTTACTATAGAAACTCCAAAAAAACATCCAAAATTGTTTTTAGTAATTGTCAAAATTGACTAATTTTTTCACCACATGATATTTTTACAAACGACCGTGAATTTTTTTCATCGCTCAAACAAATTAACGTGCAAAGGTAAGTTTATTATATTATTGTTCTTAATATGACGATGTTTAATTCCTCCAGTGTGAAAATGAACCCAAGAAGAAGATCCCATCATCCGCGTTTCCTCAACGAAGTTCTCGAAGCGATAGCTACACTAAAAGAATCGAAAGGTTCCACCAAAAAGAATATAATTGATCAAGTGGAGCTTTTATTGAGCAAAAGAATCAAACGATTACGGCATGATTCAACTCAGGTCAGTTGAGAAATCTAATTAATATAAATCAGTGAATCAGGATATATATTTAAGTATATTTTCTAAATTAAACATTAAACATAGATGGATGATTACGTATGTCTATACATTAAATAATTGTACACAATTATCTGAATACCAGGGGCGGCTCATGCTCAATGTTTTACAGGGACAACCTGTACAATTTAAAGATAGCAAAAATCAATTATACAACAAAAATGTTCTTTTTGTTTTAATCGATAAAATTTATGGTTTGGAAGATATTTAGATTCTTAGATCGTTGTACATATACCAAAAAACCGTTTCGCAATAAAGAAACATTCTGAAAAAATTATCATAAATTGTAATTATTTGTTGAAAATACTAACAGGAAGTATTGAAATACAAATTTTTCTTGGAGAACTACATATTGTCGAACATCGTGTTATTTACATAAGGAAAAAATTTAAATATAGAAAAATTTACTTATCAAATGAAAACTAAAAAAATACTATAATAAATATTCGAAGTGGGCACTTTTACACGACGTCTACGGAGGATATTTCTTTGAGCTTGGAAAAGATTCCAAGAGTTGCATTAACTAAGCTTTTAAGATATCAATGTTGAGTTGATGCTGATCCCACAACTAGTTTACGCAAAATGTCACTACAGTTTTTCCTCTTCCAGAACAGATATCAAACACAACCCCACGCAACCAGCACAACCCCCGACCTTGCCGATGAGAAATTCCTATATTAGGGCCCACTCCAATAAACCCAAATTCTCTCTCTATGAAGCTGGTTTCACACGAGATGATTTTATACTCGAGGTACAATTCAAACATTGAGTCAACATCGATTTTGTGTCATGTAATATTCCTCCAAACGTTTGCAGACACATGTGGTGCTGATCCCACAGTTAGCTTAAGCAAAATGTCACTTCGATCCACGTATCAACTATAATTATTCAAAAGATTCTTCAAAAGCAACTTCTTCACCTTTTGCACATCCAGAAAGTGCAAATCATGGAAGTAGATCCAGCAAGATTGGCCGATTGGCTCGTTGGTTTCTAGCTGAACGACGAGTTGTTAATATATTTTTTGGAGAAGTACTGTTCACTGTCCATTTCGCTTTTACCCAAAAACCAAATACCTCCCTCTGAAGCACATCAGATAAAACCATACATCCTACATACTCCTCGTCGATCGTCGTTGTTTTCGCAGGTTTTTTGAGGGTTTCCTTGCAACCTGGTGAATCGATTTCC
Organism: Diorhabda sublineata; assembly: GCF_026230105.1. Lineage (NCBI taxonomy): Eukaryota > Metazoa > Arthropoda > Insecta > Coleoptera > Chrysomelidae > Diorhabda > Diorhabda sublineata. Next base: position 5,954,194 of record NC_079483.1, read on the forward strand.
CAGCCAAATGGTCGACGATATGGAATAACGCGTTGCGATTTTTCCAAAATTGAAATTTTTCGAAAAATCAAGAGAAAAACCCTAACCGAGAAGAGTCGTTTTCATTTGCAAACTTTCTTTTTGATTTATTCTGTCCAAAACTCCTAAATCTTCCTTTTTCCTCTTCAAGTAAAGTTATAGAACACAACCCCACGCAACCAGCACAACCCCCGACCTTGCCGATGAGAAATTCCTATATTAGGGCCCACTCCAATAAACCCAAATTCTCTCTCTATGAAGCTGGTTTCACACGAGATGATTTTATACTCGAGGTACAATTCAAACATTGAGTCAACATCGATTTTGTGTCATGTAATATTCCTCCAAACGTTTGCAGACACATGTGGTGCTGATCCCACAGTTAGCTTAAGCAAAATGTTACTTCGATTCATCGTATCAACTATAATTATTCAAAAGATTCTTCAAAAGCAACTTCTTCACCTTTTGCACATCCAGAAAGTGCAAATCATGGAAGTAGATCCAGCAAGATTGGCCGATTGGCTCGTTGGTTTCTAGCTGAACGACGAGTTGTTAATATATTTTTTGGAGAAGTACTGTTCACTGTCCATTTCGCTTTTACCCAAAAACCAAATACCTCCCTCTGAAGCACATCAGATAAAACCATACATCCTACATACTCCTCGTCGATCGTCGTTGTTTTCGCAGGTTTTTTGAGGGTTTCCTTGCAACCTGGTGAATCGATTTCCCAGCCAAATGGTCGACGATATGGAATAACGCGTTGCGATTTTTCCAAAATTGAAATTTTTCGAAAAATCAAGAGAAAAACCCTAACCGAGAAGAGTCGTTTTCATTTGCAAACTTTCTTTTTAATTTATTCTGTCCAAAACTCCTAAATCTTCCTTTTTCCTCTTCAAGTAAAGTTATAGAACACAACCCCACGCAACCAGCACAACCCCCGACCTTGCCGATGAGAAATTCCTATATTAGGGCCCACTCCAATAAACCCAAATTCTCTCTCTATGAAGCTGGTTTCACACGAGATGATTTTATACTCGAGGTACAATTCAAACATTGAGTCAACATCGATTTTGTGTCATGTAATATTCCTCTAACCGTTTGCAGACACATTTGGTTCATGCACGGTGGAATCTTAATTGATTTTAAAAATATTTTCTATAGATTCAACGAGCTTTAAGACACGGCTTATCGAGCGGATTAATCAAATCGAAAAATGGAAAATACGTACTGGGTATGAACCAGAAAGATTACGGCGCTTTTAAGAAATTACAAGAATTGAGTTCGGGAGGTGATTTAATGAGGCAGGTGCGTAGGAGGAAAGGTAAAAAAAGAAGAAAGCGAAGACCTAGAAGACGAAGACGGTATTCAGATGTGAGTGATACGGAAGAAGACGACGATAATGAAGATTACGACGACGATGATGAGGAAGTTAGTAGAGGTAGCGATAGCTGTGCTTCCCAAGGTAATTTGCTTTTAATTAATTTATACAGTATACAGTATGACAAGTTATCTATGCTGTTTATTGGAAAAATATTTCGAAATATACAGCGTGGATAATAGTTGCGTGACAAGGTTTTTTTCAAATGTGATAAACTACCGGTCAAAAGTTTTTGCTCGCCCTATAGTTTACATGATACCAAAAAATAACAACTCAATCGAGTTGAGGTGGCTAAACCATTACTTTCAGTATAATTTTACTCTTTTCTCAAAATCTCTTCAATTTTGATCACTCCGAAACATCCCCAAACCATCACCGAATATCTGCCGTGTTATCCTGTAGGGATCAAACATGGATCTTACATCCGTTCTTCCTTTGACCTGCGTACAAACACTTAGACCCTAAAACCTCTTCATGCGTCGAATTTGTATTTTCTTTAACCCAATGCAACTTTTTAGTTTTCTATTTTTTCACCGTAACCTTCCCAAAAAGGTCAGCTTCTCTCAATCTTCTTCTCACTGTACTAGATCCCTAGATTCATTAATTGGAGCTGCTCTTTCTGAGCCCATGAGTCGTGGTTCACGTTTGACTCTAAAGCTTCTGGTGGATGCAAACACCTTCGTATATCTTCTCCCGATTCTATTTTTTTTTGGTATTTTATCGCAGGAAATGGTTCTTTGGAAGATATGGGACGACGTAGAGGTAAAAAACGTAGAAAACGCAAAAGAACTAAACGTAGAAGACGCAACGAAATAATCAATATTCACGAAGGCGGAAACAAAACGGAAAATTTGAAATCGAATAAATCGTCTGAAGAAGATTCATTAAAAATGGAAAATAACGATACAGATATTGATGACATGGAAACTAATAAACGTGAGTCAGTTTTTAATGTTTACGAACGTAGTAAGAAGTCTTCGTTATTCGATTTAGTTTGGAATTTTTTTATAATTATATACAACGGAAGGTTTTATCGTAGAAAGTGGTACGCCTGAAGATAGGGGACATAGACGGAGTAGAAAACGAAAGAAACGCAAAAGAACGAGACGTAGAAGACGCAGTGACGGTACAATAGAGATTCAAGAAGCCGTCGATAATACGGAAAATCAAAAATCACCGAAATCGTCCGACGAGGAATCCGCGAAATCGAGAAACGATGGATCCGATATTGACCATCGAGAAAACAATAAACGTGAGTCAGTTAAATGTATTTGATTAAGACTTCAACATATTCAATCACTATTCTCATTATGTTCTTTCTGTAATTCTTTTTACCAGTCCCTGTTTTCTTTGTTCTAGAATGTGCTAAGTTGGTTGAATATTATTTGATACAAAATCGTTTCGTTAGTTTTATAACATCTTACATGATGTAATACTACGTTAAATGCAAGCAAAATCTCGCACTTGCAACATTAATCGATTCGTCTCCATTTTCATGCGTTCTAGTTACTTGTTGCATAACAACTAACCTGCCAGTTATTCACTGACCACTTTTTCCTTGTTCGATGCACTTAGCTTTGTAATTTTCATTTTTAAGCCGCCCACCAAATATTAAATAACATTGGACGTGAGGAATTTGTACAATTTACTTATGGTTTTGGTCAGGGGTAGCCACGATACAGTGGTAAGAGACTTCTTGCACGTTGTTTCATGTCCAGCTGCTTTTAGACAGCTTAGCACGTTAAGTGTGTGAATTTTTCTCGTTATTTAGCATACGTCAATTAACCCAAGATGAAATAAATCAAGATCTAAAGAAATCGTTTACCTTTAATCACTTTGTAAGGATGGTAAGTTGAAACAAGTATTTCGATTAAAAAAAAGTCAGGGCTAGACAAAAAACAAAAAAAATGCCGAAAAAGAAGAGAGAAGCTTTGGTTGGAGCAGCTCACGTAAAACTAGGAGACAGTGAAGAAATGTGTAAGCAAGAATAAACGGAAAGTAGTTGAAAATGAAAAAAATATTCTGAGAAGCAACAAATAGAACAAAAATCAAAACTTAGAAGCGAATTCGGAAGTGTTTTTCAAAAGACACAAAAAGTTGTTGGTTTGGTTGTCGTGGTAGTTTTTCAATATACAAACGGTTCAAGTGAATAATGATTGTGGACTTTTATTGGAAAAATATACTTTATTTGATGAAAAAAGAGGAAAACAAAAATGGTCTTTAGGAATGACGTTAGTGCACGTTGTCAATATCTATCACCTGTCATCGAACTGACGCTAGTGCGTTCCATGTGTTGGGTATGAGAAATCTTATCCTAACCAACCGGGTAGGCAACAAACAATGCTGTGTAGACACAACAAACTCCACATTCGCTGGTTGCACGTGGATAACCATCTCTTCCTTCTTGGTTTTATGTACAAAATGACTGTAAATTTAACATGGAACCTGGTCGAAGGAATATTTCTAGCCTAAATTCTCTTCTGGTCATGTTTGTATGGTCTAGGAGCTGGATTACCTCGACGTTCCGTGATGAAGCAGCCGATATTTGCTGCCGTTGAAAAAATTTGGTTAACAGTCTCCATATCTCCATGGTTGTCACTCCTTAGTATCTTATTGTAGATTCGTTAAATATTTTCGATTCTACTCTTACTTGCCTAGCCCCAACCAATATTTGCTTTTATAGAAGAAATTTGTTGTACGTGGATACCTTAGAACATCGTCCCATACATCTTTTTATATTTAGATGAAGCTTTTGCTTTGCACGTCGAGAGTTATACCCAGATATTGCAAAGGAATAATTAACAAAGTTCATTCTGATAGGAAAGTACCGTATTTTTTCATTCGTAAAGTTGATGTGAATGAATTTGGTTTCATCTAACTTAATACTCTGTTTTGACGCAATTACTAATCTAATCAATGGATGTTTGTAGCTTTTCAGCAGCTTCTTCGTGGGTAGTACTCCTTGCTTTACTGTAAAATACCTATCCGACAAGTAATACTTCAGTATTAGAATATTGTCTTGGCAGAGCTCTTTCCAATTTACAGAATAATCCTTTGTGCCATACTATATTAAATTCCTGTGCCATATCTAAGAAAAGACCATTTTTTCTTCCAAGGATTTCTCAATAATGTCCGAGATTCTATGGACTTGATCTAAATTGATGGGCGGGAATCAGCTTTTTATCACTATTATTGTATTCAGTCTCTTGAAGAACAGTTTTTCTTTGAGCTTCTAAAAGACAGACTTCGCGAAGAGGCTTTTCTGGTTAGGGGATTAATGTCCGAGATTCTATGGACTTGATCTATGGTCGAGTGTTTTTCCCTAATTCAAATTGATGGGCGGAAATCAGCTTTTTATCTCTATTATTGTATTCAGTCTCTTGAGGAACAGTTTTTCTTTGAGCTTCTACAAGACGGACTTCAGGGGGAGGCTTTTCTGGTTAGGGGATTAATGTCCGAGATTCTATGGACTTGATCTATGGTCGAGTGGTTTTCCCTAATTTAAATTTATGGGTGAGAATCATCTTTTTATCTCTATTATTGTATTCAGTCTCTTGAGGAACAGTTTTTCTTTGAGCTTCTACAAGACGGACTTCAGGGGGAGGCTTTTCTGGTTAGGGGATTAATGTCCGAGATTCTATGGACTTGATCTATGGTCGAGTGTTTTTCCCTAATTCAAATTGATGGGCGGAAATCAGCTTTTTATCTCTATTATTGTATTCAGTCTCTTGAGGAACAGTTTTTCTTTGAGCTTCTACAAGACGGACTTCAGGGGGAGGCTTTTCTGGTTAGGGGATTAATGTCCGAGATTCTATGGACTTGATCTATGGTCGAGTGGTTTTCCCTAATTTAAATTTATGGGTGAGAATCATCTTTTTATCTCTATTATTGTATTCAGTCTCTTGAGGAACAGTTTTTCTTTGAGCTTCTACAAGACAGACTTCAGGAGGAGGCTTTTCTGGTTAGGGGATTAATGTCCAAGATTCTATGGACTTGATCTATGGTCGAGTGGTTTTCCCTAATTCAAATTGATGGGCGGAAATCAGCTTTTTATCTCTATTATTGTATTCAGTCTCTTGAGGAACAGTTTTTCTTTGAGCTTCTACAAGACAGACTTCAGGAGGAGGCTTTTCTGGTTAGGGGATTAATGTCCGAGATTCTATGGACTTGATCTATGGTCGAGTGGTTTTCCCTAATTCAAATTGATGGGCGGAAATCAGCTTTTTATCTCTATTATTGTATTCAGTCTCTTGAGGAACAGTTTTTCTTTGAGCTTCTACAAGACGGACTTCAGGGGGAGGCTTTTCTGGTTAGGGGATTAATGTCCGAGATTCTATGGACTTGATCTATGGTCGAGTGGTTTTCCCTAATTTAAATTTATGGGTGAGAATCATCTTTTTATCTCTATTATTGTATTCAGTCTCTTGAGGAACAGTTTTTCTTTGAGCTTCTAGAAGACAGACTTCAGGAGGAGGCTTTTCTGGTTAGGGGATTAATGTCCGTGATTCTATGGACTTGATCTATGGTCGAGTGTTTTTCCCTAATTCAAAGTGATGGGCGGAAATCAGCTTTTTATCTCTATTATTGTATTCAGTCTCTTGAGGAACAGTTTTTCTTTGAGCTTCTACAAGACAGACTTCAGGAAGAGGCTTTTCTGGTTAGGGGATTAATGTCCGAGATTCTATGGACTTGATCTATGGTCGAGTGGTTTTCCCTAATTCAAATTGATGGGCGGAAATCAGCTTTTTATCTCTATTATTGTATTCAGTCTCTTGAGGAACAGTTTTTCTTTGAGCTTCTACAAGACGGACTTCAGGGGGAGGCTTTTCTGGTTAGGGGATTAATGTCCGAGATTCTATGGACTTGATCTATGGTCGAGTGGTTTTTCCTAATTCAAATTTATGGGTGGGAATCATCTTTTTATCTCTATTATTGTATTCAGTCTCTTGAGGAACAGTTTTTCTTTGAGCTTCTAGAAGACAGACTTCAGGAGGAGGCTTTTCTGGTTAGGGGATTAATGTCCGAGATTCTATGGACTTGATCTATGGTCGAGTGGTTTTCCCTAATTCAAATTTATGAGTGGGATTCATCTTTTTATCTCTATTATTGTATTCAGTCTCTTGAGGAACAGTTTTTCTTTGAGCTTCTAGAAGACAGACTTCGCGAAGAGGCTTTTCTGGCTATGGGATTAATGTCCGTGATTCTATGGACTTGATCTATGGTCGAGTATTTTTCCCTAATTCAAAGTGATGGGCGGAAATCAGCTTTTTATCTCTATTATTGTATTCAGTCTCTTGAGGAACAGTTTTTCTTTGAGCTTCTACAAGACAGACTTCAGGAGGAGGCTTTTCTGGTTAGGGGATTAATGTCCGAGATTCTATGGACTTGATCTATGGTCGAGTGGTTTTCCCTAATTCAAATTAATGGGCGGAAATCAGCTTTTTATCTCTTATTGTATTCAGTCTCTTGAGGAACAGTTTTTCTTTGAGCTTCTACAAGACAGACTTCAGGAGGAGGCTTTTCTGGTTAGGGGATTAATATCCGAGATTCTATGGACTTGATCTATGGTCGAGTGGTTTTCCCTAATTCAAATTGATGGGCGGAAATCAGCTTTTTATCTCTATTATTGTATTCAGTCTCTTGAGGAACAGTTTTTCTTTGAGCTTCTACAAGACGGACTTCAGGAGGAGGCTTTTCTGGTTAGGGGATTAATGTCCGAGATTCTATGGACTTGATATATGGTCGAGTGGTTTTCCCTAATTCAAATTAATGGGCGGAAATCAGCTTTTTATCTCTTATTGTATTCAGTCTCTTGAGGAACAGTTTTTCTTTGAGCTTCTACAAGACGGACTTTAGGGGGAGGCTTTTCTGGTTAGGGCATTAATGTCCGAGATTCTATGGACTTGATCTATGGTCGAGTGGTGTTTCCTAATTCAAATTTATGGGTGGGAATCATCTTTTTATCTCTATTATTGTATTCAGTCTCTTGAGGAACAGTTTTTCTTTGAGCTTCTACAAGACGGACTTCAGGGGGAGGCTTTTCTGGTTAGGGGATTAATGTCCGAGATTCTATGGACTTGATCTATGGTCGAGTGGTTTTCCCTAATTCAAATTGATGGGCGGAAATCAGCTTTTTATCTCTATTATTGTATTCAGTCTCTTGAGGAACAGTTTTTCTTTGAGCTTCTACAAGACAGACTTCAGGAGGAGGCTTTTCTGGTTAGGGGATTAATGTCCGAGATTCTATGGACTTGATCTATGGTCGAGTGGTTTTCCCTAATTCAAATTGATGGGCGGAAATCAGCTTTTTATCTCTTATTGTATTCAGTCTCTTGAGGAACAGTTTTTCTTTGAGCTTCTACAAGACGGACTTCAGGGGGAGGCTTTTCTGGTTAGGGCATTAATGTCCGAGATTCTATGGACTTGATCTATGGTCGAGTGGTGTTTCCTAATTCAAATTTATGGGTGGGAATCATCTTTTTATCTCTATTATTGTATTCAGTCTCTTGAGGAACAGTTTTTCTTTGAGCTTCTAGAAGACAGACTTCAGGAGGAGGCTTTTCTGGTTAGGGGATTAATATCCGAGATTCTATGGACTTGATCTATGGTCGAGTGGTTTTCCCTAATTCAAATTTATGAGTGGGATTCATCTTTTTATCTCTATTATTGTATTCAGTCTCTTGAGGAACAGTTTTTCTTTGAGCTTCTAGAAGACAGACTTCGCGAAGAGGCTTTTCTGGCTATGGGATTAATGTCCGAGATTCTATGGACTTGATCTATGGTCGAGTGGTTTTCCCTAATTCAAATTTATGGGTGAGAATCATCTTTTTATCTCTATTATTGTATTCAGTCTCTTGAGGAACAGTTTTTCTTTGAGCTTCTAGAAGACAGACTTCAGGAGGAGGCTTTTCTGGTTAGGGGATTAATGTCCGTGATTCTATGGACTTGATCTATGGTCGAGTGGTTTTCCCTAATTCAAATTGATGGGCGGAAATCAGCTTTTTATCTCTATTATTGTATTCAGTCTCTTGAGGAACAGTTTTTCTTTGAGCTTCTACAAGACAGACTTCAGGAGGAGGCTTTTCTGGTTAGGGGATTAATGTCCGAGATTCTATGGACTTGATCTATGGTCGAGTGGTTTTCCCTAATTCAAATTGATGGGCGGAAATCAGCTTTTTATCTCTATTATTGTATTCAGTCTCTTGAGGAACAGTTTTTCTTTGAGCTTCTACAAGACGGACTTCAGGGGGAGGCTTTTCTGGTTAGGGGATTAATGTCCGAGATTCTATGGACTTGATCTATGGTCGAGTGGTTTTCCCTAATTTAAATTTATGGGTGAGAATCATCTTTTTATCTCTATTATTGTATTCAGTCTCTTGAGGAACAGTTTTTCTTTGACCTTCTAGAAGACAGACTTCAGGAGGAGGCTTTTCTGGTTAGGGGATTAATGTCCGTGATTCTATGGACTTGATCTATGGTCGAGTGTTTTTCCCTAATTCAAAGTGATGGGCGGAAATCAGCTTTTTATCTCTATTATTGTATTCAGTCTCTTGAGGAACAGTTTTTCTTTGAGCTTCTACAAGACAGACTTCAGGAGGAGGCTTTTCTGGTTAGGGGATTAATGTCCGAGATTCTATGGACTTGATCTATGGTCGAGTGGTTTTCCCTAATTCAAATTGATGGGCGGAAATCAGCTTTTTATCTCTATTATTGTATTCAGTCTCTTGAGGAACAGTTTTTCTTTGAGCTTCTACAAGACGGACTCAGGGGGAGGCTTTTCTGGTTAGGGGATTAATGTCCGAGATTCTATGGACTTGATCTATGGTCGAGTGGTTTTTCCTAATTCAAATTTATGGGTGGGAATCATCTTTTTATCTCTATTATTGTATTCAGTCTCTTGAGGAACAGTTTTTCTTTGAGCTTCTAGAAGACAGACTTCAGGAGGAGGCTTTTCTGGTTAGGGGATTAATGTCCGTGATTCTATGGACTTGATCTATGGTCGAGTGGTTTTCCCTAATTCAAATTTATGAGTGGGATTCATCTTTTTATCTCTATTATTGTATTCAGTCTCTTGAGGAACAGTTTTTCTTTGAGCTTCTAGAAGACAGACTTCGCGAAGAGGCTTTTCTGGCTATGGGATTAATGTCCGAGATTCTATGGACTTGATCTATGGTCGAGTGGTTTTCCCTAATTCAAATTTATGGGTGAGAATCATCTTTTTATCTCTATTATTGTATTCAGTCTCTTGAGGAACAGTTTTTCTTTGAGCTTCTAGAAGACAGACTTCAGGAGGAGGCTTTTCTGGTTAGGGGATTAATGTCCGTGATTCTATGGACTTGATCTATGGTCGAGTGTTTTTCCCTAATTCAAAGTGATGGGCGGAAATCAGCTTTTTATCTCTATTATTGTATTCAGTCTCTTGAGGAACAGTTTTTCTTTGAGCTTCTACAAGACAGACTTCAGGAGGAGGCTTTTCTGGTTAGGGGATTAATGTCCGAGATTCTATGGACTTGATCTATGGTCGAGTGGTTTTCCCTAATTCAAATTTATGGGTGGGAATCATCTTTTTATCTCTATTATTGGATTCAGTCTCTTGAGGAACAGTTTTTCTTTGAGCTTCTAGAAGACAGACTTCAGGAGGAGGCTTTTCTGGTTAGGGGATTAATGTCCGAGATTCTATGGACTTGATCTATGGTCGAGTGGTTTTCCCTAATTCAAATTTATGGGTGGGAATCATCTTTTTATCTCTATTATTGTATTCAGTCTCTTGAGGAACAGTTTTTCTTTGAGCTTCTACAAGACGGACTTCAGGATGAGAATTTTCTGGCTAGAGGAATGACCTCTGCAAATTTCCAGCTTAGGAACATTCTTCAATCTGAATTATGCAATGAAAAGATTTTGATGGATTATGAAAAATAAAACTATATACAGGGTGTACTAATTTTTTATCAACCCTAACAAGAATCCAAAATTTCGAGAGTTAGTTTATGGATGAATTTTTTTCGAATGATCACTTTTTTAGATTGTTTCATTAACAAAGTTTATGTACGATCTTTTCATACTAAGTTGAATCATCTAAATGCATTTGATTCTTTTTTGTCTAATATAAAATTAGTTTGTCTCTATCTTTTCAACAAATCTGTCGTTTATGAAGCTTTTCCAATGCTTTATACTAACATAATATTCATAGATGAGATTTCCGATGGATTAATATATATTATTATCAATTAATATTTCAGAGCCGGTTCCAGATAATGACGATAATGATGAAGAACATCTAGACGATAACCATAACCAAAATCATTGCGAAAAACCGGATTGTCTGTGTAATAATTGGAAAAGTCATCAATAATATATTTGTACTGTTTTTATAATAAATATTTTACAATAAATATTTCAAAAATACCCACCGTTTCCTATTGCGTATTGCTGTAGAAGATCCGTCATGTTGATATGAGTGACTCCTTGTTTTTCCTGCATCAAACTGTCACAATGCGTCACCTTACCACTCCCAGGACCTCCTACGGACATTTTTTTCGTTCGTTATTAAATTCTATTCTTTAATAAAAATTAGTATACGGGGTGTCCCACAACGAGTTAAAGCTATCTGTATATGTCAAAATATTAATATACAAAAAACGTTTAATATCTGGATAACGGTTTAACGAACGATTTAGGTAAACGAAAGTACACATGAATTCGCCTTATTTTCTACCCTTGATTGCATTAAAATTAAAAAAAACCGGGTGGTTCTATTTAAAAAATTGAAGAAATTTGATATTTATGAAGTTAAACTTTGAACACTTTTTACACACACCCCGTATGAAATGAAAAATTTTTTAACATAGATTCAAATACGTCTGACCTTGTTAGAAGCAACCAAATAGAAACCATTTTCAAATCCTTAAGGTTATCCTTGTAAAAAAATAATTTATAAGAGAACAAATTTTTTACAATAAAATCAATAACTCGAAAAGCATGAATTTTTCGAAAAAAGGTTTTAGACAAAAGTGTACTATAATTTTACGTAGCTTTCAAAAATGTATTAATATATAGGGTGTTCTATTTGAAATAACAAAGATACAGTCGATTTCTGGTAGAACCGGAAGTCGGCCATTTTGAAAATATTTTAGTTAAAAAGATCGTATCCGAAAACCCAAACTTAAAAATTTTCAAGATTTTACTATGAGTAGTTTGCTATATACAGATAATTTTAACTCGTCGTGGAACACCCTGTATAGAAAACGGTATTTCGTACAGCGTTACCAAAATGTGCAGAATCGATACAAATAATTTGAATAGATTAAAACGATATTTAGTTATAAAAATTAGAGATATTTCGTGATTTATCTCAAAAACAGCCATTTTTTTGTCATCGGTTAATTTGAGCTCGGTTATTTTTAAAGTCAGCTCGATTTTTTTAAGAAACTTCTAAAAGTTAATCTTCAACTCACCCAAAACGAATATGACGGGCACTTTCGGTGCTTCGAAATGTACATTTGTGCCATTGAGCATAGGAAATTTACCCATCGGAGGTGTAGCGATATTTGCTGCAGTTCTGGGTGAATTTTGTGCCCAAGTATCTTGTCCTTCTTCGAACGTTTGAGAACCATCACTTTTATCTATAACAAAATAACAAAAAATGTGAACAAACTGATTTATTTCAGTTTGTATGTGATTTAAATGCTGGAAATAATGAACTGGAAATGTTGGAGGGAAAAATTTCTGTAGGAATTCAATTCTATGACGAAGTGCATCGAAAAACAACGAACCTAACGAAGAATTTGTTTTAGAATAAAATTTTCTTTTTCTATGTAAAAAGTAAGCACAAGAGGGTGAACACTTCTAAACCGTACAAACTCGAGTGGTTCATGCCGTCTGGAAATGTCTAAATTAACTGAAATTTCATGGCTAGGATCATCTTATATTTACTATTACTTGATGCCTTCAATTATCTCTTAGAGAATGCCAAATTTGTTATCTTTAAGTAACTTTTTTCGCAATTTTGAGCCCCACTTTGGGATGGAACTCTGGTTGTGTCAGTCCGTGGCTGTTACCAAAATCTTCAACTATGAAGTCACCACCTCGGTTTGAAAATGAAGATTTCTGAATCAACTGACAGATAGAAAAACTGAAATTCTAAGGTTAGGATCGTCTTCTATTTACTGTTACTTGATGCCTCGATTAGTCTCCTACAGTATGTCAAATTTGGTATCTTTAAGTAACCTTTTTCTCAATTTTGAGTCCCACTTTTGGGGTAGAACTCTGGTTGGTTATTTGAAAGGTTGTGTGAGTCCGTGGCTGTTACCAAAATCTTCAACTATGAAGTCACCACCTCGGTTTGAAAATGAAGATTTCTGAATCAACTGACAGATAGAAAAACTGAAATTCTAAGGTTAGGATCGTCTTCTATTTACTGTTACTTGATGCCTCGATTAGTCTCCTACAGTATGTCAAATTTGGTATCTTTAAGTAACCTTTTTCTCAATTTTGAGTCCCACTTTTGGGGTAGAACTCTGGTTGGTTATTTGAAAGGTTGTGTGAGTCCGTTGCTGTTACCAAAATCTTCAACTATGAAGTCACCACCACGGTTTGAAGATGAAGATTTCTGAATCAACTGACAGATAGAAAAACTGAAATTCCAAGGTTAGGATCGTCTTCTATTTACTGTTACTTTATGCCTCGATTAGTCTCCTACAGTATGTCAAATTTGGTATCTTTAAGTAACGTTTTTCTCATTTCTGGGCCCCAATTTGAAACCTCATAATTTTTCAGAGATGCAGACTCCTATAGAGCCTCTATATAATTCCAATTTTTTTAAATAAAAACCAAACATAAAGCAGTAAACCCTTTCACACTCGAGTAAGTGGATTGTGCCTACCGTGTGGATCTCGAACATCTGTAGTTTGTGGTGTTCGGGAGAACCTTGATACACAGGCTTGCACTTGCTCTAATGAAAGGATTCCTGGTTTTCTCGGTGTCTGCAGGCGTTCATAAACCACGTCTGCCAGTCCAGTAGGTCTTCCAAATACTTTTTTAGGTGGTATTATATTGAACAGCTCGGAAAAGGCATTTTCCATCGGTAAAACAAAGTCAAGTCGCTGGAATTTCTGCTGTCCAAGTTTCTGGTCAACTTTGGAGCCGAAATCCAAATGTGCTACCAGTATCCCAAAGGTGAACGAATCTTGTAGAGGATTAGAAGGTGTTGTGGAGTGTATAGATTTTGCTCGAAGTTTCTTCCAATAAAAAGTATTTTTCATGACCTCGCTCTATTAACTTTAAGTAAACACTTTGAACTATCATTTAGCGTCAACGTGATAACATTTACTTTGCTTGATAGACATTTTGAAAGATACTATAATATACATTGTTCCATAGCTCGAAATAACTGACAAACCTTACATAATCCGACCCTGTAGGGGGTCAGATGTCAATATAAGGGTAGTGTCTATTCTATTACATCTCATATATCAACTGGAGGCAAGTCATATCGCGAAATATTATTTCTTGCTGTTATCATGATTGAGTTTATTGCATAAATAAACAAAGTTTCCAAATTTTTAATAATTTTCGTGAAATTAGCGGTTGAAGAGTTATTTTTATTCTAGTCTAATTAAATAGTGTTTTAGGGCTACTTTTTTGTGTGTGAACAAAAACGAAACAACTATTACCCTATTACATTTTACTTTAAAGTGTGCTAAATGGGAAAATGATCGATTATTTTCGATGAATCCTTGTAGGAAGAAGTTTTTCTGATTTTCCCGCACTAAATTGGGTATGAACAGGGAAAATATTTCCAACTTTGAATGCAAGCAGCGTTAATGTTCGCGTGATGATTCCAGCTCATGCAACAAGGTTATAAAACAAAAGGCTTATTATGAATATCAAAGCATGTTAGATGTTTATTCAACACGTAAAAAATATAATCAATTAAATTAATATTAAAAAAAGTGCGTCTATTATAAACTTTTTTTTAAATTTTTATAAAATTATCACTTTTCTGTGTGTATAATGACACGCGGTTCACATCGATTATTTCAACTTGATGCTGATTGCAGATAGTGCATACCATTTGTTGAATTAATAGACTTTTTCACGCGATATGTTAAAACTTTCAAGGTTGCTTTTTCTCAATATCAATGTCTTCGTTTTTATAAATAACAAAGTCCATTCATGAATTTACATTTCGTGGTCGATAAATGTGCCATTGGTACAACGTAAATTCATAAGAGTAAATAATAACAGAATTCGAATTATATTTGGGTTTATAGTTCTTCCAATATCAATTGCAGAAGACATTTACGCGAGGAACAATAAATATTTCATAAATACGCACGATATACTGAATTAAGGAATGAAAAATAATGTTTACTCCCCGTATAAAATTCGGTAGACATCTAACAAACCGTCAGTCCACGTGGACTCATCATCTTCGCTGTTTACCAATGAAAACATCGAATCGTAAACATAAATTTCGGAAAAATATGTTATATATTTGATTTCAGTTGGCAAATGATTGTGCGTTTTTTTGTATTGTAAAATATTGAGCCCCTAACTAACTGTAAACGTGGATTAGGTAGGTGAAGGTTGTGCTCCGCGTTCCGTGTAAATATCTAGAGATAAAGGTCATAAATAAAAAAATAAAATGTGATTCTTTTTCAATATATTCTCCCTTTATTTTCATATACTTTTCAAAACGTCTGGCTAAAACTTCTATGGCACTATATTATGTTCAATAAGAGTCAAAATTTTTTAGCTATGACTGATATATATGTCATCAATATAAGCATTACAAACCGCGTAATACGAATATGTTTGCTGAGCACCCCCTAGGAAATTTTAAATAAAATAGGCGGTCGTTTGGCTCATTGTTACAGAGGGATTTTAGTCCTCTGTTCAGCAATATAAAGTTTCCTAAATTCATTCACTTCTTGATAATAATCGAGGCGATTTTGAAATTATCGTATAACATTTTGTATGATTATTATTAGGGCGTAATATTATCAATTTCTTCCTTTATTCTAACTTTTAAATCACCAATCTTATCTAGTCTATATAAAATATATTTCAGATTTTAAATAACCCCATAAAAAGTAATCGATAGGACTCAAATCGGGGAATCTAGCCGGCCATTCGATCGTTCCATGTCTTCCAATCCACCTATTGGGAAAAACCTCGTTTAAATAATTTCTAGCAGTACGTCCTTAATGGGGTGGAGCTCCATCTTGTTGGTAGTAGATAGAAAAAGTTTTTATAATTTAGATAAACCACACCATTAACTGTGTCGTCAAAAAAATAGGAGCCAATAATTTTATTGTTAAAGATATCAGCTCAAACGTTCAGTTTTTTAGAATATTGAGTGTGAGCCTCACACATCCAGTGAGGATTTTCTCTGCTCCATTATCAACAGTTCTGTTTGTTAATGGTTTCGTTTAAATGAAACGTCGCTTCATCACAAAAAACTACAAATCTGCGTTTATTCTGTCCATCATTAATTCACAGAATTCTTTACTTCTATCAGGATCATCTTCTGTTGGGATTATGGATAAGGTAACGGTGTATTTATAAGTAAAAACTGAATACGTTATCAATTGGATAATTATTTTATTTCATTAGGAGTTGTAAAAGTTCTAATGTTTCAGTTCTACTGTCGTATTTAATGGCTATAATGATTGCACGAGAAATACCAAAGTTGCATACCTGCATCGTTGAACGTTAGCAACATCTTCGACAATCAATAATTTATTTGATGAATTTATGACAGTTCCAAACAGTCAACAGAAATTTCTTATAAATACTCACAAGTCTTGGTTCAATTCAATGTGTAAGAAAAGTTTACTGCTGAAAATATATTGGTGAAACCATTAAATACGACAATTTTTACAACTTTTTATATCTCAGAAACAGTGACTTGTAGGAAAAAATATTGATACGTTTTGTGTAGATAATTTTATGGTCTGCAATTTTCGTCTGAAGTATTTTTAAGTTAAAACTCACCGTTTTGCTGAAACGAAAATCTCATTTTTTTGACCTTTGACCTTGAATAAATTTTTTTCCATACACGGAAATGATGGGGAACATTCAAATTCTATGTTCAATTGTATTTTAAACAGTTCTACTGATTTTCAGCTCGATGGAAATTTATTTAACTTCGAATATTTAAATTGACCAGACTAAACTTTTACAAATTTTTGAATCATTATATCTCACAAACAGTGGCTTATAGAAAAAAAAGTATTTACACGTTTTTTATAGATAATTTTATTATCTACAATTTATGTCTGAAAAATTTTTAACATAAAACTTTCCGTTTTGCTGATAGATAACGAAAAACTTATTTTTTTGACCTTTGACCTTGAATAAAATTTTATCCATTCCGGGAATGCAGAGGATCATTCAAATTTTATGTTTAATTGTATTTTAAACAATTTTACTGATTTTCAGCTCGATGGAAATTTATTTAACTTCGAATATCTAAATTGACCAGACTAAACTTTTACAAATTTTTGAATCATTATATCTCAGAAACAGTGGCTTGTAGGAAAAAAAGTATTTACACGTTTTTTATAGATAATTTTATTATCTAGAATTTTTGTCTGAGAAATTTTTAACATAAAACTCACCGTTTTGCTGATAGATAGCGAAAAACTTATTTTTTTGACCTTTGACTTTGAATAAAATTTTTTCTATTCCGGGAATGATGAGGATCATTCAAATTTTATGTCCAATTGTATTTTAAGCAATTCTACTGATTTTCAGCTCGATGGAAATTTATTTAACTTCGAATATTTAAATTGACCAGACTAAACTTTTACAAATTTTTGAATCATTATATCTCAGAAACAGTGGCTTGTAGAAAAAAAATATTAATAGGTTTTTTGTGGATAATTTCGTTATCTACAATTTTTGTCTGGGGTATTTTATGTTAAAACCCACCGTTTTGCTGAAAATTGCGAAAAACTCATTTTTTTTACCTTTAAGCATAAAGAAAATTTTTTCCATATATGGAAATGATGGGGAACATTCAAATTCTATGTTCAATTGTATTTATATGATATCAACTCCTTTTAATTGACATTTTGATAACTTTCGAGTGCATAAAGAAACATATAAGCAGTAATGTGTGATAAAAACGTATTATTAAAGTCTCCGTATTGTAGTGACTAGAATACGAGGCTCATATCCGGGAAGTCCCAGGTTCAAGTCGCGCTGATACTTTTTTTTTCTACTTTGATAAAATTTTTGTTAGTAGAAAAAATATTTTATGCAAATCTTGTGTAAATGCCTTTTTTTCTATTCATATAATTTTCACACAACGTCAATATTCACATTCGTCGAAAAAAGGCTACTTCACTCAGTGGTTACATAGATAATTATTTTGAAAGCTGGAAAATGAAAGATCAAATACATATTTTGTATTTAAAACTAATCTGCTACAAAATTTAATGATTTAATACAGTTTGGCTCTCAGATGGAAATATATTTTTTTGTAAATCGAAGAAAATAATAAAAACTAAAGTAGGAAAATATGCGGCAATGAAATTGGTCGATGCCATTCAATATTTTTCATTAATGTAAAGAATATTTCCAAGGTCACAGATAAAACCCTAAACATAACGAACAAGTAAACATTTGTCCACGTACATTTCAACCAATCGATTTCACGATTGTACACAATGATTCTAAAACAGATAATATTTTGTAGATTTATAACGTTCTAATAAAAAATTATTTACCTAACACATTTTTGATAAAAACTTGTTCTGATTCTTATTAAAATCAAATATTAACAGCATTCATGAATTATTCACTCTTTTCATACGATTTTTAGTAACAACAGATATTTCTGCGACTTTTCATTTCAGAACTTTCTAATTTGGGATTTCACACCTAGTTAACTTGGTAAGTCAAAAGAGACTTCAAATATCAATACGAGAAACAAAGAAAAACCAATTTTTTTCTAATATTTCACTCGTTATTCTCCGATTTAAGGCCGATTATTATATTAGCGAGTTACTTGTGCACATATTTCATGTGCACACGAACCATATAAACTTCGAACGTTCCTCGTTACTGTGGCAGTAAGAAGCGCAGGAGATTGACCAATAAGATTTAATATTCCCATGTGTAATAAAAGCAGATATGGTGTCGTTCTTTGAAATTGTCCCCAGGTGATTAAGCTTAAAAAACTTTATAAAACTTTTTGTGATGTTGTAATAATTTTTTAATATAATAATACAACAATCTTTTTCTAATTCTATACAGTTAGTTTTTTTCTTTTCTCGTCTTTTTTCTAGAGATATGAGTTGGAAACGTGAACGAGACCGGGAGGGATAGATAAGCAAATTGTAAACATAACCTCACAGCACCGCGTCAGAAATGATGATATTCTGAAGAAAATTTTAATAACAGACCCAGTCGAGAAAATATCTACCGTGAAGTAGAGATGTAGCGAGAAAACTCAACTCAAGAGGGCGTTTAAATTATCAAGGCAATTCAAGAGAAATCCTATTCCAAAACGGGCAAACGGGCACAATCTGACATCAAAACCATACAATATTAAAGATAAAATTCTTTTCTTAAGTCTCTACTTTTTTTTATTTTATCCTTCTAGATGTTTAGCTAGCTGTTTCGTTGGAGTATTCTGTTACAATTCTTTATTAACTCATGCCAATATTTACATTCTAATGGGGTTTTTTCCTCCCCTATCTATCTAATATTTCGAAGGAATCATGATTCTAAGCATTTAATCCCAAACATTAATGAAGTATCGTTCAAGACGAACCAAATTATGACCAGTTGTTGGCGGTGGTTGAATACCTGGTTTCTTTAGTATTTTCTAAAAATGTGGCACCTTTGGTTGTCAATCCACTAGTACAAAACCATTTGCTTGCTATAAATCATTGAAATAGCTTCAAACGAAATTTGAAAGGAAAGTAATACAAGAGACAGAGAGATAACTTGTATAGCAAAACTCTGACATCGTGTCAAGATGAGGTTGGAAACTTTTCATACAACTTCAAGCTTTATGGATGGTAAATTATGCTGATGTGGTCCATAAGACTCAATCTAGTCTACTAGTCACGCATTTATTTTCATTTTATATACCTAGATTAGTTTTTGTTAGCTTCGTCGACTACTAGTCGATGTTCTGAATTGAAAAATGAATGTGTAAGGATTATTGATTATTATATTTCTCGGTATATTCGGTAAAACCGTGACCGTCAATTCAAGTATATTACCATGAATACTTAATCAATTGCTTTTCCATTAATATTGACATGACCGAACACAGAAGATGAATTTGTGTTTGTACTTTCATACTAAACAAAAAATTGATAAGCATCGTAATTTCGTTTAAATGCGCGTTTTCACGATTTACGTTAATCGAACAAAATTTGATTCAAAATCGTCATTAGAACATTAAACGTACTCGTAATTATTTATTTATTACTGGATGAAATACCAGATTTGAAAATGACAAGACAAGGAGTATGTTGGGCAGACTAAAAGATCCCATAATATCCGGTTTAAAGAGCACAGAGCTCAATTTAAAATATGAACCGACCAAAAAATGGAGTATTTTTGAATGAAGATGGAAAGATTTTTACATGCCGAAATTGTTTTTAGTAGTAGAAAGTTTATTGTTGAAGGTGGTAATTTGTTTAAAGAAACACGCCTCAATAATGTAAAATCATTTAATAAATCATGTAATTATCTAGAAAAAACACATTCTTTTGTGAAAAATCCACTTTATTCGTCAATGTGAGAGCAATACAATCACTCCAACGCTTCTCTAACTTTTCGATACCATAATTGTAGAAGGATTTGTCTGTTGCCTTAAAATATGATCCAGTTTCAGAATTGCTTCTTCATTCGAGCTGAATATGAACCTAACGGCGAGCATTTTTCATTTTCATCCACCGAATAGCCAGTAGTCACTGAGAACCAGATCTGGTCTATACGGTGGATGAGGAAACAACTCGAAGTGTAATTCGTTCAATTCAACAATCGTCGCCATCGACTCGTGAATTGGTGTATTGTCTTGATAAAAGGTTTTTTCTTTGGCCGTTTTATCTTGATTTTTATAATCAAACGATCCAACAACTCTATGTAGTATTCGCTATTGATTGTCTCTTCTATTTGAAGATAGTCGATGAACAATATTCCAAGTGCATCCCAAAATACTGAAGCCATAAACCTCCCAGCAGACTGTTGTACCTTTGGACCTGGTTCACCGGCTACAGTCCACTCAAATGATGATCGTTTTGATTCCGGAGTAAAGTGATGGATCCATGTTTTATCCATTGTCACATATCGACGCAAAAAATCTGATTTATCAAGTGCAAAAATGGCCAAATGCTGCAATGAATCGTCAAAACGTTGTTGTTTTTGATTAACTGTGAATAAACGCAGCATTCGCCAAAGTATTTTCTTAACTTTCTACAAGCTTTTGTCTACAAATTGTAAACAATTTTTGGACAATAAAACATTCCTCTTTTTCTCTCTTATGTCATTGTAAACAGCCCCTATTCCGTTTTTGATTTGTGTTAATCCTTCTTCACTCAAAAACATGATTGCAACAAGCTGGAACTTGGTATAAAGTTTGTTGAGACTTGTATCTGACGTGTGCATAGATACCAACGCACTCGATTTACTATATATAGAGAGATTTGCTTTATTATCAAAAAATTGTTACAATTTGTGGACAAAAGCTTGTGAAAACTTTCCAATAAATATTCCCTCAAATTATTGCGAAATGCGGTAAAAACTGATATCGATTTGATTTCAATTGGCAAATGATAGTGCATTTTTTTGCATTGTACAATTTTGAGCCTTCAACTAATTCTGAATGTGGATAATAAATTATTAGGGAGGTGGATAAATTAAGTTCTTTGGAAACTAATCTCAGCGCAAAACAGGAAATCGCACCATGATTTAAGGGTGATAGTTATGGACTAGTATCATCTGCAAAAAGACATATTTTACCACTAATGTCTAGATGGGCGATGTTTATAAACAGAAAAAGCAAAGTAGGGCCCAGTACTGAGCCTTGAGGCACTCCCGATTCTATTGGCTTGCAAGGCCAAGAAATTTCTGGATTGCAATACGCACAGACGTTAATTGTTAACAAAATATTAGTCTTACCTGTATCCAAACAGATTCCCATATTCTGGTTTACGTGTAATAAAATCTTTTCTGTAAATTATCGAATATATGCAACCATAAACGCGGATACCGCGTATAACTTTTCATTTGATTCATCGAGTCGTGAACGCCGATCAATTATATCACTCTTCAACACCAATTAAAACGATCACCCGTTCACAAAACCGCATCTCGAAAATACCATTCAAATAATCGTTACTCTAAATCAAAATTAGATAATTTCGTTACTGCTCTTTACAACGGTTCAATGGAAACTATTCCGTTCGGTGGAAAATCGCTTTTTCTTTAAATCGGAAAGCGCTTGGAAATTTGAATAATTGATGAACATAGCTGTTTAGCCATTGGTTGCTATGGGTCGACGTCGATGGACAGACCGAACGGAAAGTTAAAACGTTATTTGGTATATTATAATTATTACTAACGATAAATAGTTCTCAACACGAACTTTGCTGGTTCTTTTCTGTTCACGATGTAATGATATGATGTTTCAAAGGTATTCATGATGAAAAACAATAAATGGATGCATTTATTAATGAACGAATTATCAAACAAAACTTAAAACTTAAAAATAAACATTGAAAAACGTGATAGATATCAAAATAAATAAGTATTTTCTACTTTGAAATGATTGAAGAGTTGAAAACTTTCTATTTGTTATTTTTTCAGGTAGATATCACAGAAATAGCCTTCAGGTGAATCCCACCGCTGTATAATTGATGGAACCAACGACCACAATCGGTGCATCTATACCACATTTCTTCGGAATTCTTAGCAAATCAATTTCCTATTTCACCATCTTCCATGTCATCTAATTCGTCGTTATTGCATAAGGTTTTTTCATCGATGTAATCATTTTTTCATTCACTGTCTTCATCATACTTTTAGCTGTTTTATTTTTTGCCTTTAGTGTTTTACTTTTTGTTGTTTCTAATATTCAAGCCTTCTCTTTTCTGCTCTATCTTCTAGAACTTAATTAAAAAGGTCTTTGTTAGTATTTCTTAGTGTTATTTACCTCCACCTCAAGTTTTATGCTTGATAGAAATACGTGGAATTGGAATGATTTCATCTGATGGTTTTCCTTTTTCCTCGAACCTTCTGCAGAAGTTGCGCAACAAGATAGATGATTTTCAGATGATTTAGAGTCAGGAATTTTTGTGTCAATGTTAGAACAAGAACGTCCTAGCTGGTTCAATAATATTTCAGTTCGAAACATTATAAACATGAGTCGAGATGAGCTGAACATCATTAGAAGCATGCCAGGACACTCATGTATGTTGTTTTGTTGTTTGATTCATGCTCTGGTAAAACAGGAATATAAAAACTAGCCTTTCTCAACTGGAGCTTGTTCAAGACCCTCTATCGAATGTAGAAATAAGTTATATGAAATTTATTGTACCAGGCCACTCATTTCCTTCCAAGGATACATAAAACCTCTCGAAGATTCAATCACAAAAACAGGAAAAGAAACTAGAGGTAGGAAAATTGATTGGTTTAAGATATGGAAAAAAATGAACCCTTCCAAATAAAAATGAATGAATCTTTCAGTGAAATTTTAGAATTTCGAAATCTTGGAAAAAACAAGAATGAGGGCCAGAAAGACCTGTGAAACTTCAATCTTTGTTGACTGCAGAGCAGGATCAATTTTACCCAATCAAAAGACAAATGATCTTTGAAAAAAGGACATGTTGCCCCTACGTTCTTAAATAGCTTTTATTTATGATGTATACTTCCAGGACCTTTAGACAAATCGTCAAACCCAAGACAATTAGAAACCGAAGGATATGTCACTGATGATGAGTCCACTAGTTTGGGCTTTTTGAGGTTATAGCTAGGTATGGTCGATTCTTCAGAAAAAAGATCGATTTCTAAATCAATTGGAATCGTAAACTGGTGAATCGATTCATGAAAAAAATCGCGGTCCAAGAGATTGATTCATAAAAAATCGATTAATTTTCCAAGTTTATATTTGGAAAATTAATATAAATCCATTTTACTCAGAATAAATCGACGATTTCACGAGTTTCTATGATTCTTGCTAGTCAAGTATAGGATCATACTTTAGTAGCACAACTGCCTGCAACGGCAACACCGTAATATTACGAGTACATCCGGTGAAATGTAAATAATTTCATGGTTTTCAACAAAATAGAAAAAAACCGAATGTCGATTATCAAGGAAGTAATATCGATTCATTTGGTTCAAAGAATCGATTTACTATTAATCGATCAGATCGCAATGTCAAATGTCAATAAAACTCGTTGAACTCCTTAAATTGAATATGTACTTTTACAAAACGTTAACAGGTAATGTTTGAAGCTTTAATTTACAAAATTTTGTAGTTTAAAATTAACTAAAAGTGGACTTGGTTCACTTGTATTCTAAACTGTCAATATTATAGTCTGATAAAAAACCAAATCGAAGTAATTGTAGATAAACGATATGATAATTATTTCTTTTCGAAAACTAATAAAGAAGATAACGAAATTGATTGACCTCAAAAATATTTCGTTTTATCAAACTCGACTATATTATTTATTGTCTACAGAATTATGAAAGTATACACCTGTTCCAATTTCCAGATGTTCTTAAATAATTATGTATAGATGAGTCATATTTCAAGAGGTCGAAAGGAGGGGCGTCATTATTACTTTTGTTCACGTCGAAAAAAGTGTTTAATAAATAATTTATATGCTTAAAACGGGTTGTTTCAAAAGTAATATGAATCATTTAGTTCCAAATGATTTTTCATCGCTTTACAACGCCAGTTCGATTCAAAACGATAATTTCACAAATTCTTATTATTAGATTTGTCAGATTGATAAAGAAGATAAATTTCGTGTGCAAAAATCTTTGTGCACGTGTCAGTGAAAAGTCTTAACTAGCTCTACACCAAGTATCAACTTGATGCTGGGATCCATTAAATCATAATAGAGTTCGAACCGTCACTCAGTCAAGACTAAAGAAGATTCTTACCAATAAAACCAGGACGGTGATTTTTGTCCATCATTTTCACCATTTGAAAGTTGATTTGCTGGTGACGAGAGAGTGGAAAGAAGAAACTGTAAATCACCAAAGTAGTGATGGCCACAACATTTTGGAACTGCAAGGGTTTGATTGACTTTAAAGCATTAAATACAACAGTAAACGACTTATTAAAGAAGTTGCGTCAAAAAATGCACGGCAAAATCAGTTGAGGTGTTGGTTTGTTTCATAAAAATATTTCGGTTCACATGGCCGACGCCATAACCATAACTCAAAAAAGCCTTCAATCAAGATAGACTGAACTCACAAAAATGAAAATCCTAACCGACTTTTTTGTTTATCTTTAAAATAAATTATTTCACTTATAAGGGGACACCTATATGTTATGGATAAAAATTAAATTACTGTGTATAGTTTCAATATATTTTTATTTATGAATAAAGGAATATTTTTATTTTTTTACGCATTTTCCGCATTTACCACAAATCAGTCCATCCACGCATCTAGCTAAAAATGCTCCGCCGCCATTAAAACGAGGCTTACACACGTCTCCTTCAACTAAAACAAAATCGTGTCTTATTTAGTAAGTTTTCAAAAGAACCAAATATAAAATCAAATGTCTAAATAAGTTTTTATAAACATCTCCTACTTTTAATTATCGAGAATGTAGATCAGAAAGTAGAACTTTTCCAGATTTTAGATTTTGTAAAATCATCGAAGTGAAACTGTCAACTGTCAAAACTGAAGTGGTTAGAGTCACTCCAGAACGTCCCGGAAGTGTTTTGCAGTACGGAACTGTCACTTTCACTACATGGAACACTCAAAACGCAACTTTCGGTATGTGAATGAATACAGAACGAATAATTTTCAGATGGTGTCGTCTAAAAAATACTTTTTCTATTCTACGCCAAGATTTTTCACTTCATGAGCTGTTTTGTGTGAAAATTATTGAAGGATATAAGTTTTAGATCTGGTGTACAAACAGACTCAACTAGTACCAAGAAAGGAAAAAGGGAGAATCCCAAGAAGGTTTTAAGAAAGGAAGAGGAACCAAAGATCATATATTAGATAAGATAATAGATAAAAAATTAAGACATTCATGTAAGATTTATAGACTTTAATCAGGCAATTGAAACAGTTGTTTAAAATAAAATGTGTCATTGCCTTTAATATATTAGGAATCTTGAAAAAAAATGTGAAGCTATACAGCTACGACTGATGGAATTGTATCAGAGAAATTTAGGGTTGAAAAAGGATTAATACAAATAGATTTAAATCTTTTGTTCGAGCTGTTTTTGTCTATAGTCCAGTCATTTAAGGTAGTTCACTTAAGAAAATCGAGATACCCAGCTATAAAGTCGTTTAAAATTTGTTCATTTGTCATCCTAAAACTCCTTTCAAAATTCACATATAATTCGATGTTAGCAATTTCAAAAATCGGGGGTCTAAAGTTAAAAAAATCGATTAATTGTACATTTTTTGCAAAAAACTCGTTTCCTATGGATTTTAAGCTATTTGTGTTTATTATCAATATTGTAGAGCATCAAATTTTCTACAACTTTTGTTTGAAATATTTTTTCATACGGTAAATCGTTTCTGAGATAGAGGGCGGTAAAAATCCCATTTAAAATCAACTGATAGTCCCGATCAAAACAATCTGTTATAAAGTTTATAAATCATTGCTAAATATATAATTATAAATAATTTTCATTTTTTATTAACAATAACATTATATATAAATGTAAATAATTGATAATTATGTATTTATCAATAATTTATAAACTTTATAACAGATTATTTTGATCGGGACTACCAGTTGATTTTAAACGGGATTTTTACCTCCCTCTAACTCAGAAACGACTCACCATATGAAAGAACTTTTCAAACAAAAGTTGTAGAGAATTTAATGTTCTATAATATTAATAATACATAAAAATAGCGTAAAACCCATAGGAAACGAGTTATTTGCAAAAAATGTGCAATAAATCGGTTTTCTTAACTTTTGACCCCCGATTTTTAAAATTGCTATCGAATTATATGAGAATTTTGAAAGGAGTTTTATGATGACAAATGAACAATTTTAAACGACTTTATAGCTGAGTACCTCGATTTCTCCAAAATTCTTGCCTAAATCTACCTAAAATGACTGGACTATATTATTTTCGTTTCGTAAATACCTAATAATCAAACGAGACTTACATAATTTTGTGTAACATGCATCGCAACATCCACAGGTGCCTCCTTTCTCAACGAGTATTTCTGTATCTTTGCAATCGGCACCTCCACATCTAACCACATGGCAAAAATTTTCGGTACATTCAATACATTCTGCATACGTGGTAAATATGGAAAATATAATTATTATAATCGGAATTTTCATGACTACAACTTGGATAGTATCGAAAACATAAACAGAAAATTAGCAAAAATAATCTTTTTATGGATTTATTTGCTTGAGGAATTTTTTTTTTTTTCATTATAATTATTCACTTACGTAGAGAATAAATAAAAACCACACGTATTTGTTTTTAATTATTTGATAAAACACATACTTTGTTTTTATTATTTCTTCTAATATACAAGGGACGTTGTTAAAATAAAAATTCTTTTCTTAGAAGTTTATTTACTTTATTATTGAAGGATTTGATGATAAAAGACCGTATAAAAATAAGAGAATACAGGGTATTTCAAAAAAAGGTAATCCCATCTCTAGAAAAACCGGTTTTGTTCATTTTTTACGATTTCGCCGCAACTACTGGCATCACTGTATTCAAATTTTATGTTTTGGAAGCTGATACATCCAACGAATTTGTTTTTATGTCTGACTCTCATAGAGGGCGCTAGTTACACGGTTCGTACCAAGTAGTATTAAACATAACTTTTTCAATATTAGATTTATTAAACAAAATTTGTTGTAATGACCGATTCTGGTATTAAGTATTGATAAAGTTATTACTTATCATTATAATTACTAATTAGACCCCATCGATAAAACGGATGCATTCAAAAAAATTGGAACTGAGAGGTTTCGTTTCTTGTAACGTTTCACAAAAAATCCAGTCTAATCATTGTGGGATCTCGTTTTTGAAAGTTAAATAAGCTATTTAAGGCCTTAGTATGAAACAAACAACAATTTGATTATCACAAATTGCGGTTCTGGGACTCAAACTGTGATTTGGCCCCCAATAGCTAGTTACCCATAATTATTTAAGTTTGAATTTTACATGTTTTATGGGAAGTGTAGATTTTACAGTTTCGATGGTATGACGTAAACCCACTAACCATTTTTATAATTGCTATTTTTGTATCGCAAAGTTGAAGGTTATTTACAAGGAAACCCAAGTATGCAAAACGCCTATTTTACATATTTCATGCAATTTTTTAAATATTTGGATATATCTTTAGTATATTGCGCACCATTGAACAAGTAGTCAAACCATTTTAAAGAAAATGTTGAGGTGGTTATTAACCCCGAAGATCAGACATATTATTACCAACTGAAATGAACTAGGACGAGGACAAGGTTGTTAGAAATCAAATTATGTTCCTAAAATATTTAAAACAATTAAATTGGCTTTTGCATGTATAAGAAACTATATAAACAAGCAAGGTGTATACTAAAATGAGTTTCGAGATTGTTTACTAATGCATCTAAATATTTATAATGTTGCTTTTCAATTTTTTTTATTGATGCAACTAGATTTTCCTGATTTTAGGTCTCTTCTGTTTTAAAATTAGTTTTTTGATCATTTTTGAAAGATAAAATTTGACGTTTCGACTCTTCTTCAAGCCTTTATCTAAATATTTATCAAAATGTTTTTGATTTTAGGTCTATTCTATTTTAAAATTAGTTTTTTTGATAATTTTTGGTTAAATTTGATAAAAACTTGAAGAGAAGTCGTAACGTCAAATGTTATCTTCGAAAACTCATTACAAAAACTAATTTTAAAACAGAAGTGACCTAAAATCAAGAAACATAAACATATCAAAAGATTTAAGAAACCAAAAATTAAATATTTTTTTTTTCATTGTAGACACCCTGAGAAAAAACTTTCAAATAGACCAATACTTGGAACCCACTGCTGAAATTGCTAAATTGGGTCAGATGGAATCTGGAGACGTGCAAAACTCATTGTTTGAACACGAAGCCTGGAAACAGAAAATCATCCGAGAGGGCTAAATCTGGTTGATAGGATGCATGAGGTAGCAATTCAAATTTCAATTCAATAATTCTGACCACTGCAATAACGTGTATGTGAGCTGGTGCTTTGTGTTGATAAAACACTTTTTTCTCAGTCAAATGCGGCCGTTTTTACTTTTGCTATTTCCAATTAATCTACAAGAAAATAAACTAACAGATATATTCAAACTCAAACCTATGTAATGCAATGATGATATCAAATATTCCAATGCAAAAGCTGCGTAAACAAAACTTGGCATCTTCTCTTTAATAGTACCATGTGAACAATACCAAGAAACTAGAAGAAAGTTTTGATTCAGAATAGAAATTCGGATTCTTTAGGACGTTATGTATATTGCTAATTTATTGATAGGTGTTTGTAGCTACGATATTCTGATAAAATCTTATCTCCTTGTTTCTAAAGAGCTAGAGCAAACACATGCACTGACAGTGGGCAAGTTTGTACAAGAAACTCTTTCATCATCTTTTCTTTCCAAGGCTGTTCTTGAAGATAATTTTTTGCTAAGCAAAATTTGAGAATCTTAATACATGTAATTTGCCCTGTTACAAGATGGGCCACTTGGATAGAAGACGATTTTTTTATGGCGAGGATTCTTGTCAAACTAAAAGATTCAATTTCAGAATTGTCTGATGAATTTCCCCAAAATTGGTTCACAAAAACTTTGTTTCTAGACCAAAAACAAAAATCACAAATCTAAGTTGTCATTGAGCCGAAGTGGAAAACTGATAAAAAATTGTGGATTTCAATTTCTTAGTCAAGTAGCTAATATTTTAGAGGAAGAATTTACTGAATCCATTAATAAGCAATTATAGAAAAGCCCCTGGTGCGAAAAGAACTTTTTTCATTTATAATTTTTCATATTCAGACAATATTTTTGATCAAGCGTTTCGAAAACCACTTAGCGACTACTGTTTGTATAATTAACGACAATTTGCTTTTCGTAAAAGTCTATTTTAGAAAGAAAAGCGTAATAACCAATTTTGCAATCAGCCTTAAGACCTATTCCAGGATACTCTGAAGAACAGAACAAGGACCTCGAATCGCAAGTTATCTTCCGGTTTAGTGAAGGTGAAAATTAGGAAGTTGCTGGGCGACATTCATTTTATAGAAAGGCTTACTGCGAGCAACTTAGAGCTTAAAACTCATTCACATTAAGAGAATTTTTAGGCAAAAATATGGATACAAACTTCGAACAGCTAATTTAAAAGGTTCTACCAAGAATGTAAGCTCCGTACCAAAATCGTTGGGATGCAACCATTTCACCACTCCTGATGGGAACCATTAGGATCTGTTAATAATATAGTTAAGTGATACAAAGTGTCCCTTATTTTATCCTTGTTTTATATTAATGTTACAACGAACGACCATAAATGTCCCTTGTCTACCAGAATCAATAGTTTTTATTGTATACGATAAGATTTAGTACTTAAGTCTAGTTGTACACTAATTAACGTCATAGTTAAGAGATTCCAAGTGCTAAGACACTTCAAGTTCCATTAACGTATCAAATTACTTACTCTTATTATATATTGATGTAATAGTTTTTTTATACGATAAGATTTTGTATTTAAGTTGAATTGATTATTTTTTTTCTTAATAAATAGTTTTTACACAGTGGTGAACCGAGTTATTCATTGTGCCATATAAAAGTTTTTGATTTGCTGGTTATTTTGGTTTAATATTAATTTTAGTGAAATTATCGACGTTGAATAAATCATTTTCAAAAAAAAAATGAAAAAATAACTTATTTTATGATTTTTAATGTAAGTATGACCATATTTTTTGGTTACAATAAACCGTCAGTCCACGTGGACTCATCATTTACACTGTTTACCAATGAAAACATCGAATCGTGAACATAAATGCATTTCTATTGGCCGAAGTTGTCGGTAGGCGTAGCTTTGAAAAAACTGTGTTGAATATGTCATCAAAAAAGAAGATGATTAAGTGGTATCACCCTCTTTACAATCCATCATAATTCAATCATATGATGACTCTGCTTTAGACGATACTGACTACCATGATTATTTATAAAGATACTTTGGAAATGAAATGTTTTTTTTCCTTTTGATTCATTTGTAAAGACTTTATATTTCGTTTTCCAGAAAAAAACGAATGGGGTACAAAAGAGCTCAGTTCACGTATGGTTCCTTATTTAAACCAAACGCCCTAACAGGTGCATTTTACTCGTCGATTTAAGTTTCATGATTTAATAATCTAATAATATAATCTGCAATTGATATTGGAAGAACTATCAAATCAGTTCATTCTTCTAAAATATATTTTTTGTAATCGTAAAATTTTTTGTCTACCAGTGTATTATTAAAGAATGTTCGTTACCTTTGTTATATTCTAGAGCGTAATAATGAAGATACCTAATTGATTGATGTCTATACATTGTTGCCAGTTTATATTCCCGATAAACTCAAATACTTGAACATTGGTTGTAAATAATTCTAACATGTGGCAACTGCGCCGTCGCGTCGAAGCACTTAGACTGATCTGTTATTAATATAAACATGGTCCTTGGTCTGTGTCAACATTCCAATTAGTAGATAACCTAAATTTTTAATATGATAGATACTAATATAGTTTTAACAAAATAAAAATTCAATTAAACTTTTATTTATTAATATAAGTGTTTTAGTTATAATGAGTACTAAAGTTTTACTATTATTTTTTTTAATTATCGTAAGTGTTAGTGATATAAATTCTGCGAAGATCTTGGGTATATTCGCTTTCTTTTCACCAAGTCATTATTTTCTGGGTAAAGAATTAATGGTTGGTCTTGCTGAAAATGGTAACGATGTAACGATGCTGACGATTTTCGAAGAAAAAAATCTACCAAAGAATGTTAAATATAGACATATTACCATGGAAGGTGTGCTTGAAAAACAACAAGGTAAAGCAAAAACATTTAACGTATAAAAAAAGTTTTTATTATATAATTTTGATATTGAAAATATATGTAATGTATATAGTCACGTTTTTGAATTATTATCAAAGTAAGAGTCATGTTTAACACGTTGAAGACCGCATTGCAAAATATTTTTTTAGTGTACAATAGTTTGAGGTAGACATTACTTAACCCCTAGATTTATTTCGATTAGTAGTACCCACGGTCCCGACATGTAAATTTACTCCAGTAGACCGCGTGGGTCACCGGTGAGTCATTGCTTTGCACATTCTTCGGTGTTTATAGCTTTGACTGGTTAAAATTGTCGAACTTGTTTATATACGCAGTTATATTTGTACACTGGCATAATATAGATGTGCGTAATCCTGCGTTGTATTTGTAAAAATTATTATTGTATATAATTATAAAAAAAATTATTAAAATGACACGGCTGGTGTAATTTGGGCGCTAATCATCCTTCTATACCTGTCTGACCAAGAAGGGTAGATAATCCGACATGTATTTTCGGCGTTAAGAAGTGCAGGTAGGTCGAGTCATAAAATAACCCAATAGAGGGAAAGTTGATAGATTTTTAAGTAGGTTAGGTTAGGTTAGGTTATGTAAATCTCTTATTTTATATATAATATGTACTTAAGTACTAAATAATAAAAAATATAAAGAAATATAAAATTTACTTTATTCTGTAGAGTGTTACAAAAATGTGATGAGGAAACTTTATTAAGGTCAGATATTAAGCTCCCTCTAACGGTAAATTTTTTCAGACCTTGAGTGATAATAGGTCATTTCTCTTATAGGAAAATCTAAAAATACAAAAATATATCTTATTATAAATGTCGGTGATTTAATAAATAACTGTATTTCATAAATCATGTACTTCAGTCGGTTAGCGCCCAAAATACACTTAGGATTAAAATGACCCTTCGGTCTTGGCGCCTAGTTTTTACATGTTGTAAAAAGTACATTAATCCTTTAGCGCCCAAATTAAATCCGCCCAAAATGACAAACCTGAGCTTTACTGAGAGTAAACTTGAACATTTGTTTAAATCAGATGAAGACTGGTTTTTCTGACGATTTAATTGGCGACAAGAATTATACAACAGGGTATAAATCATCATCATTGGATTCTGTAGAAAGCCTTGAAGCGTCTGCAAATTCATCAGACTGTTACTGGTAGTAGAAAAAACGTTTACAAAAACTCCTCAAATTCTCAAAATGGAATAATGGAAAAGATGACGAAGTAATTGCCTCATTTGTGACAGAGAAAACTTTGAAAAATAAAAAAACCAATGATAAAACCATGGTCAGATACTGACCTTGTGGAAATGAGAAAATTCATTGGGATGATTCTATGGATGGGTCTTCGTCCGCTACCAAAAAATTATCGAATAACCTTCATTTTTGCGATAATATGCAAAGGGATGATTATACAAGACATCCGCTTTACTTAATATGATTAATAAAAAAATTCCAACAGGCCGTCGTTCGTGATGTTTGCATTGATGAGAGCAACGCACCCTTCCGTGGGTGGAGATATATTTCAGACAATATATATTCCAAACAAAGCTTTATACTAAAGGAGGATACACCTGGAAATACAAAGTATACAAAGGAAAAGAAAAAGCAGATGGTGTTTCTGTTGGAGAAAATTTGGTGATGGAATTAATGGATGGTCCACTAGATTCGGGAAGATAATTGGTTTAATTTATATTCCTAAAGAAGTGATACAATAAAAGCTGAAATAGGGAGAAAAAATATCCCAACAAAATGAAGATAAAACTGTAGTATTAAAATGGAAAGACAGAAGGGATGTTTTGATGTACAAAGCACGACGATTCTATGATAAACTTAAATATTAAGTGCAAAGAAATCCGTAAACCGGTCATCGTGATAGATTGCAACAAAGGAAAGGTATTTATAGATGTGTCGGATCAAATGGCCAAGTATACACCATATTTACAAAGAACTATAAAATGATATAAACGAAATGGTATTCCATATTATTACTGGTACAACTATAGTGAATGCTTATTATTTGTATAAAAAAGTTTTTGATAAAAAGTTGCAATTTACCAAATTCGAATAACTTCTTGTCCCTGCAATGACAATTACAGACTCATCACCGACAATTCCAACTCCCTAAACGTTTACTGTACATATTTCCAAAGAAGTTGAAGGGTAGAAAAGGCAAACAAGAAATCGATGCCGTCTTTGTTACAAGCAAATGTGTGGATCTGCATATGCTCGCAAGAATGCCAAAAAAGTTGATACAATTTACGAAAAATGCAAAATTCCAATTTGTATCGACTGTTTTAAAAAAAATCATAAAAATGTTGCATAAAAGACATTTAAAAAGTTGCATCACAAATATTGAAAAAAATATATATTAAAAGTTGTTTTTTATTTTACTTTTAAAATCTTATAAACACATTTTGTTTGAATTTAAAAAACGCGTCTACAAATTTTCAAAATTGTAAAAAACAGTGAAATGAAAATACTGCGTCAAATTTTGATATTTTTCATTCTCCAACATGTCACTGAAATAAAATATTGACGATTGGAAGTGATGCAAGGAAGCAGCGAATTTCCGAAAGTGTGAAATAAATCGCCATCTTGAAATACTCGCGTTACTTCAGATTACCATACTGATGGTCAAGTTTTATGTCCCATTTAAAGTAACCAACAATCTGACGATTATTTCGAGGAATAGTGACATTTCTAAAATTTGTGGTGACCATTGAATGTGTGCAAATTTATGTTCACAACCCCAACTCCAATCAATAGGCCTTAAAGGCTTTCAATAGGTCACGAAAAAATGAATGATGCGGTATTCCTGGCCTCTGAATGTACTGAATGGTCTCCGCATTTTTTATAAGACGTCGAATCGTAGAATTCAGCTTTTTTTATGTAGAAAGCAAGCACAAGATGACACTCGAATAGTTTGAGTGGTATCTACCGTATGGAGATGCTTGTGGATATTAATCTTAAGCTTCTGTAGGTCGTAGTGCTCGGGAAGGACGTGCTTTGGTAGCTGATTCCACAAGCTTGTACTTCTCCAAAGAAAGGAGTTTAAATAAATTGACGTTTTGGCGTCTGTGAACCACGTCTGCCTATCGAGAAGATCTTGCAAATACTGCTCTAGGTGGCATCTTGTTATAGTCAGATCAGCGACCTTTCATCTATGTTCTAAACTGTCCAAGTTTCTGATTCCGACTCTGGGTCCCTTATAAGTCGAAATTATTTCATCTCTATTGAATCCAGCTCCAAATGTGCAAGCAATACTACGAAGATGGACGAATCTGGGCTTTGTAGAGGATTAGAATTTGTTGTCAATTAATTACCAATCAAAATCTAGAAGTTCGACCGTCTGATTAAGTTGTTGGTCATGCTCTAGACCTAGATATATATAGTGATAGATTTAGGGGCTTTAAGAGCAGATTAATTATGATTTTTTTCTTTCACCAGCCGCCCTAACTGTAATACCCTACATCAAATTTGACTCTAGCTACAACCATTTGTATTATACATTTTATTTATATAACCAACGAACTGCATAAACAAGATAATTTTACACTGAATATACTGTTGACACCAACACTAACAATTACACTGTCCAACGCGAGTTTCTATAACCAAGCTATCGTCTTCAGAGACTGGAGGTGAAACTGATAACTAATACCTGTTTTATACTAAATTTTCCCACCAATAAACCTTCTCCCGCGACAATTAATTCCAGCGGGGAAAAACTCCTTGACGGGAATATTCAGGTTTATACTTTGACTGCTAAACTAAAGAATGGGCTGTAAGGAATTGGCCCTTTGTCTCTATATAAACGACTCTTACATCTAGCAATTTCAATTCTCTCAAATGCATCCAAGAATTTATAAATAAATTTTTCTTGTTTTTCATTTCGAGTTTGGACAAAAGTGGCTTTACTCGGAGATTTCTCAAAACTATTTACAATTCTTTTATCATTACCGTAGAGTACAGCTTCATCTTCAAAGAAGGACTTTCCCTTATTGTATCTTTTGTATCTATTGCTTTTCAAAATGACTCATGAATAGTTTAGCCATAAACAGTTTCCCCATTGCTGTTCCTTCGTCTTGTTTGTAGAATTCGTTATTGTACTGGAAATAGTTTTGTTCCACACATCAGTGAGTCTTTAAGGTACACGAAGGTCTGCGGGATCGGCACGATGGAAAATAATGAACTTACATCAAAGGAGATTAAAATTTCCCCATTTTCAATCTTTCAAGTGTACACTCAAGCATAAGTTATCCGTAAGTAACCCAACATTGTCAAAGCTCTATTGCCTTCCCAAAATTCACAAACCTGGGAAGTCAATATGACCTATTGTTTCAACAATTTGTACACCTAGTTATAATATTTCCAGGTGGTTAACGAACGAATTTGAAAACCTACCCATCGAACCTGAGAGTTTTTCAGTGAAGTATTATAGTTTATCAACAAAGTGAAGACTGCAAAGATTGAAGATGGGGAAATTCTAATCTCCCTTGATGTAAGTTCATTATTTCCCAGCGTACCGATCCCGCAGACCATAATGTACCTTGAGAAGGTCTGAGAAACTCTATGTGAAACTATTTTTTTCCAAACCGAAAGTGAAAAACGAGAAAAATTCACTCTGATACCTTTCAGTCCTCTTTACACGAAAGGGTTGGAAGGAATATTTAGCAGAGTGGGTTTAAAACTGATTTATAAATCCAACAACACATTAAAACAATTGTTTGGCAATCCTAAGGATAAAATACCAAATTTCGAAAAGAGTTGTGGTGATTGTGACCGAAAGTATATTGGGCAGACTAAGAGATCCGTTATTGTCCGGTTTAAAGAGCACATAGCCAGTCACAATTATGGCATAAATATTAATAATGTAATATTGTTAAAAAATGTATCCAATAAAAAATGATTGGATGCATTTGAGGGCATTGAAATTGCGAGATCAATTGCTTACAGCCCATTCTTTAGTTTAGTAGTCAAATAATTAACATGAATATTCCCGTCAAGGAGTTTTTCCCGCTTCATTCTCTGAGGTCGATAACTTGGTTATCGAAACGCGCGTCGGACAGTGTAATTGTTAGTGTTGGTGTAAACAGTATATTTATTCAGTTTAAAATTTTCTTGTTTAAGCAGTTCGCTGGCTATATAAATAAAATTTATAATACAAAGGGCTGTAGTCAAATTTGATGTAAGCTAGTATTGGTTACAGTTAGGGTGGCTGGTGGAAGAAAAGAATCATAATTAATTTGCCCTTAAAGCCCCTAAATCTATCACCATATATATATATATATATATATATATATATATATATATATATATATATATATATATATATATCTATGTCTAGAGCATGACCAACAACTTAACCAGACGGTTGAACTTCTAGATTTCGATGTAGAGTTCCATACCTGAGTTTGATGGAGCTACAAAGCCCAGATTTGTCCATCTTCGGAGTATTGCTTGCACATTTGGAGCTGCACTCAATACAGAATAGAGAATTTCGACTTATTAGCGACCCAGAGTCAGAATCAGAAACTTGCATAGTTTAGAATATAGCCTTCAGTCTCTGAAGACGATAACTTGGTGATCGAAATGCGTTTAATTGTTAGTGTAGTGGTGGTGTAAACAGTATATTCAGTACGAATATCGCCAACAGTTCCAGAAATTCCAACTTAATTAACATAATTTTAGACATTAGTAAGCCGTAAATTTAATTTTTGTTGTTTTCAGAACTGTTTAAGAATTTTACAAGCAAGGTGGGTTCTCTCAGTGTCCTTAACAAGATTTTCCACCCGTTGGATGGAATTTTATCAGAAATGGTATTCAATAACCCACAAATGAAACAATTGATACAATCGAAAGAAAAGTTTGATGTTGTGATAGTACCACAATTTTTTATGGAATCACCAAAAGCTTTAGCTGCTCATTTCGACGCACATCTTGTTCTTTTCAATTACCACCCGGTTCATTCCTGGATGAACCATTTCGTTGGTAATCCATCTCTACCGTCCCTCGACACTCAACTTATTTTAGGATTTCCGGCTCTAATGAATTTCAAACAAAGATTAATTAACACTTTAGTTGCTAGCTTGTGGTACGTCAAGCAAGTACTGATTGAATATCCCGCAGAAGCGGAAATTGTACGTAAATACATTTCAAAAGATATCGATTTGACTCAAGTTCAGTATAACGTTTCTTTGGTGTTATCAAATTCCCACATAAGTTTGAATCGAGCTACTTCATCGGTACCTTGTATGAAAGAAATTGCCGGATTTCATATTAAACCTCCGAAAAAATTACCGGACGATTTGAAAAAATATCTGGACGAATCTGAAAACGGTGTCATATATTTCAGCATGGGAACGAATTTGAAAAGTGCCGAATTAACTGAAGAAACGAGGCAGAGTTTAATGAAAGCTTTCGCTAAAAGGAAGGAGAATGTTTTGTGGAAATTTGAAAGTGACGATCTGCCGGGAAAACCCGACAACGTTAGAATAGAAAAATGGTTACCACAATCTGATTTATTAGGTAAGTTGCGATGTTAATGTCCATCATGCCATGTCAGGTTTCCTGGATTTAATTGTTTTGTCAGTATTAGCCCTCTAAAAAACCTCTAAAGCTATGATGGGGCAGGTTAACATTACCCCATCGACTACCAAACAAGCGATTCGTATGTGATCATGGATTTGAAGATTTTTTGGTATATTTTCACCATCAGGAATCGATAACTTCGCTTTTTGTAATGAAATATGAAAGAATACATCAAATAATATTCTATATTTAAAGCTATGCATTCAAAGTAGCACTGTGGGTGGTCAAAGGCCGTTAAACACATAGACCAATGCCTTACTTAACATTACCAAAAGCGACGTCCTTTGAGAAGCTCGTCAGACGCTTTGGCTTGAACCTTTTTATGTCATTAGACTTACAGATAACTTGGACTACACTTTCATCCTCCTCCATACAACAATGGAATGGCGCCCAGTTAAGGATCATAACCACATTATTTTAGCAATTTCGGAGTCATAGAATCCATTTACAATAATTGGTTAACTCGGCGAAAAGTTTTGGGCATTATATTATTATTGCGCACAATTAGTTGAAACAACAATTCAGTATCGCATCTCAGTCTAATTTGTCTTTGCAACTGTGTTGTAAAACATAAATTCAGCAAATAATTTGAATGGTATAAACCACGCTTTAGATTTGTTGTGCAACACGAGTTTATCAAAAAAGTTGCGTATTATGAATGGGGCTTTAAGTTTGTGGTATTTTCTTTGTTAAATTCTTATGTTAGAACCTTTTTTACAGCTCATCCTAATATTAAATTGTTTATAACTCATGGCGGATTTCTAAGTACAATAGAAACTGTGTATCATGGTGTACCGACTGTAGCAATACCAGTCTTTGCCGATCAGAAACAAAACGCCGAATCAACGGTATCAGCAGGTTTCGCTAAAATTGTCAATTTTGCTGATATTTCCGAACAAACAATTTCAGACGCCATAGACGAGGTTATTACCAACAAAAAGTAAGTTAACACTTATATGTAGCGTTCGGGTAGCGTACCCAAACTATATCAAATCAGTTATCAGACTTACCTAGCATGGCAGAGAAGATACTGAAAGTTTTCTAGTTTTTCTTGCTATCGATAGTGATTTTGAACCATCAACTTCAGATCAAAACCACCCATAACTATTTTCTAAAGCCCAACTGAATGATTTAGAAAGAGATTTGGGACTTCCAAAAGACCATCCCGAATTATTTATTTCTAGGGTTGAAGCAACAATTTTTCATTGCTGCATGATTTGCCTTCTCTTGGTATAAAAATCAGCCAAGCAATTTCTGATCTAATTACTCCCTTCTGAGGTACGGGTTCCGCAACGTCTAACCATCGACTCTTAAAAAAAGTTTCGAAACTTTTCTTTTAGTCATAATTGAAGAGGATCGCTATATAACTGCTCAGCTCATACTGTCAGTTTGGTGGGATTACAAATTTTTTGTATTCTTTGAGCTGCTTCCAAGGAATCAACTTTTGCAACTCGTGGAAAACTATTGGAGCTTGACTGGGAAATGACGCCACATCCACCATACAGCCCTCTTCCGGCACCTTCTGATTACCATTTATTTCGAAGTTTGCAGAATTCTTTAAATTGTCAAATTTTCACAAATGACGATGAACTTCAATCACACCTGGTTCAGTTTTTTGCTGATAACGAACAGACGTTTCAGGCCCGTCTTATTGATTTATAATGTTTCCATTCATTTATAATAGTTTCGTCATGTTATTTATTTGTTCACTAATTATTCACTAACACCTATCATTTAATTTATTGAAATACACGGTTTTGTTTACTTTTCACTTTCCAGATGACATGAAGTAGTTTGTTAACCCCTTCGGTTGCTAGAGACGCTTTTTATATATTATCATCACATTCTAGAATCTTCGTTTCCTGGAAATCTCTAATTTGCCGCATACAAACAAAAAAGCATTCATAGAAATTGTTTCAATTCATCATTCATTTGAATGATTTGAAAGTCAATTTTGATCATGTTATCTCAATTTTGGAAAATAAAAAAATGTCATAATTCTGTCATTCTCAAAAATATAAAGATTGTGTTTTATCAACTAGTACGAGGGGTGTATGAAAATGAAAGGAACTTTCGGTTTATCTAAATTTACAGGTTGAATAAACGTGAGGTTATTGATGGAAAATTCCCATTTTCTTTCTAGATACACTGAGAATGCTAAATATAAATCAAAAATCTTCCACGATAGACCAATGGCGCCTATACAAGAAGCAGTTTATTGGATTGATTACATTGTACGCTATAACGGTGCCCCTCACCTACGAGTAGCTTCTGCAGTTCTAACTTGGTATCAATTTTATATGCTGGATGTATTATTAACAGTTTTTCTCATAATTTTTGTTGTTATTTTTATTTTAAAGACGATTTTTGGCTTCGTATACAGAAAAGTGTGTAGAAGTCAAAGCAAAAGTGTACAAAGCTCAACTAAAAAAATTAAAAGACATTGATATTTTTGTAAAAAAAATTTTTATGAGATTTTTAAATAAAGATATATTTATTTCATTTTCTTTTTGTTCAATTATATCTCAGATTAATAATACTCTATTACCGGATGGGAAAAAATATTAAATACTTTTTTTTAATTGAAATAAATTGAAAAAAACTTTTTGTTCAATACATCTCTAAGAATAATTTGAAATAATAAATTATATTGTGAACAAATACAAACAGAAATGTAAAGAAATATAGTAGACGATTAACAATTATTGATATACAGTGCTTTTCAGATAAAAGTATCCACCTTTAATAACTTTTGTAATACTGGTATTTAGAAAAAATCCAAAAACACGTCAATTTATGTTGGAAGGGGCAAGCATTATGGCTTATTTAAACTTACTGGAAAAGCCACCCCCTCACCCCTAGCAGCATCCCCTTTATTTTTTTAAATTACTTGTCATATTTTTTATGTAAAATTTGGATACTCCTCTTTGAGCTGATTTCAAAAATGTATAATACTTGTAGGTTAAAGGTTACTTATTATTTACTTTCACCTTATTTGCCTGTACTAAAATGGGTTGTACAACAGTTTAAACTCTTTAATCTTTTTAACTGTGCTATTTATTATGAAGTTACAATAAGTGTTCAAAATGAGTACCATTCACTTCCATACAATGGTATAATTTATTTTGAAATGCCTCTCTGACATTGCTTAATACGGCTGGATTTAATTGTCGACATTCATTTTCTATCCTCTCTCGTAAATCATCCAGAGATTCTGGTTGGGTAGCATAAACTTTTGTTTTTAAATACCCCCATAAAATGAAGTCTAGGGGTGTTAAATCCGGTGACTTAGGTGGCCACTCCTTCATCTGCCCCCTTCTACCTATCCAAAGAGCGGGGAATGTTTCGTTTAAAAATTGTCGGACAGGCATAGCATAGTGTGGGGGAGCTCCGTCTTGTTGAAATACCAGTAAATCTTCGGAAAGGTTATCATCATTTTCTATTATTGTTGTAATACGTGGGTCAACCCCTTCCCTGAGTAACTCAAGATATGATTCACCATTTAAATTTCCGTTGATGAAGAAAGGTCCGACAATGTGGTCACCTAGGATACCACACCAAACGTTTAACTTTTGGGGATGTTGTGTATGGAATTCACGCATAATATGTGGATCACTTTCAGCCCAATATCTACAATTATGCCTACTTACTAAGCCATTTAATGACCATGAGCATTCATCAGAAAAGCAAATATTGTTTAACAATTGTGGATTGTTATTGATAATTTGCGTCATTGATTCGCAAAACTCTAGACGACGATCAAAATCATCTTCATTCAACTCGTGCACCAACTTAACTTTGTATGGGTGGTACTTGAATTTATGTAGAACTCGGAAAACTGTAGAAGATGAAACACCGATCGCTCTACTTATTGTTGACAACGATTGGGGTTGTTGAGCCTCTAAGCTGACTTGCCCTAAAATTGCCACTTGGATTGCTTCGTTATTTACGAGTCCCTCTCGCTTATGCACTTTATTGCAAACAGACCCTGTTGTGGTAAATTTCTACATCAGTTGAATTACATACTTATGAGTTGCATGTCTTCCGTCATGTAATTCGTTAAATATTCTAGCAGCAGCTCTTGCACAATTATTATTTTGGTAGTATAAACCTACAATTTCAATTCTTTCTTGCAAAGAGTAAACCATTTCAGAGAAACAAAATAAATAATGTATCAAATTACACTATCAATAGTGACTACAAATTCTAGTTGACAATGTCAAACTTTAATAAAAAGTAGAGTTTTTTGTTGTTTGGATTTTTTAAGTAGAATAAATAGCACAGTTAAAAAGATTAAAGAGTTTGAATTGTTGTACAACCCATTTTAGTACAGGCAAATAAGGTGAAAGTAAATAATAAGTAAAATTTGTGCTCTTAAAAGAAAAATTGTTTATTGTTGATTTAAAAAAATAAAGGGGATGCTGCTAGGGGTGAGGGGGTGGCTTTTCCAGTAAGTTTAAATAAGCCATAATGCTTGCCCTTTCCAACATAAATTGACGTGTTTTTGTATTTTTTCTAAATACCAGTATTATAAAAGTTATTAAAGGTGGATACTTTTATCTGAAAAGCACTGTACACACTACCAAAAGCCTATGTCCTTTGTAAAGTTATTCAGGTACCTTAGATTGAACCTTTCAACGTAATTAAATAAACTGTAAGCTTTGTCCAAGTGTTTGAAATCGTTTATAAGACTGCTGGGCATAGCACCGTCGAACGCTCCTTTTATATCAAGAAATATCAAACCATGTTTCATCTAAATAAATTATGTGTCTATTAGAACTTCAGTAGTCTTTTATTTGACGCAAATAATCTTGTTGCTATCGAACTATTCTTGACGATTCGTTTATTGCCATCCGTTTATTTAGTTTTTGGTGTTTATAACCACCTGTTGACAAAACTTGACGCGATGTTTCTAAACTGATATAATTGTATTCTGGATAATCTGTTAACTTATGCTACCACGTTATTTAGTATTTGTCTGA
This sequence comes from Diorhabda sublineata, assembly GCF_026230105.1. Lineage (NCBI taxonomy): Eukaryota > Metazoa > Arthropoda > Insecta > Coleoptera > Chrysomelidae > Diorhabda > Diorhabda sublineata. The sequence goes on from NC_079483.1 coordinate 5,997,448, forward strand.
CAGCCATCGATGAATGTGAACGTTTTCAGTGAACATGGAAAAAATTATTCATCGTTATGTGATACAATATTTTTAGATCGAAAGGCCTTTGTCTAACCAATATAAAAGCTAAATTAGTTTCTACTATGGCTGAGACTGATCCTTCGTTATCAACAGTAAAATGTTGGATAGCAGGCCGTACGATCTACGATTATCTGCATTACATTCGTCGACCGAATGAGGTTAAGACTCCAGAAATGTTGAAGGAAATCCACGAAGCGGTACTGTGCGCGAAAGTGCGCGAGCTATCAGACATATGGGTGCCGCGTTTGCTCAAAATGGAACCGTGGATGAAACGTGGGGTCATTACTTTACGCCCGAAACAAAAAAACAATCAAAATAATCGACTGAAAAGGGAGAATCGGCTCCAAAAACCGTTCCATCTGCAAACGAGGTCGTGGCGTCGGTTTTTGGTATGCGCGCGGGATAATTTCCATTGATTATCTTGAAAAAGAAGGAACTAATTAACGAAGCGAAGAAATCAAGCAAAAACAATCGCATTTGACTAAGAAGAAAGTGTTATTTCATCAAGATAATGCACCAGCTCACACATCCGTTATTGCAACGGCCCGAATTAATGAATTCATGTTTAGAATTGCTACCTCAAGCCTCCTATTCGACAGATTCAGCTCCCTCTAATCATTTTCTGTTTTAAGACGTGAAAAAATGCCTTGGTGATCAAATATATTCCAACAAAGGTGAAGTTGGTAGTTAATAGCTATTTTGAGGAGCGTGAGATTCTAAAAAGCGGATTACGTTTGCTATCCGAGCTGTTCAACAATTTCCTGTCCTTATCTCGAATGTAGCTCGCACGAAACTGAATTTTTTCTTCTTGGAATGTACTGTCCTATATGCATACTTAAATCATGACGTTTGTGATAAAGCAATCACTTATCCTTATGAAGATTGTCCTGTTTGTGAACGAATAGTATGTCCAAAATTATAATGCGATCATTGTTCAACTCCCTGGTGACTGTTGTCCTACTTGTCAATCGAAATTGTGTCCTAATAGTCAGTCTGTTTCAATTGAAGATGCTATAACACCCTTTGGTGACAATTTCTCACCAATATTTTGTAATAAAATACAGTGCGGCAGTTGCGAATTTCCTGTTATACTTCCCGGAGGATATTGCCCTACATGTCAACCGATATTTTGTCCAAATATTCAATGGTCTACACGTAAAGTTGCCGTAATACCTATTGGACAATGTTGTCCTATTTGCGTACCAGTATATTGTCCAAAAATTAGATGTAATTCCAACGAAATTGCCGTTAACGTTTCGAGTAATTATTGTCCAGTTCGTAAACCCACTTTTTGTCCAAATACACAATGTATTTTAAGTCTTGGAAATATGTCAGCAGAATTATTTGAAAAGTGGTTTAATGAACATTTCACCATAGTCAGTAATAGTTACGGACAACGAATCCTACAACTCGTGTCAACTCCTCAAGATAGTAGTAGTAAAAAAGCTTAAATTTTAGCATATATGTCTGGAAAAAAAATTCCTATTCTTGTCAGCAATCGTGAAAAAAGGTCTAAAGTTAGAGAAAACGTATTATATTGCCAAGTTGTACAAATAACAAGGTCATACTCTTCTTACACTGAATAAAGAGGTTGTGAAACTCGTGAAGAAACTTCTAGCAGCAGACCACCGATAATTTTGAAAAAACTGTGTTGAATATGCCATCAAAGAAGAAGATGATTAAGTGGTATCACCCTCTTTACAATCCATCATAATTCAATCAAATGATGACTCTACTTTAGACGATACTGACTACCATGATTATTTATATTGATAATTTTGTATTGAAATGCTTTTTTTTCTTCTGTTTTATTTGTAAAAAATTTATTTTCCTTTATAGTTTTTGCTTATTTCGTTTTCCCGGAAAAAAAAACGAAGGGGGTACAAAAAGGGCTTAGCTCACGTCTGATATCTTGTTTAAACCAAACTCCCTTACAGACAGGTACATTTTACTCGTCTATTTACGTTTCATGATTTAATATTTGTTGAAAGTTATGGATAGGTAATCGTGATTATTAGGTTTTATATTTATAAATGAAATACACAGTGTTTAACATTCATATATTAAGTCTTTATTTAAAAGACTACGTTTTCGAGGAGCGTCCTCACGCTTGAAAGAGTCGGTTTGTACTAACTAAAAACTAATAATAAAATATTTACAATGAGGTCTAAGCCTCTCCTTAAGAATCGTAAAATTACAGATGTTTTACTAAAATATATGCATTACTCCGAAAAGTAAAAGAGTCCTTTGTGTGACCCATGTGTCCGGGGTCATAAAACAGAGGTAGGACTTACTTTTCCTTTTCTAAAATATCTTTCAACTAAATGTTAAGTTTCCTTAAACATAAAATCTAAGCATAATGTTAAAATAATCAAAATGAAAAAAATAATTTCTAAAATAGGATTCAATTTTGCTCAGAGAAATTCAACAATATTCATTATAAATTTCTAAAATGATGTAGGAACGCCTATGACATATTTTATAATATCCAATTGATATTGGAAGAACGATAAAATCAGTTCAATATTATAAAAAATATATTTTATGTAATCGTAAAATTTTTTGTCTACCAGTATACAATTAAAGAATGTGCGCTACCTTTGTTATATTCTAGAGCATAATAATGAAGATACCTAATTGATTAATGTCTATACACTGTTGTCAGTTTATATTCCCGATAAACTCAAATCCTTGAACATTGGTTGTAGATAATTCTCACATATGGCAACTGCGTCGTCGCGTCGAAGCACTCAGACTGATCTGTTTTAATATAAACGTGGTTCTTGGTCTGTGTCAACATTCCAATTAGTAGATAACCTACATTTTTAATATGATATTAATATAGTTTTAACAAAATCAAATTCAATTAAACTTTTATTTATTAATATAAGTGTTTTAGTTATAATGAGTACTAAAGTTTTACTATTATTTTTTTTAATTATCGTAAGTGTTAGTGATATAAATTCTGCGAAGATCTTGGGAATATTCGCTTTCTTTTCACCAAGTCATTATTTTCTGGGTAAAGAATTAATGGTAGGTCTTGCTGAAAATGGTAACGATGTAACGATGTTGACGATTTTCGAAGAAAAAAATCTACCAAAGAATGTTAAATATAGACATATTACCATGGAAGGTGTGCTTGAAAAACAACAAGGTAAAGCAAAAAAATTTAATGTATATAAAAAAGTTTTTATTATATAATTTTGATATTGAAGATATCTATAATGTATAAAGTGATGTTTTTTAATTATTATCAAAGTAAGAGTTTGATAATTATTAATTGATTACTTGATTACGAAAAAATTGTGCTCAAGAGTCTCGAAAATCTACTAAAATTGATTGATTAGATGATAGGAAGAAAAAATGATTCTTTAATGTTTGGCGGCGAAAGACGCGTCTACAAATTTTCAAAATTGTAAAAAAAAATAGTGAAATGAAAATATTCTGTCAGATTTTGATATTTTTCATGCTCCAATATGTCACTGAAGTAAAATAAATATCAATTAATCTGACGATTTTCTTATTGGGTCATATTTTAAAGGAAATTCGAGGGACAGTGACAATTCTAAAATTTGTGGTGACCATTGAATGTGTGCAAATTTATGTTCCCAACCCCAACTCCAATCAATAGGCCTTAAAGGCTTTCAATAGGTCACGAAAAAATGAATGATGCGGTATTCCTGGCCTCTGAATGTACTGAATGTTCTCCGCATTTTTTATAAGACGTCGAATCGTAGAATTCAGCTTTTTTATGTAGAAAGCAAACACAAGATGACGCTCGAATAGTTTGAGTGGTATCTACCGTATGGAGAGGCTTGTGGATATTGACCTTAAGCTTCTGTAGGTCGTAGTGCTCGGGAAAGACGTGCTTTGGTAGCTGATTCCGCAAGCTTGTACTTCTCCAAAGAAAGGAGTTTAAATAAATTGACGTTTTGGCGTCTGTGAACCACGTCTGCCTATCGAGAAGATCTTGCAAATACTGCTCTAGCATCATGTTATAAACAGATCAGCGACCTTTCATCTATGTTCTAAACTATCCAAGTTTCTGATTCTGACCTGGGTCGCTTATAAGTCGAAATTCTCTATTCTGTATTGAGCTCAGCTTCAAATGTGCGAGCAATACTACGAAGATGGACGATTTTGGGCTTTGTAGAGGATTAGAAGCTATTGCGTGATATAAAGCTTTTTACTCCCAAGTTTGTATGAAACTACCTAATTAGGTTATGTAGATATGCCAACTAGCGAATTTGCGGTGATGGTGATATTTCATGTCAGGCAGGACTTAGCAACCGTAAACTGTATTAGACTCAATTAGATTGCTTCCATCACATTCTAGAATGTTTGGTATAAATGGTGGTGATCTGTTGCTTTATTTCCGAGTTGTGTCCATCGATAGCGACCAGGATGGATCGGTATTTACGAAAGCTACTAAGCAAGTCCATAAACAGCTGTTACAAATATTTTTCATTACAATGTTAATCATTGTTATAAGTATGCAGGAGTAATACAATCTAAATGGTAGTTTTGGTCCTATTTATTTACTTGTAACACCCCACCCAACAATTAATTAATATCTCAATCACACTCAATCGAAATCTACAAGTTCAACCGTCTGGTTAAGTTGTTGGCCATGCTCTAGACCTAGATATAAATGGTGATAGATTTAGGGGCTCTAAGGGCAGATTAATTATGATTTTTTTCTTCCGCCAGCCGCCCTAACTGTAACCAATACTACCCTACATCAAAGTTGATTCTAGCTATAGCCCTTTGTATTAAAAATGCACTAAATTTTATTAATATAACCAACGATCTGCACAAAAAACATAATTTTAAACATTAGTAACAATAATAATGTTATTTTTGTTGTTTTCAGAAATGTTTAAAAATTTTACAAGCAAAGTAGGATCTTACAGTGTCCTTTATATGATTTTTAACCCAATGGGTGGAGTTTTATCAGAAATGGTATTCAATAACCCACAAATGAAACAATTGATACAATCGAAAGAAAAGTTTGATGTTGTGATAGTACCACAATTTTTTATGGAATCACCAAAAGCTTTAGCTGCTCATTTCGACGCACATCTAGTTCTTTTCAATAACCACGCGGCTCATTCCTGGATGAACCATTTCGTTGGTAATCCATCTTTACCTTCCCTCGATACTCAACTTGTGTTAGGATTTCCGGCTCTGATGAATTTCAAACAAAGATTAATTAACACTTTAGTTGCTAGCTTGTGGTACGTCAAGCAAGTACTGATTGAATATCCCGCAGAAGCGGAAATTGTACGTAAATACATTTCAAAAGATATCGATTTGACTCAAGTTCAGTATAACGTTTCTTTGGTTTTATCAAATTCCCACATAAGTTTGAATCGAGCTACTTCATCGGTACCTTGTATGAAAGAAATTGCCGGATTTCATATTAAACCTCCGAAAAAATTACCGGACGATTTGAAAAAATATCTGGACGAATCTGAAAACGGTGTCATATATTTCAGCATGGGAACGAATTTGAAAAGTGCCGAATTAACTGAAGAAACGAGGCAGAGTTTAATGAAAGCTTTCGCTAAAAGGAAGGAGAATGTTTTGTGGAAATTTGAAAGTGACGATCTGCCGGGAAAACCCGACAACGTTAGAATAGAAAAATGGTTACCACAATCTGATTTATTAGGTAAGTTGCGATGTTAATGTCCATCATGCCATGTCAGGTTTCCTGGATTTAATTGTTTTGTCAGTATTAGCCCTCTAAAAAACCTCTAAAGCTATGATGGGGCAGGTTAACATTACCCCATCGACTACCAAACAAGCGATTCGTATGTGATCATGGATTTGAAGATTTTTTGGTATATTTTCACCATCAGGAATCGATAACTTCGCTTTTTGTAATGAAATATGAAAGAATACATCAAATAATATTCTATATTTAAAGCTTTGGACGGTTTGGCTTGATCCTTTTGATGTCATTAACATATTACTTTCATATCTACCCAGATAAGGATCAAAATCAGGATATTTTAGAGTTTTCGAAGTCATAGAATCCATTTACAATTACCCCAGATGTCGGAAATTAATACTTTCACCAATAATTGGTTGGCTTGACTAAACGGGGGTTTGAATTTTATGTGCAACACCAGTTTATTAAATAATTTATTTGATACAAACTGGGCTTTCAATTTGCGGTGCAACACGAAATAATTAAACAATTTGCTCAGTATAAACCGGGCTTTGAATTTGTCTTTGCAAATCTTTATTAAAACACAAATTTATGAATCAATTTACATAGTATAAACTAGGCTCAAAATTTGTTGTGCAATAGGAAATTATCAAACAATTTGCTTGGTATAAACCAAGTTTTAAATTTGCCATGCAACACTGTTCTAAAACACGAATTTATCAAACAATTTACATGGTATAAACTGAGCTTAAAATTTGTTGTTCAACACAAATTTATTAAACAATTTACCTGGTATAAATCAGGCTTAAAATTTTTTGTGCAACACGAATGAATTGAACAATTTGTTTAGTATAAACCGTGGTTTAAATTTGTTGTGCAATACCAGTTTAATAAAAAATTGATTCGGTATGTTCCTGGCTTTAAATTTGTCTCTGCAACTCTGTTGTAAAAAACGAATTTATTAAACAATTTGCACAGCATAAATCAGGCTTTAAATTTGTTGTGCAACACAAGTTTATTAAAAAACTTGCATAGTATAAATGGGGCTTCAAGTTTGTGGTCTTTCCTTTGTTAAATTCTATGTTACTTAGATCCTTTTTTTACAGCTCATCCTAATATTAAATTGTTTATAACTCATGGCGGATTTTTAAGTACAATAGAAACTTTGTATCATGGTGTACCGACTGTAGCAATACCAGTTTTTGCCGATCAAAAACAAAACGCCGAATTATCGGTATCAGCAGGTTTCGCTAAAATTGTCAATTTTGCTGATATTTCTGAACAAACAATTTCGGACGCCATAGACGAGGTTATTACCAACAAAAAGTAAGTTAACACTTATATGTAGCGTTCGGGGATTAAACTTGTACCCAAACTATATCAAATCAGTTATCAGACTTACCTAGCATGGCAGAGAAGATACTGAAAGTTTTCTAGTTTTTCTTGCTATCGATAGTGATTTTGAACCATCAATTTCAGATCAAAACCTCCCACAACTATTTTCAAAAGCCCAACTGAATGATTTAGAAAGATATTTGGGACTTCCAAAAGACCATCCCGAATTACTTACTTCTAAGGTTGAAGCAACAATTTTTCCTTGCTGCATAATTTGCCTTCTCTTGGTATAAAAATCAGCCCAGCATCGACTCTTAAAGAAAAGTTTTGAAACTTTACTTTTAGTCACAATTGAAGAAGATCGCCATATAACTGCTCAGCTCATGCTATCAGTTTGGTGGGATAACAAATTTTTTGTATTCTTTGAGCTGCTTCCAAGGAATCAACTTTTGCAACTCGTGGAAAATTATTGGGGCTTGACTGGGAAGTGACGCCACATCCACCATACAGCCCTGATCCGGCACCATCTGATTACCATTTTATATCTCGAAGTTTGCCGAATTCTTTAAAGTGTCAAACTTTCTTTCAAAAGAACGATGAACTTCAATCACACCTGGTTTATTTTTTTGTTGATAAGGACCAGAATTTTCATGAGCTGGCAATAATGAAGTTGAAAGAAATATGGTGAAAGGTCTTTGTGCAAAATGGGAAATATATAATTGTTTAAAAACTATTCTTCGTTAAAGGAAAATGTTTTATTTTATACTACTTTTAACCGAAATACTTTGTCGCGTACCCAATAAATAAAATCCTTAAATTTCTTAAGGAAGGGTTGAAAAAGCAGGCCCGTCTTATTGATTTATAATGTTTCCATTCATTTATAATAGTTTCGTCATGTTATTTATTTGTTCACTAATTATTCACTAACACTTATCTTTTAATTTAGTGAAATACACGGTTTTGTTTACTTTTCACTTTCTAGATGACATGAAGTAGTTTGTTAACCCTTTCGGTTGCTAGAGACGCGTTTTATATACTATCATCACATTCTAGAATCTTCGTTTCCTGGAAATCTCTAAGTTGCCGTAAACAAACAAAAAAGCATTCATAGAAATTGTTTCAATTCATCATTCATTTGAATGATTTGAAAGTCAATTTTGATCATGTTATCTCAATTTTGGAAAATAAAAAAATGTCATAATTCTGTCATTCTCAAAAATATAAAGATTGTGTTTTATCAACTAGTACGAGGGGTGTATGAAAATGAAAGGAACTTTCGGTTTATCTAAATTTACAGGTTGAATAAACGTGAGGTTATTGATGGAAAATTCCCATTTTCTTTCTAGATACACTGAGAATGCTAAATATAAATCAAAAATCTTCCACGATAGACCAATGGCGCCTATACAAGAAGCAGTTTATTGGATTGATTACATTGTACGCTATAACGGTGCCCCTCACCTACGAGTAGCTTCTGCAGTTCTAACTTGGTATCAATTTTATATGCTGGATGTATTATTAACAGTTTTTCTTATAATTTTTGTTGTTATTTTTATTTTAAAGACGGTTTTTGGCTTCGTATACAGAAAAGTGTGTAGAAGTCAAAACAAAAGTGTACAAAGCTCAACTAAAAAAGTTAAAAGACATTGATATTTTTGTAAAAAAACTTTTTATGAGATTTTTATATAAAAATATATTAATTTCATTTTCTTTTTGTTTAATAATACCTCAGATTAATAATACTCTATTACCGGACGGGAAAAAATATTAAATACTTTTTTTTAATTGAAATAAATTTAAAAAACTTTTGGTACAATACATCTTTAAGAATAATTTGAAATGATAAATTATATTGTGATTTTTTCTAAATACCAGTATTACAAAAGTTATTAAAGGTGGATACTTTTATCTGAAAAGCACTGTACACACTACCAAAAGCCTATGTCCTTTGTAAAGTTATTCAGGTACCTTAGATTGAACCTTTCAACGTAATTAGATAAACTGTAAGCTTTGTCCAAGTGTTTGAAATCGTTTATAAGACTGCTGGGCATAGCACCGTCGAACGCTCCTTTTATATCAAGTAATACCCCCCAGACAGACCTTTCTATTGCGCAATATAATCTCCATCCTTATCAACAGATAACCTAGAACCCACAGACAACCCCAGAAGTATGTGGATTTGCTTGTCCAGACAGATACCGATTCGTCAGTATTTAACTACTGATCACAAGCATAAAAAAATAAATGTATACATTTGGCATATACATATATACACCATCTATATCGGGTGGGCAGCAAATAAATTATTACAGAAGTGCCCTGAAAAGTACGTGGAAATTACTTTTAGAACTTAAAGTCCAATATTCGAAAATATAGAATTGAAAAAGCAAAATATTTTGAAATTTATCGAATTAAGTAGCACTTTTTATGCAGTAATCGAATTCTTCACCAAATTCTGCGCGTTTTTCATTCGAAAAATTGTAGTGTATCTCTTCAAATAATAGGTAGGGGAGAGTGGGAACTTTTTTATAGAAAAAAATGCTTGTAAGTCCGGTTCTGCTTAGCCGATTTTTATAAACTTGATATTGTTTGGAAACGCATTCATTCAACAATACAAAATATGTAAATTCTAAACATTTTAATTAGCTAGAGGGCGTTTTTTGTATAATATTATTTATAAATTGTGATTTTTCTTGAATTCACCCTTAGCCAATCGTCGTTCAGAATTTTTTATATCAAATATACCCTGATAGGTCAATAGGACGTGGAAGTTTATTTATTTGGTCACCCAGTGCTTTTGCCGTAAGGGAGCTCCACCCCAACTAGAGAGTGAAAATTTTTATGTTGAGAATAACCGCAGAAATTGATAGAAAACCAAACTTCAAGCAAAAAATGTTTTTAGCATTATTTTTCCAAAATTAATAGATTTTTAGTTATGCGCGATTGAAAAAACCACTTTTTTAATCAATTTTTCATTGATAACTCAAATACTTCTGATTTTATCAAAAAAAGTGCTGGAGACAAAAATAAAGTTTATGAAAAAATAGAAAGATTGGTTTTTCAAAATTTGCTTTAGGCATAATACAAACCAAATTATGATTGAAGGAAATTTGAATATTTTTATCGAATGAAAATTTTTTTAAATTCAACGTCGAGTAACGGCAAAAATATCAATTTTTCGAGGTAGTTATAACTAATCTTTTTCAAAGTACTTTTAAAACGCTTTAAAATGAGGGTTAGTATAACTCTCTGGCATAAAAACTAAGAAAGTTATGGCCGAAATTAAATCGATTTATTTTTTTTGAAACCTCAATTTAACCTTTATCAATATAAAAATATAAACCCATATCACTTTACTTAAGTACTATTGATGATTTTTAAGAGTTTGAACGATTTAGAATGTCTAATTTCGAAAAAAATTTAAAATGTTTAAAATCAAAAAATCATTTTCGAAATTTTCCAAAATTTCTGAAAAACATATTTTGCTTATAAAACAACTGAGATATAACCTGACAAATCGTACCCTAACGTATGACTGATATCATTTTCGAACCCTTTAAACGTTGCCCTTTAAAAAATAGAGGGTTTGAGAAATTTATAACGTTTAAAAACTTATAGGTTATAAAACTTCTCATAAATCTACGTTTTGGGCAACTAAGTTACTAGATAATTAAGCAAAATATGTAAATATATATATTTTGTAAATATTTTCAAAAGGGTTGATTCATAGCTGAAAATTTTAAATTTAAATAATATTCAAGTTAAAAGGGATGAAAAAATTTCACTTTTCAATGAATATTTTAAATATTTATTTTAATTTTTTCCGAAATAGGGGATGATTTATAGGGGTTGAAAATCATCAAAATATTAAAGTCGAATAGATAAAAACATGTCGATTTAAAGTAAATAAATCGCCAAGAGGAATAAATACGTCTATAAATATTTTTTTTTCAATTTTTGGTATACAAAATAATTGAGTTAAACAGAAACAAAACGAATCAATTTAATATAATTAAACTACCACAAAGTAATTTAATAATTTTGTTATTTTATATTAATCGAGGGTGCTCTATAAGGGATGAAATACGTCAAGTGGGGTTGAAAAATTATAAATACTATATTGAAGCATTAAACAACTTACATTCAAACCTTGAAAGTATTTTTCTATTCATTAAATGCTTATACTTATAACTTTATTCATTTTTTGCAATAAGGGGTAGTTTTCACCACTAGGAGTTATAAGCGCATATTGGCATATTGGTATATTTTGAAGATAGGGGTGAATCAAACTTGATTTTAAATTTCCATGCAGGTTCATGGAATATTTGTCAAAAGAAATCACTATATCTAAAATATATGGAACAGCGCCCTCTAGCATTCACGTTGTTAATTAAATTGCTAAAATTTACATATTTTGTACTGCTGGTAAATAATATTTCAATTAAAATCAAGTTTATAAAAATCGGATGATCAGAACCGGACTTACAAGCATTTTTTTATAAAAAAGGTCCCACTCTCCCCTACTTATTATTTGAAGATATACACTAAAACTTTCCGAATGAAAAATGCGCAGAATTTGTTGGAAAATTCGTTGAAAATTTCGTTATAATTTTCAACTCAACTGCTAAAACTTCATCCTGATGCAAGACAAGGCCCATCCTGAATTAGCCAACTCGTAGCCCGGACTTGAATCCTATCGAGTATTTATGGGATGAAATGTTCGTGCCAAAAATCTTGCACTAGCCACGGATATAATGGCTAATAAAATGAAAAAAAAAAAGATTTATTTGTTTATTATCGAGTTTGTAATCTCACAAATACATTATATGTTTATTATTTTAAGATTGGGGAAGTTTTTAACTTTTGACACATCGATTATTCTCGTTGCAATACAAATTTCGGTCACACAGAGTATCTGTACCTGCACAATCTTCACCTTCACCTAAAAAAACAATTTTTGTTAACCATAGTTTCGAATTTGTTTGAATATTTACCTTTTATAACGTAGCAAGCAGGACAACAAACACAAGGATTCGACCGAAGCTCTGTTCCTTTAGGACATTTGGGTACACCACATTGGATACCTTGACAATAAGGAGGGTCACAGTTGAAACAAATTACTTGAGAGGTTAATAGAATAACCAGAACTGTTAAAAGTTGATATTTCATTTTGAAATTTGTATTTGATTTGAAAACAACGATAGATTGTGTATTTAAAGACAATTTAATCAGTATAAGTGAACCTAAATGTGACTCCAATTAACAAATAATATTAATCTAGAATAATTTATGGAAAAAATAGACAATGGCGTGCGAATTAAATTTTTTTGAGGGGTATAATGTGTCCCCGGAAACGTGAAACGCCTTTTATAGTTCTTCCAATATCAATTGCAGCTTATAAAAATCCTTGCCGACAATTTTATTCGATCTACTATAAGCGTACGTACCTCATTTTATAAATTTATTATTTTTATAAATACTTTCAATAATATTTATATCTTATGCGAGAAATTATTCGTTAAAATGCAATCGAATCATTATAAATTAACTTGCTACAACTGAATATTAAACTATAAAACGTAAATAGACGAGTAAAATGTACCTGCATGCAAGGGAGTTTGGTTTAAACAGGATACCAGACGTGAACTGGGACATTTTGTACCCCATTCGTCTTTTTTTTTCTGGAAAACGAAATTATCATCCGTTTATTTAGTTTTTGGTGTTTAAAACCATATGCTGACAAAACTTTGACGCGATGTTTCTAATCTGGTATAATTGTCAACTGATTCCAGTTAATTCGGCAATTCTTATTATGATTGCATTGAATTAAATTACTTGCTATATTTGTATATCTGAATCTTTATTATTAAATTCATATATACCTTTATTTAATTTAATTAAATAAATCTCATCAAACCACACCACTGCTTATCGCAGACTGACTCTGGCTGGAATATTTCTGATAGCTTCGGCCAATAGAAATGCATTTATGTTTACGATTCGATGTTTTCCTTTGTAAACAGTGTAAATGATGAGTCCACGTGGACTGACGGTTTGTTAGATGTTTATAGAATTTTATACGAGAAGAAAAAATTATTTTTCATTTTTTAATTTGGTTTGGGTGCCGTGCGTATTTATGAAATATTGATTGTTCCTCGCGTAACTGTCTTTTGGAGGCTTTTCGTTGTAACCTCAACCTTTTGTTACGAATTTTTAATACTATTTTCTCTGTTTGTTTTCACATTATTCATTTATAGAAAAATTGTTGAAAATATAAGCTAGAGAAATACACTGTAACTTAGGTGGTCGGTTGGTAGCAATGATTCTTGTTTGACAGTTGACATTGGAAAAATTATTTGAATTCGAAAGTTTGGTTAAGTTACAAACAAATCATCCTGTAAACAAAATATCGGGGAAGAACCTAAATTTACACCACCAGAGCCGCTCTAACAATTATGAAATAGTTATTTATGATATAAAGTACTTCAAGCACGAGTATCATATAATATTTTATCTACGATAAGATTTAGAAAAACAAAATGGAATCATAATGTTGATGATAATCATTAATATGGGCTTGACTAATCTGAAAAATATGCAATAATTTTTAAGCTTTTTAATATTAATCGAAAAAAATCGTCAAAAATGATTTTATATATATTTTGTTTAGTTACATTGTAGTTTCTGCAATTTTAGGAAAAGTGAAATCAAATTCTTCTTCCTTGTTTTTCTAATTTAAAAATCAGTGTTTTATCAATCAAAATGTGACAAATATTTTACTAAATGACGATGACTCTCCATACTTTTTAATGACAGTACAAAATTATTTCAAATACAGAACCTTTGACTTTTACTATAATCCAAAATTTGTTAAGGACATTTTAAATATTCTCACAGATTATATTGAATATTTCCTGAAATCTTCATAAGTAAACTGAATAGGAAAAGGTTTGGAGTGGTCAAAATCCTTGTGTATTTTGTTTTATGGCGGGAATTTTGAAAACGGGAACTCATCGATTTGCTCTAAATCTTTCACACACTAGATTATTGTATCTAAAAGGATTTGCAAGGGAAGGATGAAAAATATTTATAATAATAGTTCTGAACCCACGAAAAATGTATATATGGATGATATATAAAAAAATTATTATTCCTACTAGCTACAATAACTTTACGTAAGGTGTAAGAAAATCGGATTTTTACCTATAGCAAGATACGAAGATAGCAGAAGTATCTAGCCTGACCTAGATCCCACTGCATTAGAAAGTACACATTCTGTAGAGCATATGTTTTAACTTTGAAGACGCCAGACCTGCGAAGACCGGAATCGCTCGATCAAATCAGGAAATGTTAAACAAAATCCACAAAGCGGTACTGGATGGTCGTTGATTGAAAGTGCGTTGGTTCACAATGGAACAAAAACAACGTCGTGCAGATGTTTCCTAAGAATGTTTGGCAATGCATCACTTCACATCCGAAACAATCAAAACAATGGACCGAAAAGGCAAAACCAACTTCAAAGATCGTTCCATCTGCAGGCGTCGGTTTTTTGGAATTCTCGTGTGATTATTTCCATTGAGTATCGGCGAGTCTTATGCAAACTTATTACAACTTTTGAGCGAAGAAATCAAACAAAAAAGTCAGCATTCGGTTAAGAAGAAAGTGTTTAATCAAGACCCTACACCAACTCAAACATCCGTTATTGCAATGACCAAAATTAATGATTCAAAATTTGAATTGCTACCTCTTGCGCCCTATAAGCCAGATTTAGCCCCATCGGATTATTTTCTGATCCAAGACTTGGAAAAATGTCTTGGTGGTCAAAGATTTTCCAACAATGATGATGTCAGTAGTTGATAGCTATGTTGAGGAGCGTAATGTTCTAAAAAAGTAGATTACGTTCAAAAATAAATATATTTTTTTCCAAAATTTTTGTGGTTCCTTTGTTGGGGCAAGTGCTTCTCGGATCTTCCTCGTATAGGAAAAAACATAGTCTAGATATAGACACAAAATATCAATAGCTGAAAATACGTGGTTAGGTTATGTTAGGTTAGGTTATCTTAGGCTAAGTTATGTTAGGTTAGGAATTTTTCTTCATCCTCTTTCCTCGCGAAACGTACAATAATCTAGCGTGTGATAGAATATATGGTGAAAATTTGAACCAAATCGGTGGGTTCCCGTTTCCGGAACTTCAGTTTGTTTTATTTCAATTCCAAAAATCTCTGCCCCCCCTCAAACAAATTCCACCAAAAATACGATTCTAGATTTTTTAATAAAGTGAGGAAAAGTCGCTTTCAACACTTAATTAAAAAAATATCAATATTTAATCGTTTCATAATATATTATTTGATGAGCTTTCCCCACGGATGTCTATGTGGGTACTGGGGAATTAACAAACCGAAAAAGAAAACGTAAAGTGATTAAAAATAACTGTGTATTTTGATAACGTTATCGCTTTGAGTTGAAATATTGAAAATAAAAGCAAATCAAATGAACATTAGTACGGTGGATTACATTTAAAATTTAGTGCATACGAAATTACGAAATACCAAACTTTTTTATTGAAAATACCTCATTCTTATGTTTTTTTAGGTTACTGAATCCAAATGTGATGCTTAAAAAGCTGTACCACCCACCATTTATTCACATTTTATAGTTACATTTATTAAATCAAGCAAAATTTTTAGGATTTAACAGCTTTTTTATAGTTAAAATAAAATTGAAAAAATAGTTCTAATGAACCAAGACCGACTCCATACCTACCTAGGGGTATTTAATGAACGAAGATTATGTTGGTAGTACTGCTGAAACACATGCTAAACAGATGCTGTTTAGTTTAGTTTCAACCTAACCTCAGTTTTACGTTTCCGTTTCCTTTATGTACATGTGCACAGTGCAATGCCTAATCGCGATTGTAAAAATTCTGCTGACAGTTTTTGTTATATTTATGGTGAGTTTGTTATTAAAAAACGCCAAAGAAACGTTACAAACTCTGTAAAAAAGGTTTATCTAGCATACTTTCGAACTAAACTTGGAGATCAGGATAAATCTTGTGCGCCGCATAAGATTTGTTATGTATGTGTTGAAGAACATAGAAAATGGTCATAAAAGAGAAAAAACACTTCAAATTTGATGTTTCTATAATAAGGACGGAACCAAGAAATCATTCCGATGACTGTTACTCTAAAAACAAGAAGGTAATAAGCTTCCCTAACCTTCCATCCGCTATCCGACCAGTAGGGCACGGTGTGGATTCGACGGTCCCTGAACCACCGAAGGACTTAAATTCTATTGCAACAGAAGAATTTTCTGATGTACATTTGGATTTAGAAGAACACGATGAAGAATTTCAATGTGTTACAGAAAATCTAGAGCGTAAATTGTTTACTCAGGTCGAGCTTAACGACTCAGTTGAGGATCTGGGCTTAACGAAAGAAAAAGCTCAACTGCTTGGCTCTAGGCTAAAAGAAAAGAACTTGTTGGCGGCTGGAACTAGCGTTCATGTGTATAGGAAGAGGGAACAGCAATTTTTAAAGTATTTCGAACAAGAGGGTAATTTGAGGTACTGCTCAGACATTCATGGTCTAATGATTGAGTTTGGGCACAAAAAAGAAGACTGGAGGCTGTTTATTGATTCATCCACAAATAGTTTGAAGGCTGTTTTACTACACAACTTCTGTCGGTCATTCTGTAAACGAAAATCTAGAAATAGTGTTAAATAAAATAGGTTATTTTGCACATGGTTGGATCTACATTGGTGCAAAAAGAACTGTCCTGCTATAGAGTCTTTAAAGCCTGGCGAAAAGAACATTCTACGCAAAAATCTCGTAGACCCAAAAACCACCACTACCCATTAAGTTGGGCCTCATGAAACAGTTTGTAAAGGCTTCGCCTAAAGACGGGTCTTCTTTCAAATATCTGTATCAGTAATTTCTACACCTCTCAGAAGCTAAATTGGAAGAAGGCGTTTTTACCGGACCTGATATTAGAAAAATGATGTTTGACGTTAACTTCGAATCCACAATGACCTCAAATGAAAGAGAAACATGGGTATCCTTCAAGCAAGTTGTCACCAAGTTCTTGGGAAATGAAAAACACCCAGAATATTGTTGACAATATGTTAAAAAGTTTGGATGTTTGATGAGTCTGGAAGTTCACTTTTTAAACCGCCCCGATTACTTCCCGGACAATTTAGGAAATGTTAGTGAGGAGCAAGTTGAGTGTTAAAGTGATGGAAAAACGTTACCAGGGCCGCTGAAACACCAACATGATGGGGGATTACTTACACTTCACCGAGAAGTTCAGCAAGCGAATCATCGAAAAGAAAAAAGGGAAAGATTATAATAAAATACATATTTGTTGGAAACTATGGGTGATATCAAAAAACTAACGCTAAATTCGGATTCAGCTCATAAAAATCTATAAAGATCAGCTATTAAAATGAAAAAAGTTTTCAAACAAAAGTTTTTGTTGGCCTGTGTAATTCAACCTAGACAACTACAACAAATATACGAAAATCAATAGTCCCTCTGTCCATCCTCATAACCATATCTATATAACATGCCCTCATCTTCACAGAATTTAGTTGATATCGAGGTAAACTGTCAATAATCCAAAGAAATACGAACCGTGGTAGTCCTGACACCAGGACAGTTAACCAAACGAAAATCAACTACCAAAAATCGTTTTGACAACTTAGAGATAATTTCAGAAATGGACACTGCAATTAAAACAGTTTCAGATGAGTATAAAACTGAAAAATTACATAAACCACCCCCGATATTGATAAAAGTGTTAAAAATATATCACCACTAGCAGAAAACAAATACGTAATCAAAATATTGAATTTTGATCACTGATGACACCTACAAGTTAAAAGTAAAACGTAATTTTAGTTTAGTCATGTACTATTCAGTCGATACAGGTGAATTAAAAAATGTTATTGAAGAACACGGTCACCAAGCAGAAAAAATATAGACCAAAAAACATTTTAGAACCAAGACACCTTTACCCATGTTCTATATAGACATTAAAACCAGCAATACCAACAAAAGATATACAACCCGGAGCGATTATTATACTGTAGAACAAGCAAAGTTCGAACCTCGAAAACAAAAAGAGAAAAATAGTACAAAGAAAGGACACCAAACGTTGAAAGTTTACTAAATGAGGGCGACCACCTAGAGCACTATAAAGCGGGATTTACATTTACGAGTACTCGGATCCGAGTTATATTTGCGAGTTGAGTTCAATCGTTTACATTACGTCCGAGTAAATTCAAATCTTTTTGTGTTTAAAAATGGCTCCTTCAAGAAAAAAACGTGCCGCTGTAACTTTAGTATTGTTTATGGTGTTAAAAGTTAAACGAAATAGAACTATTTGGGTTAAACAACATTTTCAAGAGCGCCACAGACTTGGAATTGAAGAAAATCTGCTAAAAGATATCCTCCGTACCAGACCCTGTAAATAAAAATGCAAACAAGTTCTATCTTTGCTTTTATTATTATTGTATTAAAGAAAAGAAAATATTGCTTAACTGGTTTTTTTACCTGTAGATTTTGATATATCGACTTTTTTCTTTTCCTGAAGGTACGTGGAACGAATGTTATTTATTTTTTTCTTCACTTGTTCTATGGTAATGTTCATAATATCCGCCATTGCTTCATAGGCGTTATTTTTGTTTGTTAAAACAAACATGTCCCATAAACAATCAAAAGATAGATAAATATCAATAAATTGTTCCATCTGTTCCGCCGAAAATTTAGTTTCCGCCATTTTAACTCTCAATAACCACGTTTACTTGGAGACAGGACTCGGTTTGCGCTCTACTTGATACTAACTCGTATCCAAGTGGGAACACTGTACAAGTAAACATTTACATTTCAGAGTTTGTCTCCAAGTAGGGTAACTCGGATCCGAGTACTCGTAAATGTAAATCCCGCTTAAAGGTTGCTAGGTCTACAGCAAAAACCATATATCCGACTTAGACAAGAGCAAAACTCAACTACAACCCACACACAACTCAGTAAACTACCATCATCTTGTGCTCTTAGCTATAGAAAAAAAACTACCGGAATCATTGATGAACAGCTAGGATTGTCATAAATTGGGTTATTTTTTATTGAAACACCCTATATATTGATGGATTCAGAAAATATTGGCTGCCGAGTCTATTCTAAATTCGAACTAAAACATTCTAACCTTAAAATTAATTGAAGTTTTTCAAAGAAATTTATTTGTAAATAACAAAACAGTCGATTATTATGCAATATTAAATTTTTGCAGAAAAAATACTCAACGTGGCATCGCTGTTGAAAATATTTCTTCTTTTACAATTCGTTCTTAATCAATAACGAAACAGTAACTGTGTGATTCTAAGAACGAGACCGATAATTTAACCTCACAACATCTTGACGTCAAATTTCGTTGTTTTTGTCCAGGGACGTATTACGTCGATAGGTTATTAGAATTTTATTTCGGGAAGATTCGTAGGAGGAGAGAAAGAAAGAAGAAGCTGAACGAAGGAAAATTATTAATAAAAAAAAGTTACAACGATAGATTCGTTAGTTATTGTCAATTTTTTGTTTTTTATTTAGATAACAGTCGTTTTAAGGAGATTTATTCAATTTTTTGTAAATCTGCAACATCCTCGAACAAAATTTATCGATTTATTTGGTTTTTATTTTATATTAATGTATATTTTATTAATTTCAAATTTTTTATTTATTATATATGTGCCCTTTCTACTTTTTGGTTGTTTCTGTATCATTTTGAAATAAATCATTTCTACGGAAATAAATTTTTTTGTTTCCCTTTGTCCAAAAAATAAAAATGGACTGTTTTTGGGTTCATAATTTTTCCTTGGTCCCTCCTTTGGATCCGCTGGTGTTGTTAACCAACTTCTATTCTCAGTTCTGTGATATCATTTTTTATATAATCAAAAATTCACAAGCTCCAAAATTTCTTAATCTACACCCAATAATAGCACAATTTTTTCAAATTATACATCAATTACACGTGCAACGTTTATGTATGAACGTGTTGAATGAAATAATATAAATAATTATTACCATATAAATATTGAAATTCAAGTACACACTGTGAATGGTCCATAAATATGAAGTATCTTCTATTTTTTGTGATTTTCTTCAGTTCTGAAACAAATAAACTGTTTGGACATTCTAAACATAATCAATTGCATAATCTTCATCAACAAAATTGCGATAAAGTGGATTGTCCAGAGCCTCCAATTTGTGGGGCTTGCCATAGTCTTCAAACGGCCAAAGAAGAATGCTGTCCCAAATGTGAACCAATAAAGTGTCCCAATATCGATTGTCAACATTGTGAAACTACATTTATACCATCAAGAGAGTGCTGTCCAGTTTGCGAATACGTTTCGTGTCCTAATATACACTGTACCAACTGTGAAGTTGCTATTATACCACAAGGTGAGTGCTGCCCAGTTTGCGAACGCGTTTCGTGTCCTAATATACACTGTGCCATTTGTGAAGTTGCTCAAACACCTCCAGGTGGGTGCTGCCCAGTTTGCGAACACGTTTCGTGTCCTAATATCCACTGTACCAACTGTGAAGTTGCTATTATACCACAAGATGGGTGCTGCCCAGTTTGCGAACGCGTCTCGTGTCCTAATATACACTGTGCCATTTGTGAAGTTGCTCAAACACCTCCAGGAGAGTGCTGCCCAGTTTGCGAACGCGTCTCGTGTCCTAATATCCACTGTACCAACTGTGAAGTTGCTATTATACCACAAGGTGGGTGCTGCCCAGTTTGCGAACGCATCTCGTGTCCTAATATACACTGTGCCATTTGTGAAGTTGCTCAAACACCTCCAGGAGAGTGCTGCCCAGTTTGCGAACACGTTTCGTGTCCTAATATCCACTGTACCAACTGTGAAGTTGCTATTATACCACAAGGTGGGTGCTGCCCAGTTTGCGAACGCATCTCGTGTCCTAATATACACTGTGCCATTTGTGAAGTTGCTCAAACACCTCCAGGAGAGTGCTGCCCAGTTTGCGAACACGTTTCGTGTCCTAATATCCACTGTACCAACTGTGAAGTTGCTATTATACCACAAGGTGAGTGCTGCCCAGTTTGCGAACGCGTCTCGTGTCCTAATATACACTGTGCCATTTGTGAAGTTGCTCAAACACCTCCAGGTGGGTGCTGCCCAGTTTGCGAACACGTCTCGTGTCCTAATATCCACTGTACCAACTGTGAAGTTGCTATTATACCACAAGGTGAGTGCTGCCCAGATTGCGAACGCGTCTCGTGTCCTAATATACACTGTGCCATTTGTGAAGTTGCTCAAACACCTCCAGGAGAGTGCTGTCCAGTTTGCGAATACGTTTCGTGTCCTAATATACACTGTACCAACTGTGAAGTTGCTATTATACCACAAGGTGAGTGCTGCCCAGTTTGCGAACGCGTCTCGTGTCCTAATATACACTGTGCCATTTGTGAAGTTGCTCAAACACCTCCAGGTGGGTGCTGCCCAGTTTGCGAACACGTCTCGTGTCCTAATATCCACTGTACCAACTGTGAAGTTGCTATTATACCACAAGGTGAGTGCTGCCCAGATTGCGAACGCGTCTCGTGTCCTAATATACACTGTGCCATTTGTGAAGTTGCTCAAATACCTCAAGGAAAATGCTGCCCAGTTTGTGAACACGTATTTTGTCCTAACAACCATTGTACAAACTGCGAGATTGCTGAAACACCCCCAGAAGAGTGTTGCTCAGTGTGTCAACCAGTATCTTGTGATAATATTGAATGTACTGAATTTGAAGTTGCTGTATTACCTCCTGGAGAATGCTGTCAACTATGCCAATCAGTACTACTCTCTGATATTAATCCTGAAGTTTCTGCAATACCTACTAATGTTTACAGCCCAATTGAACATTCATTATTGTGTCCTGATATCATTTGTACAGATTGTGAAACTGCTGTAATACCAACAGATGGTGTCTGTCCGATTTGCGAACGGATATCATGTCCTGAAATACATTGTTTGAATTGCGAAGCTGCTACAACACCAATAGACGGTTGCTGTCCTATTTGCAAGCCAGTATCGTGTGAATCTGCTACAACATCTACTGATGATTGCAGCCCTAGTTCTAGATCAGTGTTTTGTCCTGAAATAGAATGTAATGCAAGCGAAACGGCAATTTCACTTCCTGGAATCTACTGCCCTATCTGCATACCTAAATCATGTCCTGAACTCTCTTGTGAAATTTGTGAAAAAGCAGTCAATTATCCTTATAAAGATTGTCCTGTTTGTGAACGGATAGTTTGTCCGAATTTGCTATGTGATAGTTGTTCAACTGGTATTCGACTCCCGGGTGACTGTTGTCCTACTTGTAAGCCGAAACTGTGTCCTAATACTCAATGCACGATTTGTGAGCTTGCTGTAACCGTTGCTGGTGAATGCTGTCCGAGCTGCTCACCAATTTCCTGTCCTTATCTTGAATGTAGGTCAGACGAAACTGAATTTCTTCTTCCTGGTATATGCTGTCCTATATGCATTCCTAAATCATGTCCAACACTTTCATGTGACGTTTGTGAAAAAGCAGTCAATTACCCTTATAAAGATTGTCCTGTTTGTGAACGGATAGTTTGTCCAAATTTGCTATGTGATAGTTGTTCGACTGCTGTTCAACTGCCAGGTGACTGTTGTCCTACTTGTCAACCAAAATTGTGTCCTAATAGTCAATGCTCGATTTGTGAGGTTGCTGTAACCGTTGCTGGTGAATGTTGTCCGAGCTGTTCACCAATTTCCTGCCCTTTTCTGAATTGCAACTCACACGAAACTGAGTTTCTTCTTCCTGGCATTTGCTGTCCTATATGCATACCTAAATCATGCCCAGCACTTTCATGTGACATTTGTGAAAAAGCAATCACTTATCCTTATGAAGATTGTCCTGTTTGTGAACGAATATTATGTCCAAAATTACAATGTGAAAGTTCTTCAACGGCCGTTCAACTCCCTGGTGACTGTTGTCCTACTTGTCAATCAAAATTGTGTCCTAATAGTCTGCCTGATTCAATTGAAGATGCTATAACACCCTTTGGTGACAATTTCTCACCAATATTTTGTAATAAAATACAGTGTGGCAGTTGCTAATTTCCTGTTATACTTACCGGAGGATATTGCCCTACATGTCAACCGATATTTTGTCCAAATATTCAATGGTCTACACGTAAAGTTGCCGTAATACCTATTGGACAATGTTGTCCTATTTGCGTACCAGTATATTGTCCAAATATTAGATGTAGTTCCAACGAAATTGCTTTTAACGTCTCGGGTAATTGTTGTCCAGTTTGTGAACCCACTTTTTGTCCAAATACACAATGTAATCCTTGCGAAATTGCTATTTTACGTCCTGGAGATTCATGTCATGTTTATGAACCTCTAGTTTGTGATGATAAAGAATGTGGTTGTTGTGAAACGGCTGTGTCATCTCCTGGACAATGTTGCGAGATGTGTTCAAAGTTATTTTGTCCTGATATCGAATGTAGTTGGTGTGAAGTTGCTGTGACACCTCATGGAGATTGTTGTCCTATTTGTGCGCCGATTGTTTGTCCAAATGTAAAATGTGATAACAGTGAAGTTGCTATAATACCTCGTGGTGAATTTTGTCCTATCTGTAAACCTGCATGTCGTTCTAAAAACAATTACAATACGCAATATTCGACTTATTAATATCTAACTAAGATCGATCAAATTGTTTCAATTATATACTCATTATAATGATCATAAGTATCTAATAAATTGTGATGAATTATTCTTAGAATTGTACTGGGACTATAGGGAACAAAACTAATACAAAAGTAGTCACAAGAAACACGTTGAATTATTTTCTGAATCTTAGGTCCACCACTAGAGGGCGTATTTGAAAATTTACTCAATTTAATGGCACTTTTAATACGATAATCTAATTTTTTAGCAAATTCTACACATTTTTCATTTACAAGTTTCAGTATATGTCTTCAAATAAAAAGTGGGGGAGAGTTGGAAGTTTATTATAAAAAATGCCTGTAAGTCCGGTTCTGTTTTACCGATTTTCATAAACTTGATGTTGGTTAAAAGATATTTTGTACTATAATACAAAATATATAAAATCCAAGCAATTTAATTAGCAACGTAAATGCTAGAGGGCGTTATTTCATTTATTTCAGATATTGTAATTTTTCTCAATATATTTAAATAGAAGCATAAAAAGTTGTGTGATTTGTTCAAAAGTAAACTAAATTAACATTATAATAACGAAAACCGCATGTCTATATCTGTTTTCCGTTCTGAGATACGAGGGTTGTTACTTAAATATTGAGATATGGCAACACTGATGTGAATACGTCAAATCTGACAGTGTCATCATGAAGTTTGACATTTTCAATCATAAACGTATATGTTGTCATTCGAGTACTGTGAGTGAAGTACCATCTCGAGTCACTGTGTTCTGCTGGTTTTTCGAATTCAATCGTGGTCGTAGAAAGTCATATCCAATTTTAGATATTTATTTTTATTTGTCTATATCAAAAATTAAATAGCAACCCTTGTATATTAATAAAGTGAGAAATGATGGAACTAATTACGAAAAAGAAGAAGGACAGATTAGATTTAGAGCTGGAAGGTCCTTTACAGAAAACGCGTTCTCTTTAAAGCAATTAATAGAGGTGGAAACAGAAAGATTTAGTCAAGTACTTTAAATGTTTATAGATCTACAAAAAGCTTTCGATCACATACCATGGGAAGCTCTTGATAATCATACTCTAATAAATACCATCTGGAACTCACATGAACATTAAGTTTGCAGTGAAATAATTTATAAAACATATTGAGATAAAGCTGTTGATAAAAAAAGGTCCCACGGCAGAATAGAAAGAGAAGAAGATCAAGCTAATCATGGATACATGGTACAACGTAGCGAAAGAAAAAAAATGGCAATTAGGCATCGGAAAACTTCATTTGAGGAAGTTTAACTTTAAAAAATATTTCAACCGTCTGCTAAAAGATGTAATAAACCTACGGATTACTGATGTTTTTTAATTTTAATACTCTCTCATTAATAAAAAATAGAGCATTACAAAATTTTAAGTGAATAAATCGAATCAAATATGGTACAAAATACAATTTATATTGTTGTTTTGATTGAAGTTAAATTAGAAGATACTTAAAATTAATACGAAAACTTAAGAGAGGGTTTACGAAATAAGAAACCGGATAATTAAAATGTTTTATACACTTTTTATTATATTTAACATTTCCATAAATATTCAGCTACAATCTGGGACACATTTTGGGCAACACTCACCGCGAGATAACGAAGCAACTTCATTTGAATTACATTTGATATCTGGACAAGTCATCGGTTCACACACGGGACAAAATGATCCAATTGGTGTTACAACGACGTCACACCTACGACAATCGAGAAAAGGACAACAAACAGGACAACATTCTTTAGGTGGTATCACGGAAATTTGACACGTATCCATATTTGGGCAATCTATTGGTAAACATTCTTCGCAGCATCTTCCTTCGGGTTTTCTTAGTATCTCACAAGGTCGGCAAGTGAGGTTACGAGGACACCGAACACTAAGGCAATGTACATTTGGTTCGGTTGTGAATATTTTAGATAAAAAATTTGCTTTCGATCCCACTAATATCACGAAATAAAACACCAAATGCATTTTAAGAATCTAATTTGTATTTTCTCTAGTTGCAATTTTATATATCTTTAATTTCTAGAAATTTGACACGTTTAGTTGTTTATTTTTATTTAATTGGAGTTTTAATACTTTGAACAATTTAAACAGTCACTGATATAGGGTTATAATTTGTGTAACTTATGCTAAATACACTGCCCAATAATAAAAAGTTTCGTACTCAAACATATCCTTCGTATTAAATCATTACTAATAATAAAAATTTGAAAGTTAGTTTGTTTGTTGAGCTTTCACGCGAAAACTTAACCTCAATCATTATGAAACATATTTTTGTTATTTTTTACGAGGTATAAAACAATTTCCACGGTCATGTCAATATCAAATCGAATTGACTACAATTTCTGCTGTTTTTTTTTGGAATTCTTTTTCATTTATTGTTATTTTCTTATTAAAAAAAAGTTTCGAGATTTAGAATAATTCAAATAGTCACTGATATAGGGTTATAATTTGTTAATTTGTGTAACTTATGGTAAATACACTGCCCAATAATAAAAAGTTTCGTACTCAAACATATCCTTCGTATTAAATCATTACTAATAATAAAAATTTTAATGTCAATTTGTTTTTTGAGCTTTCACGCGAAAACTTAACCTCAATCATTATGAAACATATTTTTGTTATTTTTTACGAGGTATAAAACAATTTCCACGGTCATGTCAATATCAAATCGAATTGACTACAATTTCTGCTGTTTTTTTTTTGGAATTCTTTTTCATTTATTGTTATTTTCTTATTAAAAAAAAGTTTCGAGACTTAGAATAATTCAAACAGTCACTGATATAGGGTTATAATTTGTTAATTTGTGTAACTTATGGTAAATACACTGCCCAATAATAAAAAGTTTCGTACTCAAACATATCCTTCGTATTAAATCATTACTAATAATAAAAATTTTAATGTTAATTTGTTTGTTGAGCTTTCACGCGAAAACTACTTAACCTCAATGATTATGAAACATATTTTTGTTATTTTTTACGAGGTATAAAACAATTTCCACGGTCATGTCATTATCAAATCGAATTGACTACAATTTCTGCTGTTTTTTTTTTGGAATTCTTTTTCATTTATTGTTATTTTCTTATTCAAATAAAGTTTCGAAATGTCAAATAATTCAAACAGTCACTGATATAGGGTTATAATTTGTTAATTTGTGTAACTTATAGTAAATACACTGCCCAATAATAAAAAGTTTCGTACTCAAACATATCCTTCGTATTAAATCATTACTAATAATAAAAATTTGAAAGTTAGTTTGTTTGTTGAGCTTTCACGCGAAAACTTAACCTCAATCATTATGAAACATATTTTTGTTATTTTTTACGAGGTATAAAACAATTTCCACGGTCATGTCAATATCAAATCGAATTGACTACAATTTCTGCTGTTTTTTTTTTGGAATTCTTTTTCATTTATTGTTATTTTCTTATTAAAAAAAAGTTTCGAGACTTAGAATAATTCAAACAGTCACTGATATAGGGTTATAATTTGTTAATTTGTGTAACTTATGGTAAATACACTGCCCAATAATAAAAAGTTTCGTACTCAAACATATCCTTCGTATTAAATCATTACTAATAATAAAAATTTTAATGTCAATTTGTTTTTTGAGCTTTCACGCGAAAACTTAACCTTAATCATTATGAAACATATTTTTGTTATTTTTTACGAGGTATAAAACAATTTCCACGTTCATGTCAATATCAAATCGAATTGACTACAATTTCTGCTGTTTTTTTTTTGGAATTCTTTTTCATTTATTGTTATTTTCTTATTAAAAAAAAGTTTCGAGACTTAGAATAATTCAAACAGTCACTGATATAGGGTTATAATTTGTTAATTTGTGTAACTTATGGTAAATACACTGCCCAATAATAAAAAGTTTCGTACTCAAACATATCCTTCGTATTAAATCATTACTAATAATAAAAATTTGAAAGTTAGTTTGTTTGTTGAGCTTTCACGCGAAAACTTAACCTCAATCATTATGAAACATATTTTTGTTATTTTTTACGAGGTATAAAACAATTTCCACGGTCATGTCAATATCAAATCGAATTGACTACAATTTCTGCTGTTTTTTTTTTGGAATTCTTTTTCATTTATTGTTATTTTCTTATTAAAAAAAAGTTTCGAGACTTAGAATAATTCAAACAGTCACTGATATAGGGTTATAATTTGTTAATTTGTGTAACTTATGGTAAATACACTGCCCAATAATAAAAAGTTTCGTACTCAAACATATCCTTCGTATTAAATCATTACTAATAATAAAAATTTTAATGTCAATTTGTTTTTTGAGCTTTCACGCGAAAACTTAACCTTAATCATTATGAAACATATTTTTGTTATTTTTTACGAGGTATAAAACAATTTCCACGTTCATGTCAATATCAAATCGAATTGACTACAATTTCTGCTGTTTTTTTTTTGGAATTCTTTTTCATTTATTGTTATTTTCTTATTAAAAAAAAGTTTCGAGACTTAGAATAATTCAAACAGTCACTGATATAGGGTTATAATTTGTTAATTTGTGTAACTTATGGTAAATACACTGCCCAATAATAAAAAGTTTCGTACTCAAACATATCCTTCGTATTAAATCATTACTAATAATAAAAATTTGAAAGTTAGTTTGTTTGTTGAGCTTTCACGCGAAAACTTAACCTCAATCATTATGAAACATATTTTTGTTATTTTTTACGAGGTATAAAACAATTTCCACGGTCATGTCAATATCAAATCGAATTGACTACAATTTCTGCTGTTTTTTTTTGGAATTCTTTTTCATTTATTGTTATTTTCTTATTAAAAAAAAGTTTCGAGACTTAGAATAATTCAAACAGTCACTGATATAGGGTTATAATTTGTTAATTTGTGTAACTTATGGTAAATACACTGCCCAATAATAAAAAGTTTCGTACTCAAACATATCCTTCGTATTAAATCATTACTAATAATAAAAATTTTAATGTTAATTTGTTTGTTGAGCTTTCACGCGAAAACTACTTAACCTCAATGATTATGAAACATATTTTTGTTATTTTTTACGAGGTATAAAACAATTTCCACGGTCATGTCATTATCAAATCGAATTGACTACAATTTCTGCTGTTTTTTTTTTGGAATTCTTTTTCATTTATTGTTATTTTCTTATTAAAAAAAAGTTTCGAGACTTAGAATAATTCAAACAGTCACTGATATAGGGTTATAATTTGTTAATTTGTGTAACTTATGGTAAATACACTGCCCAATAATAAAAAGTTTCGTACTCAAACATATCCTTCGTATTAAATCATTACTAATAATAAAAATTTTAATGTCAATTTGTTTTTTGAGCTTTCACGCGAAAACTTAACCTTAATCATTATGAAACATATTTTTGTTATTTTTTACGAGGTATAAAACAATTTCCACGTTCATGTCAATATCAAATCGAATTGACTACAATTTCTGCTGTTTTTTTTTTGGAATTCTTTTTCATTTATTGTTATTTTCTTATTAAAAAAAAGTTTCGAGACTTAGAATAATTCAAACAGTCACTGATATAGGGTTATAATTTGTTAATTTGTGTAACTTATGGTAAATACACTGCCCAATAATAAAAAGTTTCGTACTCAAACATATCCTTCGTATTAAATCATTACTAATAATAAAAATTTGAAAGTTAGTTTGTTTGTTGAGCTTTCACGCGAAAACTTAACCTCAATCATTATGAAACATATTTTTGTTATTTTTTACGAGGTATAAAACAATTTCCACGGTCATGTCAATATCAAATCGAATTGACTACAATTTCTGCTGTTTTTTTTTTGGAATTCTTTTTCATTTATTGTTATTTTCTTATTAAAAAAAAGTTTCGAGACTTAGAATAATTCAAACAGTCACTGATATAGGGTTATAATTTGTTAATTTGTGTAACTTATGGTAAATACACTGCCCAATAATAAAAAGTTTCGTACTCAAACATATCCTTCGTATTAAATCATTACTAATAATAAAAATTTTAATGTTAATTTGTTTGTTGAGCTTTCACGCGAAAACTACTTAACCTCAATGATTATGAAACATATTTTTGTTATTTTTTACGAGGTATAAAACAATTTCCACGGTCATGTCATTATCAAATCGAATTGACTACAATTTCTGCTGTTTTTTTTTTGGAATTCTTTTTCATTTATTGTTATTTTCTTATTAAAAAAAAGTTTCGAGACTTAGAATAATTCAAACAGTCACTGATATAGGGTTATAATTTGTTAATTTGTGTAACTTATGGTAAATACACTGCCCAATAATAAAAAGTTTCGTACTCAAACATATCCTTCGTATTAAATCATTACTAATAATAAAAATTTTAATGTCAATTTGTTTTTTGAGCTTTCACGCGAAAACTTAACCTTAATCATTATGAAACATATTTTTGTTATTTTTTACGAGGTATAAAACAATTTCCACGTTCATGTCAATATCAAATCGAATTGACTACAATTTCTGCTGTTTTTTTTTTGGAATTCTTTTTCATTTATTGTTATTTTCTTATTAAAAAAAAGTTTCGAGATTTAGAATAATTCAAACAGTCACTGATATAGGGTTATAATTTGTTAATTTGTGTAACTTATGGTAAATACACTGCCCAATAATAAAAAGTTTCGTACTCAAACATATCCTTCGTATTAAATCATTACTAATAATAAAAATTTTAATGTTAATTTGTTTTTTGAGCTTTCACGCGAAAACTTAACCTCAATCATTATGAAACATATTTTTGTTATTTTTTACGAGGTATAAAACAATTTCCACGGTCATGTCATTATCAAATCGAATTGACTACAATTTCTGCTGTTTTTTTTTTGGAATTCTTTTTCATTTATTGTTATTTTCTTATTAAAAAAAAGTTTCGAGACTTAGAATAATTCAAACAGTCACTGATATAGGGTTATAATTTGTTAATTTGTGTAACTTATGGTAAATACACTGCCCAATAATAAAAAGTTTCGTATTCTAACATAAATCATTACTAATTGTATAAATTTGAATGTAAGTTTGTTTGTTAAACTTTCACGCGAAAAATATTTAACCGATCATCATGAAATATATTCTTAGAGGTATTAGAAATAAATTTATAACCCTTTCATGAAAAAAAATTATTTATAATAATTAATTTAATATTTATAATAATTAATAATAATAATAAAATTATAATAATTAATAATAAATTATAATATTTTTTATGAGATATAAAACAATTTCCACTGTATTTACAACGGTCACGTCAATATCCAATCCAATTGACTATATTTTCAGCTGTTTTTTGGAAGTCTTTTCCATTTATTGTTTTATTTTTGTATCGTTATATATGCAGTGTAGTTCTATTTGAATTTTTGAGGATAGGTGTAATATCTGTGGTTACATGCTATTCATTATTTTAGATCTTACTCTTTGGTTTTAATTCTTACTTGGTTCTTCTTTAAAAAAAGCTTCGGAAGCAAAAGCTAAGTGCAGCAAAAGCTACAGGAACTAAAGAATCTTCGGTTCACGCGAAGATGAAAAGACAACATCAAATACAGCGACAAAGTGTTTTGAGAACAGCTGAAACTTCAGCTCCTCTTCAGGCACGAGTTCGTTCAGAAAGACAAGCTACGCTGCAGGCAGCTGTAAAAGCGATAGAAGCGCCAGAACAATCGCAAGCGAGAAGAATTTAAAATGAAAAAAGACAGACCACGCGCCGTCGAAATTTCATGCGTAAAATTTGTCGATAAAAATGTCATTAATCTGATGAAACTGTTGGAATGTGGTGTTCCCGTAGTAGAGTTTCACTTCCATCACTTGGTGAACCAGAAAATCCTCTAAAAACTCTATCTATCGAGATTAATCCAATCGGTTTACTGTAACGAAAGTTGTATAGTCTATTTTCATGTATGAGATAGTAATTACCGATCCAAAACTTACTAGGATCATTTTAAATATGATTATCTGTATATTTCCTACTTGATTTAAGACAAGTTTCCGGTTTTTTTATTGTTCTTTTATAATCATCAGTTGTACAGAACAATAGAAAAAGGTTTGGACTGGTCAAAACCCCTGTGTATTAAATATTACATATATCATAAGTGAAAAAAATCCAACCAAAGTTATCTCAGCAAAGAGATTCATATAAATCCTTAGGCTTTTCACTAATTTTTGTTTTTCATTTTTGATCTTGAATTTATTTTTTAAGAACAACTTAACTTAACCGATCAGTTTAAGTTACTTAAAGGGCTACAGATAGCTCTGTTACCTTTTTGTTATTCCGGCGATTACTAACCAATGATGGAATGTCCAATGAATCACTTTTCAAATAATTATTAGGTCATATTTATGATTTAAATAAATCTCACCAAGCCACTCCACTGCTTATCGTAGACGTTATTGCTGGAATATTTCGAAGAAATACGCCTTCCGACAGCTTCGGCTAAAAGAAATGCATTTATGTTTACGATTCGATGAAGGCTTCTATAAGTCGGAAAAAAATTTCGAAAAATGCGGTTCTCCGTTTGAATTATAATTTTATTTATATTAAAATACAAATTTCGAAATTTCTACATCGTAAACACAATAGTAAACTATTTTTTAATTGGCATACAAATTTGACAACATCTACATCGTTGTTTAACAGCTATTTCCCATAGTCTACAAACAGGAGTTTTGCATTTTACCCCATCGCAATGCGGTTCAAATTCGGCTGTGACACATTGAGGACAACATTTACAACGCACCGTTTTCAATATTTCACCCCTTTGGCAAATTTCCTCCGCACAAGTAACTCCAGAACATTCCGTTTCGCAATTTTTAGACACGCATTGTTCACAACAAGTACACGGTAATTTCCTAGATACAAAACCTGTTCTACAACTCGGCTGGACACAATTAATATTTTCACAATCTTTTTCTGTAGGACAAGGAGGCGGCGGTGGTTCTACGCAATCTAGTCGTTTCGAAACTACCACAACAACAACGTATATCGAAAAAATTATCAAATATTTCATGTTGTTTCTTATAATTTAACTCAACAACTGTTGTAGATACTGCTAGTAGTCAATAAATATATCAGGTAAAGAATTATGTGATTAGATAGTGAGTTGGAGAGGTCAGACATCAATTATTCATAAACTATTTTGAACATAAAGTGATAAACAACAAAAATTAAAGTCAAAACAATGGATTTTTCTTTAAAGATATAATTAAATAAAAGCATTTTCGAAATCAAACTGAAGATACACAAGGACTATGAAAACTGTGAGTCAGGATCGATTAGAAATCTCATCGCTATACTCAGAGGAATTGGAAGACCCTTAGAGCTCTAATTAACCATAAAAGTAAACATGTACATGTCAAATCGAGGTTAAGAGGTATTCCGGAACCAAGACGAAGAAAACGACAACGAAATTGAAATACCTATCGAAAAGAGATTGGAGATTATAGACGATAAAATTTAGATAAAGCGAAGTTTCAAAAAAATTACAGGTTCGTAGATCTGTATTCTATGAGGAGGTTGGGACGAGGGTTTGAATGAGTCGGAACGCCGAAAACTAAGTCTTGAAGACAGTAGAATACGGTTTATAAGGATGCAACAGGATCCAGTCTTCATCTTGAATGTTTGATACGAAAATCTGATATTCCAGATGAGAAAAACCGTGCTGCAAAGAGCTCTCTCGAAGTTGTAATACACAATAATCCACGATCGAGAGCAACAAGATCTAAGATAGTCACTAGATGTACCACAAGAAAAAGTTTTCTTAACAGCAAGACATCACAATAGGTCAATACCTAGGAATCATTCTAGACCAAGAAGCCAAGACTACTACCTGGAGGTCAAGGCAAGAGAAAAAGTCATGAGATTATCCAAGTTGAATCTAGGTCATACAAAATAAGAAGCTCTAAGTGAAACAGAACAGAGAAATATTCAAGAAATCGTGGTCAAGCAGAATATTCTTCGAAGAGCTGAGTATGTACGCAAATATCGAGCTGAAGGAGCTGAAAAGCAGACGAAGAGCTGAGTATCTATAAAAATATCTAGCTAAAGGGAGTGAAAAAAAGATGATACAAAGAGCTGAATATCCATAAAAATATCGAGCTGAAGGAACTGAAAAAAAGATGATACGAAGAGCTGAATATCCATAAAAATATCGAGCTGAAGGAACTGAAAAAAAGATGATACGAAGAGCTGAATATCCATAAAAATATCGAGCTGAAGGAACTGAAATACGAAGAATATCTACACAAACATCGAGTTAAAGGAGTTGATACGCTACACTAGGCCTCAAAAACCAAGAAAACTACTAGTCACAACCAATTAAAAGTCCAACAAGTAGGAGGCTCTTTTTGGTATGAATCGTTGTTTGGGAAATGTAATTTGGATAGAGTAGGTTTGTAGTAGAGCGTGCATATTAGTACTATAATAAACAACTTATTTTGAATTTAATCCATTTTAATTTCAAAAAGAACAAATACTCTCAAGTTTATTTACAAATCAAGGTAAGATGTTCCTTTCCAATAAAGAAGGCCTCATCTGTAACAAAAAGTTTCCTCATCAGTTCAAGAATCATTTTATCTCTTTGACATTAACTTTCATAGCCCTTCATTAATGTTATTAAAACAAAGCTTCGTGATGTATGGATGGATTTGGGGTCTCGTATACACTGTCCCCCTAACTTAACCAGCTGATCTATCAATCCCATCCTTTCAAAAAGTCTAGAATGTGGAACAGCTTCAATTGCCAGAGATCTTCGTCTTCTATCTCATACGCTCCCAGGTGTTGTGCTCTGGAGCTTCACGCCGCATTATCTGCTAGGTCTAACGTTCTTCAGGTATTTACCTGTCTCAGCCCTTGTAGACTGTCCCAATAATTAGTTTAGCTCCTTTTGCTTGATGCGCTGTCCAGACTTTCAGAGCGTTTGGTTTTGGGCGCGTACATTCCTAATCCATCTACTGTTTTTGATCCATCCATATACTATTTAATGTCATTTCTGTTCAATCCCAGTTGGTCATTATGTAGGAACGAGTTTTTTTAATGTTTGGAGGTTTGATTTAATCTCGAATTAATTCGGAGTGATTTCTGGTCCACGACCACTAAATTCTTTTGAGCTTGTAAATGCAGGTATTGAAGAACTTGAAGAAAATATCAATGAATAATAAGGATGCATAGTTTCTGCATTGATTACAAAAATTCTTTTAGTTTTAGATTTATTTGCTTAATAAGATTTGATTATATTTTGTACGAATTCAATAATAAATTAAATAATAAAATAAAATAAAAAGAAATGAGACTTACAGAACAACAGCTGCATGGTATATCCTTAATTATCTCATTGGCGGTGCACGTGGGTAACGCGCAGTCCCCCTCTCTACAATCTTCAAATAAAGGACAAAATCCATCGTTACAATTCACTATTATGAAAATCGATGTTAAAATTATAATAAATTTTAAGATTTTCATACCGAAATTGGAATAAAACCATAACGAAATCGTCGAAAATGTTTTCAAAATGTCTGGAACAATACGTGTTGTTTGTGTGTTCAACTAATACCTTTTAAATATTTATCTTTTGTTATTTAAATTATAAAATCTACAAGGAACATTAGTATGAATAATTCAAAATATATTCTATTATTCAAATCACTTCGGTGGGTCGTTATTCATTCCAAAACTGTTCAAATTTTCTTTTAAACGATATAGTGCTCAATGCGAAACGAAACGTTGTCAGCTTGTACAATTCAACTTGAAAGTAAGAGATTTGTAGAAATCTAAAAGTTCGTAGTTTGAATTTATATTGTTCTCCAAAAACTTCTCTGTAAAATTAATATCCTCCTTTTTAATTTGTAGCCCCATGAAAAATTTAGGTATTTAAACCCTTCACCCGCTTTTATAAGAACCTTAATTTTTGGAGTTTACTCCTTAAGGATCGATTTGCATATATAAGGGGCCCGGTATGAGAAAAATGTGAGGAGTAAAATCTATCGATGAATGACCTCGTTACGTTTTTAGTGCGCACCCTATAATGCGCAACTTTCTAATTTGTCATTGTCAACATACTTATATTGCTGTTTTTATTATAAATATCAATAATTAATATTGTTATTGTGAAGTTTTAATATTTATCATTGTGTTCCGCTAAAGTGAACTGAAAGTATTTTCAAATAACTATGGCAGAAAGAGGTGTAGATGATATTGGCGGAACATCTAACAAACACGTGGTTGCAAGGTACGTTATAATTCATGTATTATATGTATGAGCATGTCCAATTGGTATTTATTAAATATTTTAATAATTATCGATGTAGTTCATATAAATATATATTTGAAAACAACACATAAAATTAGATAATCAATCCAATATGAATTATCGAGATTATTGACTATTGTAAAAATTGTAAATGTAAAATATTTCGTCGATTAGTTATAATAAATGTATATGAAATGAATAAATTGAATAAATATATATGTATATTATTTTCATTAATTAACAAATTTACCCTTTTATACAGTATCAATCTTTTTAAAGTTAAATAAACTCTTATTGCGTTTGGTTAGACTGTCGAACTTAAGGAGTAAACTCCAGTCGTGCGTCGGAGCTGACACACACATTTTTTTTGTTGATCCTAGTTTGACGTAAAATGGATGCAAAAGGGTATTGTTTGTGTTAAAACGGGCAATAGTTGGAGGTAACGGTTGAAATTCGGTCATACTTGCTTCGGCTTAAATCATCAAATACTTTTTGAAAAATCAAATGCTGCTTATCGGAACTGCAATCAGCATAGAAGCTTCCTGAACAATCCAAAGGCGTTGGAGGTACTGGTAAGTCCGCATTTAATTGGCAATCATCTTCAATTGGCAATCAAACATAACCATCATCCAAATGGTTCAAAAAGGGTTGTTACGCCAACTTTAAAATTATAAAAAGCCTACTTCTTGTCTTACCATCAATCCAATGAAACAAAGACACCCTACAGCTAATACAGCTCACACGGGGAGCCCATAGTTTATCTTCATCTTTAATTATAACACTTTAATACGAAAGCCGTTTTTTTAACCTCCGGTAGGCTATAAATAATAAACAAGTCCATAAAAAACAATAATTCTATTACAAAAATAGATTGAGACATTTGTCATATCTGTGGACAAGCTTTTCACTACCATCTACCCTCTTCAAAGAAAGTTACCGCCAATGAATTCAAGTAGAGTACAAAACAGACCTTGAAACATCTAGAAATTCCTAAGACAAAACAGTAATGGTGAATCTGTGGTTTTCTCGAAACATTCTGTCAATCCAGGTCATCTGAAACGACAGATTTGCGTCCTTATCTCCTTTTATGAAGCACATCATTACGGCCATCTTTAAACTTTCGACACCATTCACCCATGAATTTTTCCCCGTACACACGAATAATTCTCCGATGAATTTTTGTAGCTCTATTGCCTTTCAGTCTGTAAAAAACAAATCAAACTTCGCAATTCATATTTGGCGGGAGTATCAATAATGGCGGATATGTTTACGTGACTATAGCATAACGCCGACTGACGCTTGAATGTCAACAATGGTTGAAAAAAAAAACGACCCGAAATCAAATAAACCTTTTTTCAATTTTTATAAAATTGTTTGGTTTATGTCTTTACCAAACATTCTTCACAAATGAAACAAATCTGAGCTAGAGAAATTTTGCAATTGCAGTACGTATGGCTTCCATTTTCTGTAGTTTAAAAACTTTTCTTAACCTCATAGAACCATTCAATTGAAACTAAATAAGATTTTTTTATAACCCACTAAATAAAATAATTTATTTGATTGTAAACTCGTGGCCACTTTAATAAAACTAACCACTTGCAAAAGAAAATGGGGATGGTGATTTTCAATCCGTTGAGATAAGGATGCGTCAACTCGGGAAGTAGATATTTCAGGTAAACGAGAAGGTAGTCCGAGTACATAATCCAACTCGTGACTGATAAATTCCTAGATATCTTATTCATTCTTCAAACGGATAACGTGGTGTAGGTGTTTATAACAAGTTAAAAATAGCACGGTTAAGTTAGGTTAGATTAGGTTAGGTTACAAAATATGATATTTTTTATTGGTTTAGAATGTAAAATATTTACATTTAAATACACTGTAAATATATATTTCAATTTTCAATTCATAATTGAAATCCCGAGCTGCATAATCTTCCGTTACGGGTTGTTCAATCTTCAGGACAACCACGATCACGAGTTGGTACATTGTAACAGAAATTGGGCGTTACGAATACTTCTTCAGAAATCGAAATGATAAATATAATAAAAATCATGTAAACAAATGTTATTTAATAGAGTTTTTTATTATTAAAAATTAATAATATAATAATTAAAAATCTTCAATTGGTGCTAGTTGTGTTGACGGTCCACGAATGGTCTACTCAAAGGTGCCTTAATCTGGAAATTGAAAAACAAAATTGTATTTGCAAATCCAAATTCTACAAATAAATATTTTAAAACATTTATCACATTTTTACAAAAAAAAATAATTTCTATTAGTAAAGTGAATGGTGAAAAAATACGAGACAGCTTTTAAGCTGACGTGTGGCTCAATTCAAGAAAAAGAAAAAAATCACTCAGTGCTAGGACGGGACTGTATGGTGGCGGTTCGAAAATGTTCTATTGAAATTGCTGAAGGAATCATTGGGTTTAACGAGCGGTGCGAGGACGAGCAATGTCGTGGATTAGAAAAATTCCAAAAGTCACCATGCATCTTCGATTGTTATATATAACTCTGCTTTGATTGTTGCGGCCTACATAAACTCCACAAGCAACACAGTTTTAGTCTCAAAATACAGTTACCTTAATCTTATAGCTGTTGAAAGTTTGAATATTGTAGATCTCGTTTGAGAATTTGTCCAACGATCAAGAAATGGTTGCACCAATTCGGTTAATCTTGTGGTTGTCAGTCAACATCGCTGGAACCCAGTGAGTGCTAACTTTTTTGTACATTAACGATAGAATACAGGGAAAGTTATGGTGAACCTTCAAGTTTCCTTAACCACTTGGTTAACGACAGCCATATTTATCAGACTGCAACTCAACGGGAAATGGCCTGTTGGAATCACCAATAATAGAGAGTTTGAGCGAGAAAGATGTCTACCACGTCCACCATTTACCTGCTGCATTTCTCGCTGAGATACTATGCGATTGGAGGTTAAAAAAAACAACCGTCATATGTTTTTGGACACAATATATATCAAAAGTATCCTTCACCTTCTACATTTTATAGAAAAAGAAGAAATCGAGAAGTTACGCAAATATTTGAGTATAAACATGAGAAATTGGATACTTGGGACTCTGTTTATATAGGACAGACATCGCAATATTTAGAAAATAGATTAGTAAGTCATCATTAACGTTGCGTTTACAAACTATGAAATATCAAAAAAACATTAATTCTAAAAAAAATTATTGAAACGGAATAATATACGAAAAAAATGAGTGATCAAAAACAGTGAAAATTCATTTAATTAATAGCCAAAGAAAAATAATTTATTATGTTAAAACAGATCGTTTTCAGGATGTATTTCCTGGATTAAATCACCATGGAAATACTTAATGTGCTTCAGTTTTGGGATCTTTAACGTAATTCATATTTTAAACCATAATTTTATACAAATTGGGGATACCAGGAATGCCCAATAAGTGTATTGATCAGTTTCCAGCTTTTGACACAGTTGAACCAAAATAATACTCAGTCTGACGCGCGTTTCGATTATTAAATTCACGTCTTCAGCGACGTATTTATACTAAATGTTCCCTCCAATGAATTTCTTCCCGCGAGAAACAAGTCTAGCGGGAAAAACTTCTTTCATATTCGTTTCTTAACTAAGAAACGAGATTTGATTTTTCGGTCAGTTGTATTCTCTTTACAACGAGTATTAACGGATCTCTTAGCCTGCTTAAAATAGTAAATACATACTAAATTAAGAAACGAAAGATGACAAACCGTCAGTCCACGTGGACTTGATGACTGTGTGTCAAAATTCACCACCTTCACTCTTTACTAATGAAAACATCGAATCGTAAACATGAATGCATTTCTATTGGCTGTCGGAAGGCGTATGTACGCAATTTCTTCGAAATATTCCTGCCAGTTAAGCAGTGGCGTCGCTTGGTGAGATTCATTTAGTTCATAAATTTTGTGTTATCAAAGAAAAAGATGAGTATGTGGTATCACGTTCTTTACAAGAGCTGATTAACAGTTATTTCGAATTGAAAGTTAAAAAAATAAATCACTTACGCATACTGGACAACAAGCACACGGTTTGAAATGTAAAATTTCGTCGTCGGCACAAAGAGGTCTGTTGCATTGCGGACATAATTTTTTCTCGCAATTTTTTTTGGTAACTTCATCGCACCTCACTACACTCATTACAAATATACATAAAAATGTTAACGCAATAATCGACTTCATTGTTTAAACTATTCTTTAGTTGTTGTTGTTGGTAATATGAAATAACCTTTATATACGTTCAAAATTATGAGCGTCAATCGTACAGAATCGGAATATACGAAATTTTAATAAATTTAACGCAAGAAACAATCAACACTTTCAAATATGATTGTTTTTGATGTTGAAAAGCTTATTTTTTCATTAAAATAATAATTATAATGAACGAACCAGTCAAGTTCAAGCAATTTTCTTTATTTTAGTGCTAGTAGTGGCTGCTAGCAACCTCTCACTATACAGGTCCGGGGATTTAGCACTTCTGAACTACCATTTTGAACAAAACACCGATTTTTTTAACCTCGTACACCTAGTTTATCATTAAAAATGAGAATGGCGTCAAGGAAGAAGAAAGAATTGGTCCATGGAATTCTAATCCTCCGAAAGATCCACATTTTGAAACTCTCTAAGCACCTTCAAGGTCCAAGCCTCCGTTCTCTAAGCACCTTAAAGGTCCAAGCCTCCGTTCTCTAAGTACCTTAAAGGTCCAAGCCTCCGTTCTCTAAGCACCTTAAAGGTCCAAGCCTCCGTTCTCTAAGTACCTTAAAGGTCCAAGCCTCCGTTCCCTAAGCACCTTAAAGGTCCAGGCCTCCGTTCCCTAAGCATCTTGAAGGTCAAAGCCTCCGTTCTATAAGCACCTTAAAGGTCCAAGCCTTCGTTCTCTAAGCAACTTGAAGGTTCAAGCCTCCATTCTCGAATCACCTTAAAGGTCCAAGCCTCCGTTCTATAAGCACCTTAAAGGTCCAAGCCTCCGTTCTCTAAGTACCTTAAAGGTCCAGGCCTCCGTTCCCTAAGCACCTTAAAGGTCCAGGCCTCCGTTCCCTAAGCATCTTGAAGGTCAAAGCCTCCGTTCTATAAGCACCTTAAAGGTCCAAGCCTTCGTTCTCTAAGCAACTTGAAGGTTCAAGCCTCCATTCTCGAATCACCTTAAAGGTCCAAGCCTCCGTTCTATAAGCACCTTAAAGGTCCAAGCCTTCGTTCTCTAAGCAACTTGAAGGCTCAAGCCTCCATTCTCGAATCACCTTAAAGGTCCAAGCCTCCGTTCTATAAACACCTTAAAGGTCTAAGCCTCCGTTCCCTATAATATACTGTATACACCATCCGGTACCGGATTTTAAGATCGAGTGCTCGGGATGTAAACAATTGTCTCATTTTTAGAAAAACATTTCTTGCTTGCTCGATCTTATTTCTATATCTGGGTCTATATCTTCTGTAATCCAACACTCGAGATATTTAAATTTCTCGATATTTCCGATGATGCTACCATTTACGTTGTTAGCCATTGGAGGATGATTAAATGTTTCGAAGACAATCATGGTTTTGGTCCTTTTAATGTCGATGCTAAAGCCATAATCTTCTATTATAATTTTTATACGATCTAAGAGTGCTTGGAGAACCTGTTCACTGTCTATCCGTTGATTTTAACACCTTCATATAACGCTCTGGCAAAGACTATTTCTGAATATATATTGAAGAGTAGACAAGACAACACGGATCCCTGTCAAACGCCTCTTTTGATGTTTCTGTGTCGTCGGTTTCAGTTCTCACCACTGCAGTTTGGTTAGCTTATCGTGTCTACTTTGTCGAAAACCTTTTCGTAATCAATAAAACATTCCTTTTGCTGATCTTTGTAATTTTGTAGTAGTATAATGAAACCGATCAATCCTTCCCGCGTTCCAAATCCCAAATAATAAGTCTAAAATCACACCACATCTTTTGGCTTTGTTTATCTTTGTTAGGGGGGTGAAAACTGACGTCAGCTAGTCTTGTGGAATGTTTCCACTTTAATAATAACGTTCAGATTCTTCTCTTTTACATTTTGAGCATTTCGGATGGCTTTTTCTACTTCTTGTTTTTCATATTTCTGATGATCTGGCGTTGCTTGTGGAGAATTCCTCGATCTCTGTCATCCAGTTTTCTTTTGCATTGATTATTTTCTTCCTTATTTGACGATGTATTTTCTTATACATATCGTTGTTTTTGTAGAGTCTTCTGGATTCTATCATTTCCTATTCATCATGGGTTAGCGTTTTTCTCTGTCGATGGTATTTTTTAGGTGTTTTTACGTTCAGTCCATGAGGTTTCTTCTTCACTAAATTTTTCATCTCTTGTTCAAGCTTAAATTCTTTTTACTGTCTTTCTGAATTGTTTTAACTTAGTTTGCACGTGTATAGTCTGCGTGGAGGTAGTTTAAACCAGGTAGAGACTAAGAGCAATATAAATTTGAAAGAATAATAAAGACATAAGGTAATCGCAGCGAAAAAAGGGCATGGGGAAAATGTGGTAAAAAGAAAGTAAAACAAATCAAAACTTCTTCTAAAGAATTCTAAAAATACCGAGGAATGGAAAATCGAATATTATAAAACATTGAAGTATTGAAACATTGAAACAATATGGAAAAATACTTTGAACTAGACTAAATTCCGTGCAAATTTTATGACACATGATATCATCATTAGGTAATGAAGACAAGCAAAGCTAAAGTATGATGTATAAATTATTTTTCTTTTTCTGAAATTTCAAAGTTGAAAAACTATGTGAAGGGATCATTTCCGCGCTCTACATATATAAATCAAATTTTTCAGCATAATTTTCTCTATAACATACCAAAGTTTCAACGAAATCGGAGGGGTGTAACCTAATTTAGATAATTACCAATAAAACTCTAATTTTGTTTATATTGAAATGTTCGAATTCAATTTTGTTCATCAATTATAACAATTACGGACCTGCGCGCTTATGCGGTACGATGGTACTAATCATAATTCCTTGGTAATATACTTGATAAACGTAGAAAGTATTTCCCCTTGTTGATAGTTATGTTTAAATATATAAACGATGAACGTTTCCATATCAATATTTATATATTGATGATACAAAGTTTCATATTCGATTTAGCAACAAAAAAAGTCAGTTTAGCGCTTAAGAATTAGTAAACGACAGTAGCGGCACGTGAATTTAAGAAAATGAGGGTCAAAACCACTCTTATAACTGGGCAGATGTTTGAAACCATTTAATTTATCCGTAGAACGCCCATGGGTTGAAATCTCTTTACTTCTTTTTTCCAATTCCTTCTATTGACTGCTTTATTTCGCTAATTCGCTGTGCCTATCTTCTGTAAGTCTTTTTTACATGCATCTAACTATTTTTTTACGTGGACGCCCTCTTCTTCTTTTTGCACCCTCTCAATTTATTGACGATCTTCTCAACTACCTATTTTCTTCCATTCCAGATATATATATAACAAAGGTTGTGACTTTTTGTCCTTTTTCACTTATATTATGCAAAAATGAAACATTTTAGAAAAAATTACACTTTTTTACCTTGAAATTATTAGTGATAAGCAGGTTAATTAATTTAAATTGAATGTAAGATTCATTATAATCATACATGTGATTTAATTCGAAAAAACTCGACGTATAACTTTAAAAAATACTTCAACTGTGTACTAAAAAACGTGATACGACTATGGATTACGAATTTTTTATCATTTTATTAATAAAAATAGAATTTAGCGTACGGAATATGACAATACAAGTAAATACGTCTTCTTCAAGTACTTGGAAGATCTCGAAAAGCAACAGCTACATCATAATCATCACAGACAAGTCCAAGAGCTCTTGCCAGACGATCTAGCGATTGGAGTGGATCAAAGATTACAAGAAAGGCCACTTCTACGCGACAAGGTACATTTAACTGCCACAATGGACACTACTGGTGTGATGAGAATCATTATTACCATTACGAACACTCATTTGATGGTTGATTGTACCGGTGACAAGGTTTTTACAATTTCCTTGTTTCCTTTATATGATTTCCTCAAACTCCTGACAGTATTCAGATCTCTTTTGCTGACTAATGGTTTTTTTTATTATTAGTAGATATATTTCTCAAGATTTGACTTCTGCACGCTTCCTGGACGAAGTTCCTAGTTTCTTGAGGAAGATACCGAACTGATTTTTCTATATATCCAATCAATTGGCCGAGATCGTCATCGCTCGTAACAGCAAAACCCTAACCCCCATTCAACAACTCCATCTCCTTACTGTCGAACGTCTGGGAAGAAGTTTTTCCACAATGTTGATTGGCTTCAAAGGAATTTTCTTGAACTGCGGTTGCAACTTCTTTAATTTCTTACTTAAAACTCAAATGTTGAATCCATGACCGTGAACATGTTACTTTGAAACTCATTTATGTTTGTGCAGCAACTTTAGGTTCTAACTGGAGATTTAAATATGTACCTGGATGTTTTAAACAAACGCTTATTGGAGATATTAGAACAGTTGACGAAGGAAGATCTAAATTTTGCATGGACAGCATTTTGGTCGAAGGTATCATAATCGATAGACTTGTGGAGATGCAGAAACTCTGATTCATTGGGTTCCTTGGTTATATTATTTAAATGCTTTAGATTTTACAGTTCGGTCGTATGTTGAAGAAGATACAGAGGTAAGAACTTGAAGACAGAATGCAACATCACTTCATTGACCTCATAGCTGATCTCTAATCGTTTAGAATATTGATAAGTTCATTTTACAACTTAATTTTACTAAGAAAGGATCTTAGAATTGAATATAGTATTGAAATCTGTATGAAAATGGTTAGTTGAGTTATTTAATTATCAAATCGTACACTAATCATTTTTATAAGGTAACCAAACGTCCA
The DNA here is from genome assembly GCF_026230105.1 of Diorhabda sublineata. Lineage (NCBI taxonomy): Eukaryota > Metazoa > Arthropoda > Insecta > Coleoptera > Chrysomelidae > Diorhabda > Diorhabda sublineata. The sequence continues at coordinate 6,042,427 of NC_079483.1, forward strand.
TCTTTTGGCAATTTGATATAGATTTAGCGTGTCATGTTGGTAAAGCTAGAAACTTGAAACTGTGTAATTTTCGTGCACACGTAAATTTTTTTCCAAGAACAATAGTTGCAGAGAAAAAAATCAACAATATAATTTATAATTTTTCCAATGAATTGAGTGGAAAACAGATGTTAAATGTTTTACGATTCATATAAATGCTGAAGGTGCTAAAACTTATTTCCAGTAATTATTATAAATCGTATTATAGTAGACATATTTCCTGTTTTCCCTCTCCATTTATAAGAAAAAATATGAATTATGTTATTGACTTTTTATCTCTGCAGCTGTTGGTCTTTGGAAAAATATATGTACGCACGAAAATTACAGAGTTTCAAGTTTCTAGCTAAACTGAAATGTTACCACATTTTAAGATTGATATATTGTTGCGTGAAATTAGAAACACCCTGTATATCGTTCATCAAACTACTGGGTTTCAGACATTTTTCCCAAAACCAATAACTGCCGAGGAAAAAATTTATTGAGAATAAAAAATATTTCTTAAATAAAATAAGTTTTTAAAGTTGTAAATTTATTTTATAAAACTTCATCCTTAAGAAAGTTTTGATATGAAATAAATTAAAGGTTGCTAATTCCACCCCCGTATATTGTAACATGGATATTAAACAAAAATCGCTGGCTAGTTCTTTTGCAAGTAAGAGAAAATTAGAAAATTTCAAGTTTCTAAATAAACTGAAGTTTTAGAAAAAAAAAAAATAAAAACCTAATTTTATTCACCACATTTTAAGATTGATATATTGTCCCATGAAATTAGAAGCACCCTGTATATCGTTCATCAAACTAATGCGTTTCAGACATTTTTCCCAAAACCAATAGCTGCCGAGGAAAAAATTGATTGAGAATAAAAAATATTTCTTAAATAAAATAAGTTTTTAAAGTTGTAAATTTATTTTATAAAATTTCATCTTAAAAAAAGTTTTGATATGAAATAAATTATAGGTTGCTAATTCCACACCCGTATATTGTAACATGGATATTAAACAAAAATCGCTGGCTAGTTCTTTTGCAAGTAAGAGAAAATTAGAAAATTTCAAGTTTCTAAATAAACTGAAGTTTTAGAAAAAAAAATAAAAACCTAATTTTATTTACCACATTTTAAGAGTGATATCTTGTCTCATGAAATTAGAAGCACCCTGTATATCGTTCATCAAACTAATGCGTTTCAGACATTTTTCCCAAAACCAATAGCTGCCGAGGAAAAAATTGATTGAGAATAAAAAATATTTCTTAAATAAAATAAGTTTTTAAAGTTGTAAATTTATTTTATAAAATTTCATCTTAAAAAAAGTTTTGATATGAAATAAATTATAGGTTGCTAATTCCACCCCCGTATATTGTAACATGGATATTAAACAAAAATCGCTGGCTAGTTCTTTTGCAAGTAAGAGAAAATTAGAAAATTTCAAGTTTCTAAATAAACTGAAGTTTTAGAAAAAAAAATAAAAACCTAATTTTATTTACCACATTTTAAGATTGATATCTTGTCCCATGAAATTAGAAGCACCCTGTATATCGTTCATCAAACTAATGCGTTTCAGACATTTTTCCCAAAACCAATAACTGCCGAGGAAAAAATTGATTGAGAATAAAAAATATTTCTTAAATAAAATAAGTTTTTAAAGTTGTAAATTTATTTTATAAAATTTCATCTTAAAAAAGTTTTGATATGAAATAAATTATAGGTTGCTAATTCCACCCCCGTATATTGTAACATGGATATTAAACAAAAATCGCTGGCTAGTTCTTTTGCAAGTAAGAGAAAATTAGAAAATTTCAAGTTTCTAAATAAACTGAAGTTTTAGAAAAAAAAAATAAAAACCTAATTTTATTTACCACATTTTAAGATTGATATCTTGTCCCATGAAATTAGAAGCACCCTGTATATCGTTCATCAAACTAATGCGTTTCAGACATTTTTCCCAAAACCAATAGCGGCCGAGGAAAAATTAAGAATAAAAAATATTTTTTTAAATAAAATAAGGATTTTGAAAAAAATCAAATCTCAATTTTAGTCACCACCTCTTAAGGGTGATATCTCGGAGAGACCCATCTTAATTTCGTACGAGCAATCACCTACCTAATTTTGTCGAATGAATTTAGAAACACACTGTATAACTACTAAATTGGTTTTTTTATTCTGTGTGGGTATTTTTACGAATCCTGCTTTACAATATAAGATAGTTTTTGAACCAAAATTCGGGTTGGTATCCCGCTTTGTTGGTAGAAAGTTAGAAAGTCTTTTTTTGCACAAATATACAGGGTGTTCCGGGACTTGACACAAAAAAATCAGAACTCATAAGAATTCAATATTTTTTTCCAAATTAAACATTCGAAAATTATGAATTTTCAATAGATAATTACGTTTGTCCTTTTAGTGTTTTTGACGGAGGAATAAAAATTATTATCTGAAGGGCAGGGGCGGCTCATGCCCAATAGATAATAATCCGTATCTTTTATAAGGACGACTTGTACAATCTAAACATAACAGAAATGAATTTATCAATCGATTTTTTTGCATAAATTATTATTTTTAATTTGATTTTCAGTAGATAGTTTTATCTTTCTGAAAAAAGTTAGTTTACTTTTAATTTATGTAGATAAACCTCTTTCTATTAGTTGCAAGCAACCCTAACAAAGGTCCTATAGTAAGGTATAATTCTACCATGAAAGTATACAACCTTCTGGCTTCTCACGAGTTACCAGAAGCCAAATCATACATCATATGTATGTCGACATATTATATTGAAACTTTAAATACGATGAGATTATTATTGATGACAGATTTTGAAAATATTGACATGAAATTGACAATACCAAATCACCTCCTGTAAGAATTTTCAATAATTAATCACAATTTGTGATAATTTTCTTCAGAATGTTTCTTTATGGCGAACGGTTCCCTTTTTTTAGATTGTAGAGGTTATGAAATGTGTGTTTGTATAATGTTTAACCAGAATTAGCTTACTTTCAATAATCGTTGAAGGATAATTCATTTTGACATGTGTTATTGATACATTTTAGACCGTCATCGCAGGTGGTTTCAATGTAGTCTCCACAGTCTCCCCCTTCATCTGAAATTACACCAAAACTAAACCTCAAGAACAATTTTTTCAGTTTTTAGTAATAATTAGAATAATTTTAATACTTACAACTGATAAGACAACATATATCGCAACAACCACATTTAGCTTTTTTAAAACCAGGACCGCACACTAAATAAGGACAAATTTCAGTTTCGCAATCGTACGCGACGCATCCTTGTTGTAAACAACCGTTTACCACGGCAATTACGCTTAAAAGAATTAAAACCAAAAAAACTTTCGAGTTCATCTCGACGGAAAATCACTTAGTCGACTGCAAAATAGATACCAGTTAGTTGAAATACCTGTTTAGTTAAATGGGTAGTTGGTAGGACAAGGCCTTAAGTGTATCGCGTTCCGAAGATGAAGAATTCCAAGAAATTCCCATCCAATAGGCTTAACAAGAAATTTTTACGATTGGGAACTGTCATAAACAGAAAATTTGTCGGTTAATAAGGGACGTTGACCACCCGCGGACAATATACAGAGTGTAATGGAATTTAAAAGAAAGAAATTATAATGAATATTCCGGTTAAAAAAAATTTATTAGTTTTACGTACATATAATCACTTAGACATGTTATACGCTAGAATTCTGTTTAATTCATTGATTCCTGTAGAGTAATAACTACGAGATTGATTCCAGAAGTACCTGTTTTGACCTAGAGATGACGCTAGTTGCTTGAAAGATACCATTGAATATACTTTTTATATCAAAATCTTGGAGACCAACAACTAGAGAGGATGATCCCTGAAGTACCTGGTCTGACTTAGAGATGACGCTAGTTGCTTGAGAGCTACCACTGAATATAATTTTTATTCCAGAATCTTGGAGACCAACAACTACAGAGGATGATCCCTGAAGTACCTGGTCTGACTTCGAGATGACGCTTGTTGATTGAGAACTACCACTGAATATAATTTTTATTCCAGAATCTTGGAGACCAACAACTACAGAGGATGATACCTGAAGTACCTAGCCTGACCTAGTGATGACGCTAGTTGCTTGAGAACTACCACTGAATATATTTTTTATTCCAGAATCTTGGAGACCAACAACTACAGAGGATGATACCTGAAGTACCTAGCCTGACCTAGTGATGACGCTAGTTGCTTGAGAACTACCACTGAATATATTTTTTATTCCAGAATCTTGGAGACCAACAACTACAGAGGATGATACCTGAAGTACCTAGCCTGACCTAGTGATGACGCTAGTTGCTTGAAAACTACCACGGAATATAATTTTTATTCCAGAATCTTGGAGACTAACAACTACAGAGGATGATACCTGAATTACCTAGCCTGACCAAGTGATGACGCTAGTTGCTTGAGAACTACCACTGAATATAATTTTTATTCCAGAATCTTGGAGACCAACAACTACAGAGGATGATGCCTGAAGTACCTGGTCTGACTTTGAGATGACGCTAGTTGCTTGAGAACTACCACTGAATATAATTTTTATTCCAGAATCTTGGAGACCAACAACTACAGAGGATGATGCCTGAAGTACCTGGTCTGACTTAGAGATGACGCTAGTTACTTGAAAGGTACCATTGTATTAGAAAGTACACAATCTGTACAGTAAATGTTCCAAGTTTAAAGAGCTAATGTTGTTTGGTATTTGTTTGACAGCCATCAATAGTTTTCAGTGACTTTGTAAATATGGAAAAAAATTGATCATCGTTATGTGATACAAAACTTTCATTTAAAAGGCATTAGTCCAACCGATATAGAAGCTGAACAAAATTCTACTCTGGGTGAGACTACTCCTTCGTTACAAATATCAAAATATTGGGTAGCAAAGTTTAGACGAGACCGTACGATATACGATGACCAGCATCGCAGTGGGTCGTCCAAATGAAGTGACGACTCCAAAAATGATGTAGAAAATCCACAAAACTGTAAGTGCAGACATAGTAGGCATTCCAAACAATGCGGTACATCGCATATTAACTGAAAATTTGGATATGAGAAAGCTGTGCGCAAAATGGGTGCCGCGTTTGCTCACAATGAACAAAAAGATATTTCTATCGGTTGTTTGGCGATGTTTCACAGCAAGAAAGCCGAATTCTTGCGCCATGGGTGAAACATGGGTCCATCACTTCACACCTGGAACAAAATAATAATCAAAAAAATTAACTGAAGAGGAAAAATCGGTTCCGAAGAAAGCAGAGTTCGTTTCAACTGCAGACAAGGTCATGGTATCGGATTCTTGAGATGCGCGAGGGTGAATTTTCATCTACTATCATAGACGATTATAATGCGGGCTCATTTCAACGTTTAAGTGAACAAATCAAGCATTTGACTAAGAAGAAAGTGTTGTTTAATCAAGACAATCCACCAGCTCACATATCCGTAATTGCAATGGCCAAAATTAATGAATTAAAGTTTGAATTGCTACTTCATACACCCTTTTTGCCAGATCTAGCCCCCACGGAATATTTTCTGTTCCCAGACTTCAAAATTTGACTAGATTTTTCATCGAATGTTGGGCGTTTAAGAAAACCATCATTATTTACAAGGTTATGTAAATGATTATCAGTGAATATCAGTAGCGGTAGATTAAAAATATTAAAGGTAAACAATTTAATTATTTCTTTGTGAACTGTCCACTAGTTGCTTTTGTGGCTACTTCATGCTCTCGATGAAATTGCGGGCGAAGATTCTTTATTTTTTTATTCAAATCTGCAATATCGTTTCCATAGTTTTCATTCAAATTTTCAAAATTGTTGATTCCAAAGAATTTTGTTATCTTCTATAAACATTGCAGTACATTCACTATTATGTCGAAAGTAGTCAAAATATTCGAAAAAACATTTAAAATTGCACGGATAGTTACTTCATTTTCCGCATTGCTCTGAATCGGCAACAACAAGTCGCAACCGGAAACATTTTGTAGTATGCGTTAATGACAATACTTATAAGTGGCAACCACGCCTTGTACACTCGCAAAAATACATAATACACGTTCATACAAAATACCAAAACAATAATCCTTCCATACAGAGAATTCCAACTTATTTTCTTTTGGAAATTCCAATTAATCTTCGATGATATATCTAGTAGCACGTTTTAGGTAAAACCTATATACCTATGCCTTTTCACACTTCCATGAACCCTCTTTCATTTCTTACTCTCACCAATTCAGGCGAGTCGTTTTAGATCGAACCCATAGCTCGTCGATTTCTTGTTTATTTCAAACCGCACCAGTCTAGGTTAAAATTATGAGTCACTCTTTATATTTATTGTATCCTACTTCAGTTTTCTCTTAATTTTATAGATGCTTAATAGAAAATAACATTACAGCACTATATCGAGTTAGTGTCCATGACAGAACAGTTTACTCTTGATAAAAAAGAACCGAAATTATTTAAACCTTGAAGGAACTTATAAATTGACTGAGGATGTATTGATTGTTGATAGTGTAAGAGTTCGAAACTTTTTATTGAGTAACCCTTTTTTTTGAAATTTTATCCCTTTTCGATTACTGAAATACTCAAATGAAACGAAAGCTTTTATAAAAATAATAATTTAATTACAATACAATTCTTACATAAGTCTTTTTGTATTAAAAATGAAATGTACCACCTACATGCCACGTAGGTTTTGCTTTATTTGGTCCATGTACTACTTTGCCCCATCCAGCTTCGAATTCGTGGTTTTCTCCTTTTCTTTTCACTTCGACTCCAGCGTTCACGTTGCCGTTTTCGTCGCGATTGGCACCTGGATGCACTTCCCACGGTTGATCGGGAGATCTTTTGAATCTAAAAGTACCACCTACATGCCACGTAGGCTTTGCTTTATTTGGTCCATGCACTACTTTGCCCCATCCAGCTTCGAATTCGTGGTTTTCTCCTTTTCTTTTCACTTCGACTCCAGCGTTCACGTTGCCGTTTTCGTCGCGATTGGCACCTGGATGCACTTCCCACGGTTGATCGGGAGATCTTTTGAATCTAAAAGTACCACCTACATGCCACGTAGGCTTTGCTTTATTTGGTCCATGCACTACTTTGCCCCATCCAGCTTCGAATTCGTGGTTTTCTCCTTTTCTTTTCACTTCGACTCCAGCGTTCACGTTGCCGTTTTCGTCGCGATTGGCACCTGGATGCACTTCCCACGGTTGATCGGGAGATCTTTTGAATCTAAAAGTACCACCTACATGCCACGTAGGCTTTGCTTTATTTGGTCCATGCACTACTTTGCCCCATCCAGCTTCGAATTCGTGGTTTTCTCCTTTTCTTTTCACTTCGACTCCAGCGTTGACGTTGCCGTTTTCGTCGCGATTGGCACCTGGATGCACTTCCCACGGTTGATCGGGAGATCTTTTGAATCTAAAAGTACCACCTACATGCCACGTAGGCTTTGCTTTATTTGGTCCATGCACTACTTTGCCCCATCCAGCTTCGAATTCGTGGTTTTCTCCTTTTCTTTTCACTTCGACTCCAGCGTTCACGTTGCCGTTTTCGTCGCGATTGGCACCTGGATGCACTTCCCACGGTTGATCGGGAGATCTTTTGAATCTAAAAGTACCACCTACATGCCACGTAGGCTTTGCTTTATTTGGTCCATGCACTACTTTGCCCCATCCAGCTTCGAATTCGTGGTTTTCTCCTTTTCTTTTCACTTCGACTCCAGCGTTCACGTTACCGTTTTCGTCGCGATTGGCACCTGGATGCACTTCCCACGGTTGATCGGGAGATCTTTTGAATCTAAAAGTACCACCTACATGCCACGTAGGCTTTGCTTTATTTGGTCCATGCACTACTTTGCCCCATCCAGCTTCGAATTCGTGGTTTTCTCCTTTTCTTTTCACTTCGACTCCAGCGTTGACGTTGCCGTTTTCGTCGCGATTGGCACCTGGATGCACTTCCCACGGTTGATCGGGAGATCTTTTGAATCTAAAAGTACCACCTACATGCCACGTAGGCTTTGCTTTATTTGGTCCATGCACTACTTTGCCCCATCCAGCTTCGAAATCGTGGTTTTCTCCTTTTCTTTTCACTTCGACTCCAGCGTTCACGTTACCGTTTTCGTCGCGATTGGCACCTGGATGCACTTCCCACGGTTGATCGGGAGATCTTTTGAATCTAAAAGTACCACCTACATGCCACGTAGGCTTTGCTTTATTTGGTCCATGCACTACTTTGCCCCATCCAGCTTCGAAATCGTGGTTTTCTCCTTTTCTTTTCACTTCGACTCCAGCGTTCACGTTACCGTTTTCGTCGCGATTGGCACCTGGATGCACTTCCCACGGTTGATCGGGAGATCTTTTGAATCTAAAAGTACCACCTACATGCCACGTAGGCTTTGCTTTATTTGGTCCATGCACTACTTTGCCCCATCCAGCTTCGAAATCGTGGTTTTCTCCTTTTCTTTTCACTTCGACTCCAGCGTTCACGTTGCCGTTTTCGTCGCGATTGGCACCAGGGTGCACTTCCCATGGATTCTTTTGTTCATCAGCTGATATAACTTCTAACAGTAAAAGAACTGATGCCATATACCATATAAACTTCATGATTAATCTGAAAACAATATAAAATATTTTCAAATATTTAAAATATAAGGTATTTTGTGGATATTATTTTCAAAAAATCTTTTCTCGGTTGCACTACAACTCGTAACGGTTTTTAATCCGATAAGGCTGCGCCAACTTGTGACGGAGATATTTCCGGTAAATGAAAAGGTAGTCGGAGTACATAATAAAACTCGTGACGGATTCAATCAGTTGGTAATTAGGTTAGTTTAGGTTAGGTTAAGTTATTTTATCATCATCGCCCAAATATTGTCACTTTTATAAGAATTTTATTAGAGTATGCTGTATACATATATAAAAAATATAAAAGGCATTAATTGCTTAGTAAGAATGAAAACTGAAAGAGCAAGACAAGCAGAATCAATTTTTGAAAGACGAATTTGGTTAAATGAGAATGAAATAACAGAATATGAATTTGTGGGACAGGTCCTTTAAAGATACAAAAATATAATTTTTTTATTGTTTTTTTTTGTGTTTAGAATGTGAATTTTGTATATATTCCATTTTCATATCATTATTAAAATCCCAGATGTAAAATCTTCCGACACGAGTTGTCTAATCTTCATAACAACCACGATCACGAGTTGGTATTTTGTAATAGTTAAAATTTCTTGGAGGGTATTTAAATCACGAGTTGGCGTTTTGCAATCACTTCTAATGAAATAATTTACTAAATAAATTAATAATATTTACCTTCTACTATTCTGCAAATTTCAAAGTATTAGTTTCTGTAACGATTTTAAACTGACTACTATATGAAATGTACAATCTTATATAGTAGAAGATTAACATTCTCGTGTAATTCACAATGTCCATTGGTATGTTTTTCTTAAAACAAAGATTTAAACATAACCAAAAATCCCCTTTTCCGCTGTGTCGTATCTTAGAGATAAGAAGATATAAAACAGAAACTGGATTTTACCATCGAACTTATTTAACTTTCTTCAATTCATTTATTTTGAGATAAACACGTGAATCCCTGTCGTTTGATTACTATTAATTAAATAATGAAAGTTTATTGCTTCATTTGTATATACAGGATGGATCTTTAGTATATTGATTTAGTGAATTATTGACTTAAAAATTAACCGTGTTGATTTAAACTTACTTTATGTGCAATGTATCATTAAAAATAATTTGTGGTAAATATTTAGAAGTGGCGCTGCAATCCAAAATTACTACAAAAGTTTTTACGCGCATATAGGGTTGTTTTTTAGAGCTCCGAAAGTATTAAAGGTGAGGGAGACACCTCGTGTTCCTTCCACCTCTTCTATTATGTCAAATTTTGAACTGGTAGCTCTGTTGATAATTTTTCGGCCTTAAGTATTAAGATTATTGAGGCACCACGTTCGAAAAAATTATTCAGAAACCTTTACCGAAAGACAGTTGCCATAATCTTCTTTAATAACAAGGTTTGTAAATAATTTTTGAACACGTCACGTCTTCAGTTGACGGTTGTCTTATGTAGGACGCTAGAAATGACAAAGTTGCCTCAATTCTCCAAATTTATGATCCTCTATAAACAAATGTGGTACTATTTTCGCACAAGATTTGTCTGAGAATTTCTAACAAACTTCTTGAATTTTCCTCACAATCCTGAAGTATTCTATTGTCAAATTTATAATAAATGACTTAGTTTGTTCAAATTTTGACGAAAATCGAATGGTTCACAATAACAGTGTTGCCTTATAAGTAAAAAGTCTGGTAATTCAAAAAGAAACAAACTTAATTAACCGCGTAATAAGATATGAACTACTATGTGCACATTCTGCTTGTGCACGCAACAACGAAACCTTATCATTAAAAACCTGTGAATCAATTTGAAAAGGAATGAAAAAAAAAATGTTAAGTTGAATCAAACATCTTTATTTCTTTTTATATATAATTTTATAACAATAAATCATTAATTTCGTATTTTACAATCATCTAGGGCGTATATATTTGTTTCTTCCATGGGGTGCAAGTGGACATCGCCCTAGAAACAGCTTCGTATCAACAACAACAATATTAATTTGAATATTATTTTTTCGCGTAGTTTTTAACCAATTTAGTTACACGCACACACACAGTGCCTTATAAGTAAAAAATCTGGTAATTCAAAAAGAAACAAACTTAATTAACCGCGTAATAAAATATGAACTAGTATGTGCACATTCTGCTTGTGCACTTATGGAATAGGTTGACTAAGGTACGATAGAACATTTGGATTAGCCACACCCACAGAAAGGTAAATTACTACCAGACCCCGAATACTCTCTGGACACGGATGCTTCAGTGAATACTTTCACAGGTTCAAACATAAGGATTTCCGGTGCTTCTGTGCATAAAAAGCAAAACGGGGTAATTCGCATTTTTTTATTTTTCTCAAGTTTCAGCTTTTGTATGTTTCAAGAAATGTAAGATCATTCATTTTTCTAACGAAAATAATTTTTAAACTAGGTAACAATAAGAAGTGTATGTCCATTTTATATTTTATTGTGTCTGGAATAAACAATATTTCATCTGGTTCTTTTTATCTGGCCATCACTGATGGTCAAGTCCAATAAGAGCTCAGAGAAACGCGCTGAGTTGATGGTGAGTCAAAAAAAACTTAAGGCAGCTAGCCTTGAGTCAAAAATACCAACCACTCGTCCCTGACCACCATGTCTACGATTTGCCAGAGTTAATTGGAGTGACGAACAATTAGAGATAGAAGAGGACGAATCTACAGAAGACTTGGAGAAGGATTTGCGCAGTGTTGGATATAAAAAAACGCGGCATTTGGAAGAGGTTGCTGGATGGTTTGGGCGGGCATTTCAATGGAGGCAAAAACCGAGTTGGTTTTTGTTTGAAACTGACGGTGGGGCGGAGTGAAATATCTAATTTTTTTATACTCTTACATTATTATGCTGTCCAGAACGTTGACGGTTCCTATTTTTATCCAATCTTCTGTTTTTTCTGTATTGTATTATCTTTCGTACGAACGGTGCCAACAATTTGGCATCTACGTCTTCTGGATTCAAAGGTGTAGTAATGTAACTTACTATTGCCGCTATAAATATAGCAAAAATACTTCCAATAAGGCAATACCATAAATAAGATAATCTGAGGATCATATATTTTTCGCTAAAATTGAAAAAATTAAATAAATACATCGGAAACATAAAAACAATCTAATTTTCCAATAGATTCACAATGATTTACTGATTGGACTCAAAAAAAAAAACGTTTCATATTATAAAAAATACAGTGATAAAGTTCAGTATCAACTTATGTGAGAGAAGAAAATGCTGGCAGTTACTGAAAACTCACATTCAACTGTAAGAAGTTATTACAGGGAACGTGAGCTGAGTTTTTACGGTGTACAAAGAATCCGGAAAGAAACCAAATACGTTCGTACTATATTTACTTGCAACAGGAATTAATTAGTAATGTTGGGCTTTACGAAAAGTTATTCAACTTTTTTTTTCTTTACTTAATTATTGAACAACTAATCCGGACATACATCAACTATTATTATCCGCCATAAAATCTCAAATTTTGTTATAATGTACCAACTCGTGATCGTGGTTGTCATGAGGATTAGACAACTCGTAATCGAAGATGATGCATCTCGGGATTTTAATAATGGAATGAAATCTAACCTAACATAACCTTCATATTATTTCAATTTGACAAAGGATGGAACTTTAACCAATTGCGAATGTGCAATATTATGTATCATTTTCTAGCTTTACAAAGTTGAATTCCAAAGTATTCTGCTGGTATTCTTTTTGTTGTAGAAGATTCCCGTTTAATATTACAGTTGGACGGATTTATTTTCATTTACTTTTATTCTCCAAGTTTTTAATCACAAGGAAATGGCGTCCAAGTTTGTCTGCAACATATGGAAGGCCACATCTGCGTCCTGGTGCGATGAGAGTGTCTATTGTGCAGGTAGGATTTAAAGATTTGGAAAAGGTTGCGCGGGAGGTTTTTCCTGATTTTGTATAGTAGTTCATCGTGCCAGGTGACTCGATGAACTTGTTCTATGAGGGCATGTTGAATCTGAGCCTGCTGGCTTTTAGGATCGGTTCTATTTTATCAATCAGTAGTGTTTCAAGAAGTTTCGACATAATTGATATTAGACTTATTGGTCTGTAAGATGTAGTAGCTTCAAGAGGTCTCCCTGACTTAGGGATCAGTGTAATTTGCGCTACCTTCTACAAAATTGGAAACTAATCCTTTATCAAATATTATCAACCTTTTTTAAGAAACAATAATAATAATAGTTACAGTTAGATTAGAAAATGCGTAGGATACCATAGAAAAAAACGTAGAATTAGTGATAAAAACAAACTTACTCTGTATGTGTTACTTCTGTTATGTTTATCATCGATTTGCTCAAATATTTTGGAATAAAATTGTAATGGCAACCGTCAGTAGAAACGGATTTTTCCGGAAACGTCAGATCTCCTGATGATATCAAACTTTGGGCACTTATACATAACCAAGACATGAATATCAAAGACGATACACCTCCGATCAACGCACCCTTGAGCAAAAAATTACATAAAACATCATATCAATTTGATATTTGTAATAAATCGAATCAACAACTTTTGTTTAAACGTTTGCTAAAGTTTCAATTCTATGATTGTATGTGAATTTTCATAGTACAGTAGAACCTCGATGAAATAAAGACCAAGAAACACGTTAAAGGGATTGAGTTATAAAGGTTTTTCCTTTCTAAGGGCTTAAATTGCAAAATTTTTATTGGTTTATATTTTTAATTACACAGTTTCGATTATGAGATTTGTTTAGAACGTATAAAAAATAGACGAGATAGATTAAATGCAAATGAAACTTTCAAATCGTAGAATATACGAGGTCTGGCTATTAAATAACGAGACTTCGCACTTAGAGGGCGCCTTAGAAGGGTAGGTATCTTGTCTACGCACGTCCCAAAACACGTTTCCGTCACTATTATAGTATTTGTGCAGTAGCTGTTTGAAACGAACGTGTTTTTTTCTTGTACCATGTGTAACGAAATGCAGGAACAACAAATTTCTCAAAAAAAACTCCGACAGAGTGCTATAAAGTATTGCAAGAGGCATATGGAAACAATTCTCTATCTCGTGCGCGTGTTTTTGAGTGTTGTAAGCGCTTTAGTGAAGCCCGAGACAGCACTGAAGATGGCCAGCTCCCAGTTCGCCCTCAACTCCGGAAACAGTGACGAAAATCAACCAAATTGTGCGTGTAGATCGTCGAATAAGTATCCGGACGACTGCTGAGGTTGTAAACGGTAAAGAAACGGTTAGAGGAAGTCTGTACGAAGTTGATTCCAAAAAATCTGACTCTTGACTAAAAGGTCTATTTGGATTTTAGGTTAGAAAGGCTAGAAGATTTGTCCAATTTAGGGAATTTAGCAATTCTTCGTCTTTCACATAGAATACTTTCTCCCGATTTTAGCTCCGTTATATTAGATTTATTCCTGGATTGACAAATTTTTAGAAACCGCGTCATTTTTTTGGTTGTATCAGATCTACCAAACAGGGTTTGTTGCAAAGTTGAGATGGACAATAAGAAGCCATTATCTGAACGGGAACTACAAGAAATTGCAGCGAATTGTTGGAACAGTGACGACGAATTAGATGTCAGCGAGTCTGAAGCATGTCAAATTCGAAAGCAAAATGACTTGGACATTGATGATATTGATATAGGAAACCTACCTCTAGAATTTGAAGATGGGATTATTGTTAATAACAAGCCTTCTGTGCCAATAAAGGGATCCTTTTCCAGGGAATAATATTTCTATTATAGTGTCAGTTACTGCACAGTGCAAGAATGTGGTATGAAATCTAGTTGCGAATGCCTTCGAGGGAGACACAACCCTTTCCAAGTCCATACTGGTTTTGTCTACACCTTATTATTTTTTATTTTAATGATGAACTAATTCAGAAACGATCAAAAATAAATTTCAAACTAACTCATACGATTGTCGAATAGAAAGTAAACGTCGAAAATGACTGAAAATTCCGTAAAAGTTTCTTAACTTCGGGTTGATGTCGATAATTTTTCACATACACTTCGTAATAGATTAATTATTTTTAAGTTAATAGCGCATGTATAAAATGCATTGTACTTTTAATTACCTTGGCGTTTATCCATGGGAATAAGACTCCCATCGTGAATAATCCTAAAGAAGGCCCGTTAGATATAGCACCAATACTCATAGCTAACTGAAAATCATCAATTTTTATCTCAAAAATAACCTTTTACTCGAAAATTGAATACAAGTTTAGAAAGCTTGGATTTTTCTCTATTTTTCGACATAATTGCCATTTAAATCAACGCATTTTTGCACACGGTGTACCATATTCTTTATACCTGAGTCGTAGTTCACCGTCGCGCCGCGAAGATAGTTCAAAGCCTTTTCTTTCAGCGCTTCGTCGATTTGAAATGCGTGTTTCTTTAATTCAAGGAATATATGCTGCTTCCTTACGTTGCCGTTTGTCATCTATCAGCATTTTTAGGATCCACCTTGCACGAACCTAAGCGGTTTCTCAAAATGTTGTGAATGCAGCAGTTACTGACATCAAGGATCATCTCTATACAATTTGCCTACCTAGTTGGTAATGAATTTCCACCGGAAGAACGTTTTTTTGCACACGAATCACAAAGTGAATGAGTGAATGAACGTTGTTTACAGTGGAGCTACACGCTTGTCTCGTCAAATCGCGCATAACAGGATTCCTGTAATCCCTAGCTCCTTGTGAACCTTATTTAACGGACTACCCTCGTATATTCTTATTTTCACCGGCATTTTTAACATTTAGTTAGGTTATTTTCTGGTACAAATATACGTAAAGCTTTTTAAAACATTCTCTATCTGTATCTTCTGATTACTATGGTTTCGGCACTCCTTTCGAGATAAATTACGTTCTGAAACAAATTCCTCAAGACCAACTTCTCTTGGTGATAATATATCATTTTTCTGAGGAAAAAGGCATAAATTTATACGTCAAGAATCATCATTACATTGTAGTTTAGTTCTTAGTAGAGTCCAAAGCTCGTAGTTCTTCTGATAAGCACATCGTACTACCAAATGCCGATATCCTTTCAGAAACCGATCAGACGCTTTGACTTGTGCCTTCTAAGATCACTTAAAATGCGATGATTACTCACGTGTATCTGTACCGTGCTGGCTACTCACAGATAACGTGATTTTCAGTTTTTACATCTCCATGTACTAGCGGAATTTCGCGTCGTCCATATTGTGGTTATGGCGTCGGTTAAAAATCCAATCACCAGTCGAATTTCGTGTCTATATAATTGAAGCAGAAGGCTTCAACTTCTCAAATGCCAGGTGTGTCTTTATATCTCCGCAGAGGGGTCCATTGGTGGATTTGTTAATTCCAATTTATCGAGTAAAGCCCCTTCGTCGTTGCGCGAGTGACCAGGTACCCAAAAGAACCGAACTTTACAGTTCTGGTACAACTTTCTTACCCTCTAGCCCAACCCTGTGTTTCTATAGCGTCCACATTCACCACGTCGAATACGTCGGCTGGAACCGTTTGTTTACCATCAATACATTGCGACATCCGTCCAGTTGGTGAAGTTCTTTTAGGACGTTCTGGTTAATTGTTTCCTCAAGGTTTTGAATTAGACCTTGAGATTCCTATAGGATTTCAAGGAAACAAGCTGGGGCTTAAACTCTGTTCAATCGCAATCTTGTTTTCACTTTCTCCAGCACACGGTGTACTTGAAAAGAGGTTGAACCAGTTATAGAGTTTTCCTGCATCCTAAGTTTTGTATTACATATGGTGACGTCCAATGTTGTACCTTCTTATAAAAAAGGGATCAGTTTTTTGGGTTAATCTTTAACCCTTCTATTCATTCACCAGTTGGGGGACCAGGAACAAAAGAAGCATAAGCCTATGTATACAAGCTTACCTTTCAGGTTAACCATCAAGTCGTCAACGACCAGACACCACAGGGTAGGATTGAATATTCCTCCCTGTAGTTGTAGTCTTTCTATAACGGTATAGAATAAAGTCTTGGGTAGATATAATGAAACATCCTTGTCGAAGTTGATACTTGATAAAAGAAAACAAGATTGAGATGGATATTCATGGAGAACTGGATCTGTAGCAGAGATAGCAATAGAAATAGGGTGATTGTAAGATGAAATAGGAAGATCCTCGATTGGATGAGGTGGAAATTGATTCGGAAAAATCGGGGTGAGGTTTTGAAGATAGACAGAAAAGGAAAAAGCTAGTACAGAAGTTGAAGGTGTGAGAAGATGAGTTTTGATAACTTACAATGTTTCTTAGGAAATTAGAAAATACTTACTTGTAATACAGCCCCTAATTTTTCTACCACAAATACCAACCCAACACACATGGTACCTATAACTAGAACTGTTGTTTTCATGAGAAAGTAAGTTTGTTTTTCCGAAAGTTCCTTTTTAAAAAACGGTTTATAGAAATCTTCCAAGACGACAGCAGCCATGGCATTGAGACCGGTCGATAGAGAACTGAAATTTACAAATTTGAATTGACTAGAAAATAAAAGTGGACCTTTTAATTTCACCTTAAGGCTGCGCTGAATATACCGGCTACGAAAAGGCCTGGAAGACCGGGGATGTCCCCCAAAATTTCCATCACGAGTAAAGGCAATAATTGATCTTTCTCTCTGGCTAGCTACAATTTAGAATAATGAAAATGAGTTACTTGATAAATTTTCAGAAGAATTGAACAAAAAAATCCCTTCTCTGCTACTTGAATATACGCAAGATCTTCAGTGCATTGGTGGAACGACCACATCAGCAGCCTTCGTAAAGAGTGTCACAGGAAGAGAAGAATCTCTCAGCGCGGCTATCAACGGCCCAACTCAGAGGAGTTAATCGCAGAGTACAAAAAAGCGCGTCATGAGCTGAATAAAGCTATCAAAGAGAGCAAAAGAAGATGCTGGAAAGAACTTATATACGAGGTAGACAAAGACGTGTGGGGTAGGCCTTATAAGGTGGTCATGACCCACTTGAAAAAGCAACAAATGCCATCACCTACGTGTCCTCATCTCCTTCAAAAAATCGTCACTACGCTGTTCCCACAGCAAAGAAATTTCGATTACCAGTTGGCTCCAAGTGAACTGGACGACATACCATCTGTCACTGAAGAGGAGCTGATGGAGGCCTGTAACCGTGTAGGAAATAATAAAGCGCCGGGATTGGACGGAATCCCTAATATTGCCTTGAAAACCATCTTAAAGGCAGCACCGACATTGTTCCTAGACGTGTACAACATCTGCCTCAAAGAAGGGACCTTCTCAAAGAAGTGGAAACAGCAAGGACTGGTACTGCTTTCGAAAGGATAAAAGCCGCCGGATGAACCGTCATCTTACCGTCCACTTTGCATGTTAGATACAGCAGGTAAGATTTTAGAGCATATAATTCATCAACGAATAGAAGAAGTAGTCGATCAACTCCTAGCAGAAAACCAGTATGGATTTCTGAAAGGACGATCAACACTGGACGCGATTAATCTGGTTGTTAATATCGCTAAGGAAACGATCGCAGGAAGGCGGCACAAAGAAGTATTGCCTATGCAAGCTCTACGAGAGAAAAGCGTTCCAGAATATCTGTGTAGAATAGTAGCCAGCTACTTTACCGATAGAGTTCTCAAATATGACACGAAGAATGGTCCTAAGGAGTACGATATTACAAGAGGTGTACCTCAGGGCTCTGTTCTAGGCCCACTCCTATGAAATGTCATGTACGACGGACTGTTAAGACTGAAACTACCAAGTAACGTCAAACTGATAGCGTACGCAGATGATGTAGCGGTCGTGATTGTTGCCAAACATCTTGATGAGATAAACCATATATTCGACATCACCTTTGACAAAGTCAACCAATGGATGGACGAAGCACAAGACTGAGGCAGTGCTTATTAGCAGCAGAAAAGCAGTAGAGACCATCAAATTGAAAGTCGGTACACAATAAATCACATCACAACCGTATATCCGATATCTGGGAGTGATACTTGATGCCCAACTCAACTTCAAGCAGCAGGTAGAACAGGTCAGTGCCAAAGCATCGGTAGTAAGAGCTAGTCTCGCAAGACTGATGCCTAACGTCGGCGGCCCAAAGCAGAGCAGAAGACTACTATTATCATCAGTTGTCACATCGGTGCTCACTTATGGAATATCCATTTGGGCAGATGCGCTGGAGCTGCAAGAGTCATGGAGAAAGGCTGGACCAGTATATCGTCTAAATGCTGTAAGAGTAGCCAGCGCCTTCCGCACAATATCGGTGGAAGCAGTCTGTGTCATTTCCGGAACTTTGCCACTCAGAGTTCTAGCTGAGGAAAGAAGGAACCTTTACCAACGAAAGAGGTCAACTACACTAAGTGTCGAGGAACTCAGAGCTGAAGAATGGCAGAACAGCATCACACGATGGCAATCGCAGTGGGATGCCGCAGCAAAAGGAAGATGGACATACCGGCTCATACCAAAGATCGACGTTTGGCTGAATCGGAGTTATGGCGAGGTCAACTATTATCTGACGCAGATGTTGTCAGGACATGCATGCTTTCGGACATATCTTCGCCGCTTCAAGCATGATGATTCACCGGAGTGCCCGTCCTACCCAGGAATCAATGAAGACGCAGAGCACGTTTTCTTTGACTGCCCACGTTTCTATCCACAACGAGATGAGTTGGAGACGATCTTAAAGAAGAGAATCCAACCAGAGACAATAGTAGAAGAAATGCTGTCATCAGAAGCTGTCTGGAACGCTATCAATTCGTTTGTCACGGAAGTCCTAACGGAACTGCGTTCCATTGAAAGAAGAAGAGCGAATGACGTCCACTAGAAAGAAGAAGATATAAAATCTTAGCTACCAGAAGGAAGAGCAGCAGCTAATTCCTCCCTCTGCGATGTAATGCCTAAAGGCGGGTCCGTGGGGAATGAGAAGATAAGAGGTTTAGGGTTTAGTGAGTAGGGGCACTAGCGCCGCAGAGTCGAGTCTCACATATCCAGGCGTACCACCTATGCCTGGAATCCGTAAAAAGGATTCCCCCCTCTTATAAATAAAAAAAAACACACACACAGATGACGCGTAGATGTTTGCCGTGCAGCAGCTAAAGGTCACATACATTTTAAAACAAACTTTGAAACTTCCTCTTTTCATTGGTATGAAAATTGTATATGTAGTATTTGTACTTTAATAAATACGATTAAAAATGGGTCCATCATTTATAATAACCCTGTATTCGATCATAAGACAATCCGCATCATTACGGGCTAAATACCATGGAATTAATATGTTCAAACGTGTCTTAATTAACACGAAAAACAAAAAAAATCATTAATCGTATAATCGTACATGAATAAACTAGAACATCAACACGTGTCGACATAAACAATGACAATTTGAAATCAGTTTCGGCTTGTCAATATCTATTATGGTCAGTTCAGTGTATGTCTGTCGTTAAATATGATTTTTGAACTACTCATAAGTCAATTAAAGACAAGAAACGGTGTGGATGTCAAAAATGGTGTACAAACTTTTTGATTCAAACAAGTTATCGACTATTCCAGTGCCTGATGAAGAACTTAATGTCTTGTATGGATTCTTACAAAGCATAATAATATTTAAATTAATCTTTGAAACCTAACCTTCTCTACAAAATGAAATACAATCACAAGCAGGGGTGGGTTGCTGTTATCGAAAACTCTTCCATGATTTTTTCTTGATGAGGCGGTCGACAATATAAAAGCTGAATTGGATGCTACTCTAGATGAGATTGCTAATGGATAGCAAAGTTTAGACGAGACCGTACGACCTTCAAAAACGAGTATAGCAGTCGTCGACCAAATGTGGTGACGATTCCAAAAATGTTGAAGAAAATCACTGGATAATCGTCGACTGAAAGTGCGCGAGCTAATAGGCATTTCAAAAAGTGTGATACATCGTATATCAACTAAAAATTTGAACATGAGAAAGATGGGTTTCGCGTTTGCTCATAATGGATCAAAAACAGCGTCGTGAAGACGTTTCCATCGAGTGTTTTGCAATTTAAGCCGAATTTTCGCGCCGTTCTATAACCGTTGGTCCATCACTTCACACCCGAAAAAAAAAAACAATCAAAACAATGGACTAAAAAGAAATAAACGGTTCTATCTGCGGGTAAGGTCGTGGAGTCTGTTTTTTAAGATGCGCTCAGAAAAACTTCCATTGAAATTACTGAAAAAGCAAAAACTATCAACGGTGACTATTATTCGAGCTTATTGCAACGTTTGAGTGAAGAAATCAAGCAAAAACTGCAGCTTTTAGCTAAGAAAGAAGTGTTTATGAATTAAAGTTTGAACTGCTACCTCAAGCCTGCTATTAGCTAGATTTAACCCCCTCGGATTATTTTATGTTCCCAGATTCGAAAAAATTCCTCGGTGGTCAAAGATTTTCCTACAATGAAGAGGTTATGTCGACATTTAATGGCTAAAACTTATTGATACGTTTTTTTCCAAAATTTTTGTGTTTTCTTTGTACTTCTTGAATCATCCTCGTATGATAATTAAAAGGAAGTGCAGTAATTGTATTTTTCATAAAACTAGAGACTAGTTTTAAAAAGTTACGACATATTTCAAATCGAGGAATAGAATTTTTCATGTATTAAAACCAATATTACTTATAAGATACCCTTTGTAGTTTAAATTTTCCCTAACGAACACAAACTAAAACTGGTACATTTTCTACTTACCTTCGTTGTTAGAGGATCGCATTTGTAATATGTTGCATAAATAAGCATGCCACAATAAGAACATAGTAAAACAATCGCTGTTAATCCAAAAAAGAACACCCATAATGCTCTATAAAAAATAATTTCGTCTATTAAACTGTTAAAGACATCCAGTTTAACCATTTATGTGAAAACTCAATTTTTTTTTTAATATATAATAACCAAAAACAAACCCTTTTTCAATAAACTAACATCATATATAACAATATTATGAATAATATTTCTCAATTTTAATTTTTGAAATAAAATATTCAAATCTCCCCCATATTTATATCGAAATGTTACTAATGTTTGTTTGAAACTAAGAGACTTAATTGGTGTTGACTCAAACATTAATGTAAACGGCGTAGCTACCGCCATCTATCAAGATATTACCCACTCAGTACGTTTCTGTTTCTAAAATGATCCTAACCTTAAATTGCGTTTTCTATTAAAATGATTTTGTTTATACACAGTATTTGACTATTTATAGTATTTACTTTTTACTTTCTCGTAACGAAGGTAAAGCCAAATATCTCTGCACCATATTTTGATTCACGCCTGCGCTTTGTAAAGTATACGCCCCACCTCCAATCACCAGTGCCCATATGGTGTGTCTAGCCATAGGATCTGGGTCAAAGCTAAAAAATTACATATGGTAATTGTCGCTGATATTTGAGCTTAGAAATAAATTAGAAAATATAATTTTTTATATGAATTTATGTACAGGGTGACGAATGGGAATTTGTCTAAAGTATATGCATCTTTTTCCCCATCTACTTCTCTAATATAAGGTTGGGCACACAGAAAACGCCCTAAGAACTTATTTGTTATTCAATGGTTACAACATGGCGGATTTTAGATGACAGTGCCCTCAATGTTACGTGCCAGAACTAAATTACAACATGGAATGTATTTACCGTATTCTATATTATTAACAAAGTTAATAGGGAATTAATAAACAGAAATATTGCTAAGAATACACGTGAATCAAAGAACATAGAAGTTTGTTGATGAATATACAATGCGATCCAAAAAAAGCTAGATGTACTTCTAGAGATTAAGGAAAATCCTCGAGAGCTTCCCGCCTACAATGATGTAGATAAATCATCTATTTTGAAAGTTTTACCTAAATACCAACCTTATAAAGTTCAGTTGGTTCAGGAAGAAGAATAAAGATGTGGGATTGAATGCAAAAATCCTAATCTTTTACGATATTGTACTTATATAATAATGATTTCAATATGTGACAGCTGAAACGTAAAAGTACCAACTTTAGAAGTAGTACTGCCAAATTCAACAGTTATATAGCATAGAACAAAAAATCCCATTAAATACTTTTCCTGATATTTCGAAGCAAAACGCCCAAGCTGGCATCAATGAATTGATGTAGGTTATTTGATCTATACCAACAAAACAGCTGATCTACGTCAAAATGGTGGCCGTGGGGTAAACAATTGAGTTTCTCGTATGTGTTAGCTAATACGTAGTGAAGTTGGCTGTGAGTGAGAATAGACAGTTGGTATTAGGTTGTATAAATAATAATTTTATTGAAAAGAGTGAAATAATACTAAAAATACCTAAAACAACAAACAGACTCATTTTGTTTTGTTATTTTTTCATTTTATGGTGTTAAGAGGACTCCACATATACTTTTAACAAATGAAATTAAATCTTTTTGAATTTTTTATGTGCAAGTAAACTTTTAAATTGTTGCGTTGACGTATATCAAACACGAGAGAGTACATCTTAAGGTTGCAAGCTGATAATCCAGCGACAGATGAAGAGTAAAAGGATAAAATTAAAGCTTTGAATGAAGTTAATCCTAGATGAAAAAAACTTTAGTCATAATCCAGGAGTTTCCAATATAGCATTATTTAAAAAAAAACCGAAAAAGCCACATTTCCAAGAAGAACTTTCGCATTCCATCAAAAAGCCATTTGGTAATGAAACTGGAAATAATAACGTCTACTATCCAATAAATAACTAATAAATTCTTTCTAGGAGTTTAATTGTTTTTACTAGTTCCAGCTACAGTCAAAAAACCCGATTTGTCTTTGTCAAAACTACATAGTTTTATACTTCAAATGTTTTCTATTGAAATTTGTAAAATCACTTTCCACTAAATTATTTTCACACATGCGATAATTTGATATAGAGCATTGAAATGATTATTTATCTTGACAATTGACAATGACAGTAATGACACATTTTTATTACACGAGCGCTACGATTAGCAACTGATAGAACTAAATTTGCGTTGCTGAAGATGCAACTCGACTTTCTTATTTGGCATATTCTGTGGCATGTACTTTAAAATGGTGTTTGTCTTCGAGTGATTTTTTTCTAGAGGTAAAAACCATACCAAAGCAAATAGAGTTTCTCGAACCAAGTTTGGATGTAAAAGAGTAATCATATCCTAAAGTCGAATATATATTTGATATTAAGTAGTTTATGGTGAACGAGTCATCGGTTTAGGATGTCCCAAGGTTGAAAACGCAGGCAAAGAATGGCCCCCGTTTTCACCCGTGTGATTTCTTCCTATGAGGCTTTCTGGAAGATTATTGTTTGCAGAAAAACTCAAGAGCAAAGATGATTTGAGAGGAGCTATTAGAAAAGGAATTTCTTCATCTACAATTGAACAAATTTCTCATATATTTTAAAGAAGACTTGATTACTGTACAAGTTTAGATGTGGATCATTGATCAATGACTCAAAGTATGTTTTTAATATTGTTTTTCCCGCGCCCATCTCAAATTTATGAGTGATTACTACGAGTTACTTTTTATTTGTCACCCTGTATATCTTTATGTGCTTACTTTGGTCCTTCTATTCTGTCACTTTCCCAATTTCTTCGAAAGACGTTTCCAATACCACCGACGTCGATTGTGCCTTTTATAACTACTAGAAGTATGGCACCGAACATTATAAAAATTTGTATAACATCTGTCCAAACGACACCCTTAAGACCTCCCTTAAAAATTAATAGAAATTATAATGAAATAATGAAAAAATGACAAGAAATATAATTGGAAAACTAAAACAAAAATGGATGTAGGAAAAAAGGGGAAAAAACACGCAATTTAGTGGTTGAAATATCGAAAAAGATAAAAATCAACCACCGAATTATCGACAAATTGCACTCCACGTTATCTAAAATTATAGAAAGATTGATCGAAAAGAGGTTTTTATTATTTCTGTTTAAATATAAAATATTTACTACCCATCAATTTGGGTTTTTAAGTAAAAAATGATGCTAAATAAAAGTTACTCCAACTTAAACAGTCATTACTGCATTGGAACAACTTTTTGTGATTTTTTCAAGGCTTTCGATTGTGTTAATCATAATATTTTTATCAATAAATTGCAGTACTACGATTTTAAGAGAACACCTCTTGCATGGTTTAAGTTATACCTCACCAACAAGTCAGCTTTTAAGGGTTGATACAACGATGTCTGCTTGCAAGCCAATAGAATGTGGAGTGCCCCAAGGCATGTCTTTTTGGAGACATATCTTACACGGCATTTCATAGTACCTAATCACCCTTAAATCATGGTGCTATTCTAATTTTCTTAAGGTTTGTTATAGACTATTCCTTGAATTGCCGCTTTATGTAAAAAATTAAGTTCCTCCCGTTTTACACTGAAATTAGTTTCCAAAAAAATGAACTCAACAATTTATTACGCCCTTATTGACTCGCGTTTCCGATACGCCGTTTCCTTTACGGATACTTGTGATGCGACTCAATTTGAGCGAATCCTCAAACTTCAAAAGGGAGCTGTTAGATATTTACTGGGATTAAACAGCGGGTCTCCCTACTGGAACTTCCTTAAAAAATTAAAAATTCTGTCTCTTCCTTTTTTAATAATCTTTGAATTCGTTTGCCTAATCCTTCACATACCTACTCCACATTGAGAATTAGTTATGGGCTCAATATTTTACAATGCAAAAAGTGTATAATCATTTGCCAATTGAAATCGAATCGATAATAATAATATTGAATGCTTGTCATGCTACATACTGCTTTAATTTTTACTGTGGACTTATTTACTAATTATTACTTATTACTATTACTTATAACTTTATTATTCATTGTTGTTTTATTCTGCATTTGTTTTTTTTTTTCATGTCAATCAATATTTGGATTAAGAAAATATAAAATTTGAGTTTGAACTAAATAATCTAAAATGATATAACTGAAGCTATTGTAAATGAAATGGACAAATTGAATGTGTTAATTTACAAATTATACAGACAGATTTTTGTTATTTTTTTCAAGATCTACATCTATTTTTCTACGTCATATCGACTATTATTACAATTCTATACTGTTTGTAAGATTTACAATAAAAATCCCCAAGTATATAGCTCTGCGCGATACTTTTCTAGGTTATTATTTTGAAAACAACAATATTATGATTGCATGGCAAAATGGCGGCGTTTTGGAAGTGCACAGAACAAGTCGAAAATTGGTCTCTATTACACCATATTATAATTATGTTTATTTTTTTTCAGTTTTTACAAGTATAATAAAGCATTTCTCTTTTTTTGTTCTGTAAACAAACCTAAAGAGAAAAATAAATAACCTTCAAATACACAAATACTATTGTACTGAATTGTCCCGCCTCGCGCATGACGTCACACTGGAATCAGTATGTTCCCTTGGCCGTTAAAACTAGGTTAGAAATCTACGTATTTGCTAGGTTTTTAAGTGGTTTTGGTATTTTATGTAAATGTGTGTGTGGGAAAATAAAAGTTAACAAGCTTCAAATCAGGAGAACCGCGTTATCGTGCATCTAAGTTCTGAACAACTTTTCAAAACGTTGATTGCAGCATTCACGATTACGGTAAATGATTTCATCGTTCTCAAAGAAAGCAATCAACACTGTTTAGACCTTATTCTTTTGAAAATCTCTGCGCCGCTTAGATTTCGGATCAAACTAATACCACCAGGTCTCATTCTTGGTGACGATAATTCGTAGAAATCATGGATCCCGTTGAAATATGATAATGACAAACCATGTGTGCACAAATCAGGAATAGATCTTTCTCTTATCCAAATATTCGCTGTTTATTGTAAGTTAGTATCCATGGCATATAATTTTAACTTTACTCAATAGAGTAAATTACTAACCTAACCTAACCTAACCTAACCTAACTTTCCATACCGAATTTCCAGTTTTTACTCGTGAAAAAATCATTGCTTGTGAATACTTACCATTGAAGTATATATGACGCATATGATACAAACGGCCGGTGTTGTCAGATGTACATTTACACCTGTCACTTGATTAAATGCTAAAGCTGGTACATATATGACTAAAGGTAACCAAGCAACCATTCCAATGGCGAAAAGGACTGATCCGAATAATCTGACATTTTTATCGAATCGCATTTGATGATACTTGAACAGAAATATCATATTCGTATTAAAAAAGATGAAGGAAACTTTGGAAAGAGGTAATGTCAAGGATAGACATTCTTCTTATATTAAATAAGGGTGTGGGGACACTAATACATCTTCATATGGCTATAAATACTCTAAAAAGCGATCCCAACTTTTCTAAACGCTTCTTAACATACTAGTAATTTTTCGCGCGTTAATTCAAAACTTATATTTGAGCCCCACTCGTATGTAAAAACATTTGATATTTATTCAGCGATA
This sequence comes from Diorhabda sublineata, assembly GCF_026230105.1. Taxonomy (NCBI): domain Eukaryota; kingdom Metazoa; phylum Arthropoda; class Insecta; order Coleoptera; family Chrysomelidae; genus Diorhabda; species Diorhabda sublineata. Next base: position 6,069,508 of record NC_079483.1, read on the forward strand.
ATTACCTCGTACGTTGACGTGAGTTGGAGTTGTTGAAAAACTGGTAAATACACAGTTCCAAATACCAAAGTTGTTAGAAGAAATCCAATTATAATGTATGTATATTGTATCCCATATACGTATATTTCTGTGGGAATTCCAAGTAATGATATACCACTAACCCACCTATAATACATTAAATACGTCAACGGATAGTAATGTATCAAGATTGATCGTGTCTAAAAAAGCGCGGTGATTAAATACCTGCGTTTAAAAGAGTCGATCCTAACGCATCACAAAAATCTCCTACCAAAGGATGTTTACACATTAGTATACAAAAATTCATCTCAATTCCGTAAGAATTCGAAGTTAACACGGTGGAATGTCCATGCCGATTCCCTAACCAAGTTCTTCGGAGTTATATCTGGATTATATGGAAGATGTAGCAGAGTTTTAATTTGTCTAGTCACTAAAAGCTGCTGAACTCTTAACGAAGAATGCGCTGGCTGGTTATCGCGTTGAAGAATCCAACATCTGACTGTACACCCGATATCCTAAGGTACATATTTGTGAAATAATTCTCGAAGAGGTCACTAGTCACTGTTTGGCCTTGTGAATTACACTCTGAATATGAAAGAATGAGCAATAATTTGACGAACAGTAATTTTGCAGTTTCTAAATCAACATCCAGCAAGATGTATATATGCATGAAGACTTTCATCATCTACCACCAGCTGACGATCTTCTCTTAACATTAATAGGCATCAGGAGTTGTAAATTAGTTACTGTCCTTCGTGTCGGCAACGTGTCCATGGCTGCCAGGACCTTCGTTATTTAATTGCCACGTCTCCTTCTAGTAAACTTTTTAAAACTCGAGTTTTTCTTCCTCTCTCAGTTATAAGGCTTCCAAATGGGTTCTCAATTTTCAATCTTCACTTTCTGTACCCAGAAACTTTTATTGAAGGCATACCAACAGGCTATTTGTTTCTAGACCTCCGTTTTTGTATATAACTGTAACAGACTTTCTATTGAAGACTTCCAAATGGATTCATCATTTTAAGACTTCAGTTTTTGTACACAAAACTGTATAAGACCTTTTATTGAAGACTTTTAGACGGGTTCATCATTTTTAGACCTCTGTTTGTGTATACAACTGTATCAGATCTTTTACTAAAGGCTTCCGAACAAGCTACTCATTTTTAGACCTTCGTGTCTGTATACAACTGTATCAGACCTTTTATCAAAGGCTTCCAAACGAATTCTTGATTCCTAGAATTCACTTTCTATACACACTATTACACTAGAACTTCGAGACATGTTCATTATTTCTAGACCTCTCTTTCTGTATATAAAACTGTGTTAGATCTCTTATTAAAGGCTACAAAGCAGGTTCATTATTTATAGACCTCTGTTTCTATATACAAAACTTTGTTAGACCTCTTATTGAAGGCTATGAAACGTGTTCATTATTTCTAGACCTCTCTTTCTGTATACAAAACTGTATTAAACCTCTTATTGAAGGCCACGAAACGTGTTCATTATTTCTGGACCTCTCTTTCTGTATACAAAACTGTATTAGACCTCTTAATAAAGGCTATGAAACGTGTTCATTATTTCTAGACCTCTCTTTCTGTATACAAAACTGTATTAGACCTCTTATTAAAGGCCACGAAACGTGTTCATTATTTCTAGACCTCTCTTTCTGTATACAAAACTGTGTTAGACCTCTTATTAAAGGCTACGAAACGTGTTCATTATTTCTAGACCTCTCTTTCTGTATACAACTGTATCAGACCTTTTATCAAAGGCTTCCAAACGAATTCTTGATTCCTAGAATTCACTTTCTATACACACTATTACACTAGAACTTCGAAACGGGTTCATTATTTCTAGACCTCTCTTTCTGTATACAAAACTGTATTAAACCTCTTATTAAAGGCCACGAAACGTGTTCATTATTTCTAGACCTCTCTTTCTGTAAACAAAACTGTGTTAGACCTCTTATTAAAGGCTACGAAACGTGTTCATTATTTCTAGACCTCTCTTTCTGTATACAAAACTGTGTTAGACCTCTTATTAAAGGCTACGAAACGTGTTAATTATTTCTAGACCTCTCTTTCTGTATACAAAACTGTATTAGACCTCTTATTAAAGGCCACGAAACGTGTTCATTATTTCTAGACCTCTCTTTCTGTATACAAAACTGTGTTAGACCTCTTATTAAAGGCTACGAAACGTGTTCATTATTTCTAGACCTCTCTTTCTGTATACAACTGTATCAGACCTTTTATCAAAGGCTTCCAAACGAATTCTTGATTCCTAGAATTCACTTTCTATACACACTATTACACTAGAACTTCGAAACGGGTTCATTATTTCTAGACCTCTCTTTCTGTATACAAAACTGTATTAAACCTCTTATTAAAGGCCACGAAACGTGTTCATTATTTCTAGACCTCTCTTTCTGTATACAACTGTATCAGACCTTTTATCAAAAGCTTCCAAACGAATTCTTGATTCCTAGAATTCACTTTCTATACACACTATTACACTAGAACTTCGAAACGTGTTCATTATTTCTAGACCTCTCTTTCTGTATATAAAACTGTGTTGGACCTCTTATTAAAGGCTACGAAACAGGTTCATTATTTCTAGACCTCTGTTTCTATATACAAAACTTTGTTAGACCTCTTATTGAAGGCTACGAAACGTGTTCATTATTTCTAGACCTCTCTTTCTGTATACAACTGTATCAGACCTTTTATCAAAGGCTTCAAAACGAATTCTTGATTCCTAGAATTCACTTTCTATACACACTATTACACTAGAACTTCGAAACGGGTTCATTATTTCTAGACCTCTCTTTCTGTATACAAAACTGTATTAAACCTCTTATTAAAGGCCACGAAACGTGTTCATTATTTCTAGACCTCTCTTTCTGTAAACAAAACTGTGTTAGACCTCTTATTAAAGGCTACGAAACGTGTTCATTATTTCTAGACCTCTCTTTCTGTATACAAAACTGTGTTAGACCTCTTATTAAAGGCTACGAAACGTGTTAATTATTTCTAGACCTCTCTTTCTGTATACAAAACTGTATTAGACCTCTTATTAAAGGCCACGAAACGTGTTCATTATTTCTAGACCTCTCTTTCTGTATACAAAACTGTGTTAGACCTCTTATTAAAGGCTACGAAACGTGTTCATTATTTCTAGACCTCTCTTTCTGTATACAACTGTATCAGACCTTTTATCAAAGGCTTCCAAACGAATTCTTGATTCCTAGAATTCACTTTCTATACACACTATTACACTAGAACTTCGAAACGGGTTCATTATTTCTAGACCTCTCTTTCTGTATACAAAACTGTATTAAACCTCTTATTAAAGGCCACGAAACGTGTTCATTATTTCTAGACCTCTCTTTCTGTATACAACTGTATCAGACCTTTTATCAAAAGCTTCCAAACGAATTCTTGATTCCTAGAATTCACTTTCTATACACACTATTACACTAGAACTTCGAAACGTGTTCATTATTTCTAGACCTCTCTTTCTGTATATAAAACTGTGTTGGACCTCTTATTAAAGGCTACGAAACAGGTTCATTATTTCTAGACCTCTGTTTCTATATACAAAACTTTGTTAGACCTCTTATTGAAGGCTACGAAACGTGTTCATTATTTCTAGACCTCTCTTTCTGTATACAACTGTATCAGACCTTTTATCAAAGGCTTCAAAACGAATTCTTGATTCCTAGAATTCACTTTCTATACACACTATTACACTAGAACTTCGAAACGGGTTCATTATTTCTAGACCTCTCTTTCTGTATACAAAACTGTATTAAACCTCTTATTAAAGGCCACGAAACGTGTTCATTATTTCTAGACCTCTCTTTCTGTAAACAAAACTGTGTTAGACCTCTTATTAAAGGCTACGAAACGTGTTCATTATTTCTAGACCTCTCTTTCTGTATACAAAACTGTGTTAGACCTCTTATTAAAGGCTACGAAACGTGTTCATTATTTCTAGACCTCTCTTTCTTTATACAAAACTGTGTTAGACCTCTTATTAAAGGCTACGAAACGTGTTCATTATTTCTAGACCTCTCTTTCTGTATACAAAACTGTGTTAGACCTCTTATTAAAGGCTACGAAACGTGTTCATTATTTCTAGACCTCTCTTTCTGTATACAAAACTGTGTTAGACCTCTTATTAAAGGCTACGAAACGTGTTCATTATTTCTAGACCTCTCTTTCTGTATACAAAACTGTGTTAGACCTCTTATTAAAGGCCACGAAACGTGTTCATTATTTCTAGACCTCTCTTTCTGTAAACAAAACTGTGTTAGACCTCTTATTAAAGGCTACGAAACGTGTTCATTATTTCTAGACCTCTCTTTCTGTATACAAAACTGTGTTAGACCTCTTATTAAAGGCTACAAAACGTGTTAATTATTTCTAGACCTCTCTTTCTGTATACAAAACTGTATTAGACCTCTTATTAAAGGCCACGAAACGTGTTCATTATTTCTAGACCTCTCTTTCTGTATACAAAACTGTGTTAGACCTCTTATTAAAGGCTACGAAACGTGTTCATTATTTCTAGACCTCTCTTTCTGTATACAACTGTATCAGACCTTTTATCAAAGGCTTCCAAACGAATTCTTGATTCCTAGAATTCACTTTCTATACACACTATTACACTAGAACTTCGAAACGGGTTCATTATTTCTAGACCTCTCTTTCTGTATACAAAACTGTATTAAACCTCTTATTAAAGGCCACGAAACGTGTTCATTATTTCTAGACCTCTCTTTCTGTATACAACTGTATCAGACCTTTTATCAAAAGCTTCCAAACGAATTCTTGATTCCTAGAATTCACTTTCTATACACACTATTACACTAGAACTTCGAAACGTGTTCATTATTTCTAGACCTCTCTTTCTGTATATAAAACTGTGTTGGACCTCTTATTAAAGGCTACGAAACAGGTTCATTATTTCTAGACCTCTGTTTCTATATACAAAACTTTGTTAGACCTCTTATTGAAGGCTACGAAACGTGTTCATTATTTCTAGACCTCTCTTTCTGTATACAACTGTATCAGACCTTTTATCAAAGGCTTCAAAACGAATTCTTGATTCCTAGAATTCACTTTCTATACACACTATTACACTAGAACTTCGAAACGGGTTCATTATTTCTAGACCTCTCTTTCTGTATACAAAACTGTATTAAACCTCTTATTAAAGGCCACGAAACGTGTTCATTATTTCTAGACCTCTCTTTCTGTAAACAAAACTGTGTTAGACCTCTTATTAAAGGCTACGAAACGTGTTCATTATTTCTAGACCTCTCTTTCTGTATACAAAACTGTGTTAGACCTCTTATTAAAGGCTACGAAACGTGTTCATTATTTCTAGACCTCTCTTTCTTTATACAAAACTGTGTTAGACCTCTTATTAAAGGCTACGAAACGTGTTCATTATTTCTAGACCTCTCTTTCTGTATACAAAACTGTGTTAGACCTCTTATTAAAGGCTACGAAACGTGTTCATTATTTCTAGACCTCTCTTTCTGTATACAAAACTGTGTTAGACCTCTTATTAAAGGCTACGAAACGTGTTCATTATTTCTAGACCTCTCTTTCTGTATACAAAACTGTGTTAGACCTCTTATTAAAGGCTACGAAACGTGTTCATTATTTCTAGACCTCTCTTTCTGTATACAAAACTGTGTTAGACCTCTTATTAAAGGCTACGAAACGTGTTCATTATTTCTAGACCTCTCTTTCTGTATACAAAACTGTGTTAGACCTCTTATTAAAGGCTACGAAACGTGTTCATTATTTCTAGACCTCTCTTTCTGTATACAAAACTGTGTTAGACCTCTTATTAAAGGCTACGAAACGTGTTCATTATTTCTAGACCTCTCTTTTTGTATACAACTGTATCAGACCTTTTATCAAAAGCTTCCAAACGAATTCTTGATTCCTAGAATTCACTTTCTATACACACTATTACACTAGAACTTCGAAACATGTTCATTATTTCTAGACCTCTCTTTCTGTATACAAAACTTGATTTTCAAAGTTCACTTTGCATACAGAAAATAATATTATCGCCTTATTTTTTATAATTAATTACAAACGTGAAAGAAAGTTTGTATATTTGAAAATAAATTTTTAGTAAATCCAGGTAATTTAATAATTATATACATACTCACGTAGCTATTAACGACATAGCAATAGGAAGTATTTTCATATTTCTACCGCCGACTAGATAATCTTGAGAATTTTGATTTTTACCAAATATCCCAAATGATAATCCAACTATCAAACACATACTGAGCATCAATAGAAATATGACGTAATCGACAATTCCGAAACGTTGCATAGCACGACCGACATCGAGTACACCAAGCTTGGAAATCGCTCCGTTTTCCATTTTATCTAAAAAAAATTTTATTACGTTCCAACGAGGACTTTAAAAGGTGTTTCTTTCGCGAAATGTTAGATAGCGCTTCTCGGACTTTAACTAACAATCAGAAAGAAGATGATTTGTACCGATTCACATTTCCTGTCAAAGAGGCAGGAGGCTGGTTCTGCCATCGTGACAGTGCACTTGCACACATAGACATCTCCGTTCGACTGTAGCATACACAGTTTACACCAACATTCACCATTACACTGTCTGACGCGCGTTTCGATAACCAAGTTATCGTCTTCAGAGACAGAAGACGCGGACATCTCCGCTCAATAATTTTTATAATACAATGTTGTCAGTAGTTGTGGCAAAATCGTAAAAATATGAAAATTTTTCTTCTTGGACCTTCCTCGATATATTATAGATTCAATTTAATCAAATGAAGAATTTATTTCGTCTTACCTTTCACCTAAAACTTCTGTATTATTTTCTTCAACTATAACTTGAATTGTGATACAATGAGAACGTCTTAAAAAACTACTGGAATCATGTTTAAACTTTTTCGGACTAAATTGTGTCGAAAATAGTACCTTGCAATAAATTACTTCTTCTGTAATTTATCTAAATATAGCAACAATAGCGAAATGAATTGAGAAAATTGAGCTTAAACTACACATAAATCTATTATTAAAGCATTTTGAGATGTAGTAATTTACAATTAACAGTGCCGTGGCGAAAATAATTTTCATATCTTTAAGGGTATCCAAACGTAGAAATTTTCATGATTTTACTATAAGTATTTTGATATATACAGATAGTTTTAACTCGTCGTAGGACACCCTGTATACGAAGATCTAATTCCTCAACAAATTCTACGCATTTTTTATTTTATAAGGTTTACTCCATAACCTCAAAGTAGTACAAAACTTGGTACGAAAAAATGCCTATAAATTCGATTTGTTTTTAATTTTATACAAAATATATGAATTCTAAACAATTTAACTTGCGACGTGATACTAGAGGACGTTATTTCATCACAGAGAAACTTTTACAAATTCGTAAAATGTTGTATATGATTTAGAGAAATATGGAGAACCTTAAGCAATCGCATTGGACATATCGAAAGCTTTTGACAGGGTTTGGTATGACCTCAGTCATCGACTTGCTTAGTAGCGATCTATTCATGTTGCTATTGATAAACACACCTCAGAAAAGTTTGAAGTTAACGCTGGTGTTCCCCAGGGATGCATCTTTGAGTTGGGTGGATGCAATCTGATTGAGTTTGAAGCACCAAAGACAAGGTTTATGGAACTATTTCTGCTAATGCTGACGAGAAGCTAGCTAGCTTTAAAAATTCGATTCCAAATGATTTTTCACATTGAAAATTGGATTAGAACTTCTTCAAACGTGATCCAAATGGTTTTTTACTATTTACTTAATGCTTATTAAAAGCTAGCTAGCATTAAAAATTGGATTAGAACTTCTTCGAACCAGATCCAAATGATTTTCCACTATTTAAACCAACTTAATGCTTATTAAAAGCTAGCTAGCATTAAAAATTCACTTCGAACTTCTTCGAAGGTGATCCAAATGATTTTTTACTATTTACTTAATGCTTATTAAAAGCTAGCTAGCATTAAAAATTAGATTAGAACTTCTTCGAACAAGATCCAAAGGATTTTCCACTATTTAAACCAACTTAATGCTGATTAAAAGCTAGGCTAGCATTAAAAATTCACTTCGAACTTCTTCGAACATGATCCAAGTGATTTTTTACTATTTACTTAATGCTTATTAAAAGCTAGCTAGCATTAAAAATTAGATTAGAACTTCTTCGAACAAGATCCAAATGATTTTCCACTATTTAAACCAACTTAATGCTGATTAAAAGCTAGGCTAGCATTAAAAATTCGATTCGAACTTCTCGAACATGATCCAAGTGATTTTTTTGTCAATATGTCATAGTATATTAAGCTTGAGCATACAACTAAATGAAAATAAAGTTATAAAAATCATTTTTTCCGAAAAACGTGCTTCTAAGTAAACGGAAACCGATTTAATGGTCAATGAGATTACCCTGATCGAGATGGTGACTTCGCTAGCCTCTTAGATCTGTTTGTAACCTCAAACCCTGATCTATAAAACGTGACCTTACATGCACCACTCTGATCATCAGATCACAAACTAATTACAGCAAAGTTCGTAATTGGAAACCGAAACTCAGTATCAAATTAGATCACGTAAAGTTTGCCATCGTGGATCGGCCAAATGGAAGCATTTTCTTTCTATATTTCCTTGGAATGTTGTTTGCTTCAATTCCAATGACCCTTCAGTGTGTGCTAACGACATTGCAAAAGTAATATTCGCATTTATGGAAACCTATGGTCCTTACTCCTTCATGGGCTTTTCCGACAACAACCCATAGTTTGATAAAAGCTGCACTAGAGCAGTCAGCAACAAAAACGCTGCTTATCGTACATGGCGCGCAAATTCTAGTACCGAAAATCATAGAAAACTATTTTCTTCAAGTTGAGTTGAATAGATCAAAACTTTTGAATGCTTTGTACTGAACTTTCAGGACTTCCGTTCATATGCAAAATGGCAAATTCCTCGTTCTATGGTTCTAAAATTGTTTTTGAGGTATGATTAAAACGCAAAAAATGTATTATGTTTATTTAAAACAAAAAAAAAACAAAGAATACAAGATGTTTCAAAAAATATTCAACCTTTCATTTCAACATCGGTGATATCCTTTTTTTGTTTTTCTGTTCCCTAAATAAAAATACAAACTTTTGAATTTTCAAATAAATAGAGGGACTCAAAAATATTGTTATCTTATTATCTTAAGAAAACAGATTATATCAAAACAAAATTGAGAATTTAACAAGAAAATGGATGTGAACAGAACATTTCCTACCATTTGGGAGTTTTCGTAGGATATATATATATATATATATATATATATATATATATATATATATATATACGAGGGTATATAGAAAAAAACACTTACGTTTGCAGGAGATCCGAATGCGTATGTGATGCCATCGTACGGTTGATTAGAAAATTTTCTCGGTGTTATTAATCTCCTTATAAAAGGTGCCAATAATTTTGGATCGATGTCTCTTGGATCTGTAGGTTTTGTCAATACGCTAACAATAACTCCTACTAGCATCGCTACTAACGTTCCTATCATGCAATAGTATAAATAGGACAATCTGTATATCATTAACTGTTCGCTGTAAGACAAAGACAAAATTTTGGAAAATAGAAATTTCCAAAAAAATATTCATCATATGCATAATAAATTACTAACTTTTTACCTTTTAACAATACAGAGATATTTTTGATTGTTTACAGAATTGAGATTTCCAGGAATCGCAATATTCTAGAATGTGAAAATAGTATATAAACAACGAAACTCTAGCAGCCATAGGAGTCTGTGAAGAATTTGGTCGTTTAGTGATTACGAAGGATAGTGATAAGTGTACTGAAAAAAAAACATCATGATGCGATAACGTCAAGTTGTTTAAGGATTTAACATTCAACAGCAAGGGGCGGAAACAAAACGACAAATGATGAATGTACTATTGAAGAAGTTCTTCAGTTCTTCAAGGAATTTAAAAGCAAAGATACGCTTGTACAAATGTAATTCCTGGGTACTAACCAAGAAGAGTTATGAGAAAATATGATTGTGGAAAAGGAAAATGTTTCAGAAACTATTGGGGGCGTGAAAACAGCAGGAGATAATTCATTAGAAAACATTGCATTGATTTATGAAAAAATCTTTTGTTTTAACGACAAATTGAGATATTCTACTGATTTAGAAGCCATTATAGAACTTGATATTGGAGAAGAGTGAGTGATCTTCCGTTGCAACAACTTTATTGATTATTGGAAAATTACTAACTAAGATTGCTCAGTACCTGGGTCTACCTAATGTTAAAGGATACACAGGATATTTTTTCAGACGCTCGTCAGCGGATATTACGAAAATTATACAACACGGAGGATGGAAATCCTGGTAAAGTTAAATAAGTAGTTCATTAAAAAAATAAGGAAAGAATTTCAGAAAACAGTCTGGGCGAAGCCCCTAGATATTACAGCTTCAGATGGAATTAATATTAGAAAAGAAGTTCAAGTGGATATAAGGGTTTCAAAACGGATTCATCATCTTGTTTTTGTACACAAAACTGTATCAGATCTTTTATCAAAGGCTTCCAAACAAGCTAGTTCCAAATGGATTCATCATTTCTAGACTTCAGTTTTTGTACACAAAACTGAATCGGACCTTTTACTAAAGGCTTCCGAACGAGCTACTCATTTCTAGACCTTCGTTTCTGTATACAACTTTATCGAACCTTTTATGGAAGGTTTTCGAACGAATAGTCATTTCTAGACCTTCGTTTTTGTATATATAACTTTAACAGTATTATACTTTTTATTAAAGGCTTCTAAGCGAATTTTTAATTCCTAGACTTCATTCTCCGTACAAAAAATTGTATCAGACCTTTTATAAAAGGGTTTATTGAAAAATAAGGGAAGAATTTCAGGAAACATTCTAGATAACGCATGTAGATATTACAGCTTCAGATGAAATTAACATTATACAAGAAGTTGGAGAGAATGTTTACCCAGAAGATGGATTCACTCTAAATAACTGTTCGAATAATAAAATAATTGACAGTTTTTACAGTAATCAATAAATTATTCTTTGAAACTCAAGCAATTACGTAAAATTTTTACATAAGTACTTTTCATAACTGATATATGGAGGTTATGAAAAATTTGATGTTTCCTAATGTCAAGGCGTGACTCAAAGTTTCACATTTGATAGCGGAATTAATTTATACGAATTTAATATGAAAAATAAATCTATCTATCCATCAGAGCTCCACCAAAAAAGTGATATACCGCAGCGAGCCGAAAATTTGGGACCTAAAACTCAAAAAAAATTCTAAAACGCGAATAACTCAAAAACTATGAGGAATTGGACAAAAAATGTTGAATAATTTGAATCGTGAATAACTCGAGAACTACGAAGAAATCGAAAAAAAATGCTACAGCAATTAATGTACAGCATAAAATTCTCTATTAATTGGTCTTCTAGCATTTTTCCTAACCTCAAAATTTTCATCGTGAAATGGGTTCATGTACTCAAAAATAATTTGAATTTCGTATAACTCGAAAACTATAAATATTTCGACACAAACTACCGGGACACAAATTGTGAAGCACAACAAAAAGGTTTCAATTTTTTCCTAACCTCAAAATTTCCATTATGAAATTAGTTTGAACGCTCAAAAATATTTTGAATCCCGAAAAACTCGAAAATTACGTAGAATTTGAAAAAAGGTACTGGAGCAAAAAATGTACAACTCAAAATTCTCTATTTATTGGTCTTCAAGCGTTTTTCTTAGCCTCAAAATTTCCATTATGAAAAGGGTTTATACACTAAAAAATATTTTGAATCGCGAATAACTCGAAAACTACGTAAAATTTGAAAAAAAGTACCGGAGCCAAAACTGTACAGCGCAAAATTCTCTACAAAAAAGTTTCCTTGGCTTTTGTTCCTAACCTCAAAATTTTCTCCTTAAAATCGGTTTATACACTAAAAATTATTTTGAATCGCGAATAACTCAGATCACGATCAGGTCACGAGATGTCTTCGGAACGTAATATTTAGCGAAATAAACACTCAAGATAAGAATTTACAACGCAATAAGAGACATTAGAAATAAAGGTTAAAATATCGAATACGAAACAGATGTTGGAGATCACAGAACTGAAAATACTCAGGCGGATCTCGAGAAAAACACTACAACAGCGAGAACGAAGCGACAAGCAACATAACAAACGATAGAAGGATAAAAAATGGTCTTCGTTGGACCACGGAATATAGAGCGACCAGGAGTGACAACTTAGAGCTAGGATGAAGTAAGATATCCAAGAAGAAATAAACGATAGATCTATTATGGAAGAAATAAGAAGACAACGACGAATTTATACGATTGTCAAACAGAAACTACGCGCCTAAATAAGATGAAGAATAAGTGCTGACATCTTTAGGTCGAGATCGAATTTTTTGATGATAATTCAGTTTATAATTTACATCTATAGACATCATCCTTAATCATAATAATAAAACTTACTCTGTATGTGTTATATTATTTGTTTGTATTATCACGGGCGAGAAAAAATAGTGACAACCCTCAGTGGAAACCGGTTTTTCTTCGAAAACTAAATCTCCTGAAGCGATTAAACTTTGAGTTGTTAAACAATACCAGCACATGAAGATAAGGGATGCTATTCCTCCGCAAAGCGCGCCCTAAGAAATTTTTGAAAATAAACAGTATTTTTGACAAGAATAAGTACGACCGCGAGATCCACAAGCTTCACAATAATACGATTTATTTTGTAAAACGTTGCCAAAATTTATATAAAAAAGAAAAATTGTTTTATTCATAAATGTCTCATTGAGTACACTAGGTAAACTACTCGTTATTATATTTGAGTGCTGGGCGTTCACAGATGGCGTGGTTGGAAGTTCCTTCCTCATCTAAGCACCAAAGGTATCAACTCTCAATCGTGGTGCCTTAAACTTGGAGATGGTGCCCAAGTTAACCGTCTCTAAGCAAAAAATTAGTCACAAGACGTTAGAGTGAAATGAATGATTTGCAAAACAGACTGGAGACCTCTATATCTACATCTACATTTGTCTTAAGTTAGGTGTTTCCCAAAAATATTTATGTTGATCCCAGTCTGGTGAATCAACCTCGTCTAGTTCACTTTCCAGCATCTGATATCACTGTCTTGAAAGGATATTCTGAACTTGATACCGAAGCGAATGATTCAATGTTATATTTAGTATGTACCATGGTAGGGAAGTGGAAAATGGATGCTAAATGCAGCCACAATCAACTGTATAGAAGAATTTGACATGTGGTTACATATAGGAATGATAAGAATCCTATGTGTAGCTATGCAAGGAAGCAATCTACAACAGGATAAATGCTACTCGTGTTATCAGAAGAAATCGTTACCGAAATCGACATAAATGAAGGGCATATTAGAAAGAAAATGAATAGACAGGGAATAGACAGACAAGAAGTAGGTTGTTTCGTGCTGATTAAGTTTTATCAGTTGTATGATTCAATGTATCGAAGATTTTTACTGCATCTGCATCGTTGGAGCGCGCCTTTGCAGATGACTTCATGATATGGCGTCTACCGAAAAAAGTTTGATAAATAACACCAAGATACGGGAAAGAGAACTACAGAAGATAAATTTGATGATTGAAGAGAAGGAAATGAGGATAAAGAAAACAGTATGTGACCAATATTAAGATATAGAAATTGAACTGAAAAACAGAAGGTGAAAAAAAGAAGAATATGGGATGATATCGTGAATGATTTGATGGATGATTCGATTGGCAGATCGTATTATAAATCAGTGAAGATTAAATTTTCACTTAGATAAAATAATTTGCAACATAAACTACTTACAAATGTGAGAGCTGTAAATGATAATCTTTGTATAAAAAAATTTACTACGCATATTGATCTCGCGGATTTACTTATTGTTGTCAAACATTGAAGAAAAGTTATATACAATCTAATAAATGATGGATATAAAATTTTTTCTTTACCTTTGAGTTTACCCAAGGCAATAATATGCCCATAGCGGAAACACCTAAAGAAGGGCCATTACCAATGGAACCGATACTCATGGACAGCTGCAAAATATGTTATAATATGTGCAAAAACTATATTATGATCGTTTTCTTGGTGGGATTGTGGCAAAATTAAACACCAAATTGTACTAACTCTAATTCATTTCCTAGCTTTCGAATACTTATCGTCTGGGACTCAAATTATGGTCAAGTACCATATAAAAAAATGTATAAAAGTACAATAATAATAAAAAAATTACTTACATTGATTAGTTAAGAATTGCGGTGTTTTAAATTACGTTTTTTCTTTTTAAAACCAACATATTTAACGATTTCAAGTAAATTTAAGACGCCGCAATTCTGAATTGATTATTTTTATTATTATTGTACTTTTATAAATATTTTTATTTAAATTATCAGTAAATCAACTCTGTCAACCATGAGGTATCAATCTTCAAGGTGGGATCTAGGAATCACGAAATAATTTAAGGGAAGGAATTTCCTGGGAATTTTGTTAAGGAAACTCAAATGCCAGGCTTTATCAAAAGCCTTATATAAATGGTGAAATGTCCTGGAAAAGATGTAGATTCTGTTAATTATCTTTCGTAAATGCTTTTCCTCCCTTAATCCAAATTGATCTTTTGTGTTAAGAATTGGTATTAATCAGTTTCCTCCCTTACTACTTGCCCTACTTTTTCAAACGGTCTTCAAAGGTTGGGTTTAAGGCTTATTTCAGCTAAGTTCCACCGAATTGGAGAAGAACCAGTTCTGAGAATTTTGGAGGAAATCACCACTTGGGAACTTGCTGAAAGAGTTTGGTCAAAATGATGTCGAAAGGATATTTCATCTGTCTACCATGAAGTACCAATCTTCAGAGTGGGATCTAAGCATTTAAAAATACTATAAAGGAAAAAATAATCTGATTTTATTAATGTCGGACTTTATCAAAAGCCCCTAACTCACGTCCAGTAACATCCTTCATCTATTGATGCATAGTTAAGTTTAAAAATATTTTGCAAGTGCTTTGGGAATGTGAATAGTATTCCTTTGATACTAATGCACTTGAATTCTCAGGAATTGTTGACTAGAATCATTTTTGAGGTTATTTAATATTCTCTTAAATGTCTGATCTTTCATTTTGTCATATCTTTTATTAAGTTTTAACATCACGAGTGAATGTTAAGAAGCTTCACTGATTGTTTTCATAATTATATAATCCTATGTGAATTCTAATTATTTGGTACCTTAACTAATAACGTTTGTAATTAAAATACTGTTACCTGTAGGACAGTACCCAGTTTTTCAACAACAAATACTAATCCTATGCACACAATTCCAGTACAAATAACTGTGGATTTCATAATGTAGAAACTTTTTTTCTCGGTAAGTTGATTACCAAAAAACGGCTTATAAAAATCTTCTAGTACGATTGCCGCCATTGCGTTCAAACCTGTTGATAGAGAGCTGAAAATAAAATAGTTCTCCACAAATAATCCAATTTAATAGACAAAAATCTAAACGCTCATAAAAACGTTCTAATTTTTGTGTCTTTTCTTGGGACCCAAAAATAACAGAAAAAATTTTTTTTAAATAGTTTTCATTTTATGTAAAAATGTCTTTTTTTTCTCTTAGCAATGTTGTGGAATAGTTTTCTATTGAAGCCGCCTCTTCTCATTCGCATTTTTCTGATGTGTGCATCAACTTGGCAATTTTTGTTGGTCAGAGTTCGCAGAACAAACTTCGCAACAAATCTTTTCATTCCTAAATCTTCTATAAGATCAATAATAGTTTATCTTGAGGGATTCGACAATCTGGATCAATAGTTGTTCTTCCAAAGCACGAATTTGTTCAACTGAATATTCCTTCTGAATGTTAATCTTAGCTCGAGGAACAAACTTCGCAGCAACTCCTTCCCTTTCTAAATCTTCTATGAGATCATTAATAGGTTATCTTAAGTCACTCGACGGTCTGGATCAAATAGTTGTTCTTACAAAGCACGAAATTGTTCAACTGAATATTCCTACTATCTGTTAATTAGAGCTCGAGGAATAAACTTTGCAGCAACCCCTTCCCTTCCTAAATCTTCTATAAGATCATTAATGGTTTATCTTAAGTCACTCGACGATCTGGATCAAATAGTTGTTCTTACAAAGCACGAAATTGTTCAACTGAATATTCCTACTATCTGTTAATTAGAGCTAGAGGAACAAACTTTGCAGCAACTCCTTCCCTTCCTAAATCTTCTATGAGAACATTAATGGTTTATCTCAAGTCACTCGACGGTCTGGATCAAATAGTTGTTCTTACAAAGCACGAAATTGTTCAACTGAATATTCCTACTATCTGTTAATTAGAGCTCGAGGAACAAACTTTGCAGCAACTCCTTCCCTTCCTAAATCTTCTATGAGAACATTAATGGTTTATCTCAAGTCACTCGACGGTCTGGATCAAATAGTTGTTCTTACAAAGCACGAAATTGTTCAACTGAATATTCCTACTATCTGTTAATTAGAGCCCGAGGAACAAACTTTGCAGCAACTCGTTTCCTTCCTAAATCTTCTATAAGATCATTAATGGTTTATCTTAAGTCACTCGACGGTCTGGATCAAATAGTTGTTCTTACAAATCACGAAATTGTTCAACTGAATATTCCTACTATCTGTTAATTAGAGCTCGAGGAACAAACTTTGCAGCAACTCTTTTCCTTCCTAAATCTTCTGTAAGATCATTAATGGTTTTTCTTAAGTCACTCGACGGTCTGAATCAAATAGTTGTTCTTACAAATCACGAAATTGTTCAACTGAATATTCCTACTATCTCTTAATTAGAGCTCGAGGAACAAACTTTGCGGCAACTCGTTTCCTTCCTAAATCTTCTATAAGATCATTAATGGTTTATCTTAAGTCACTCGACGATCTGGATCAAATAGTTGTTCTTACAAAGCACGAAATTGTTCAACTGAATATTCCTTCTATCTGTTAATTAGAGCTCGAGGAACAAACTTTGCAGCAACTCGTTTCCTTCCTAAATCTTCTATAAGATCATTAATGGTTTATCTTAAGTCACTCGACGGTCTGGATCAAATAGTTGTTCTACCAAAGCACGAATTCATTCAACTGAATATTCCTTCTGAATGTTAATCAGAGCTCGAGGAACAAACTTCGCAGCAACTCCTTCCCTTCCTAAATCTTCTATAAGATCATTAATGGTTTATCTTAAGTCACTCGACGATCTGGATCAAATAGTTGTTCTTACAAAGCACGAAATTGTTCAACTGAATATTCCTTCTATCTGTTAATTAGAGCTCGAGGAACAAACTTTGCAGCAACTCGTTTCCTTCCTAAATCTTCTATAAGATCATTAATGGTTTATCTTAAGTCACTCGACGGTCTGGATCAAATAGTTGTTCTTCCAAAGCACGAATTCATTCAACTGAATATTCCTTCTGAATGTTAATCAGAGCTCGAGGAACAAACTTCGCAGCAACTCCTTCCCTTCCTAAATCTTCTATAAGATCATTAATGGTTTATCTTAAATCACTCGACGATCTGGATCAAATAGTTGTTCTTACAAAGCACGAAATTGTTCAACTGAATATTCCTTCTATCTGTTAATTAGAGCTCGAGGAACAAACTTTGCAGCAACTCGTTTCCTTCCTAAATCTTCTATAAGATCATTAATGGTTTATCTTAAGTCACTCGACGGTCTGGATCAAATAGTTGTTCTTCCAAAGCACGAATTCATTCAACTGAATATTCCTTCTGAATGTTAATCAGAGCTCGAGGAACAAACTTCGCAGCAACTCCTTCCCTTCCTAAATCTTCTATAAGATCATTAATGGTTTATCTTAAGTCACTCGACGATCTGGATCAAATAGTTGTTCTTACAAAGCACGAAATTGTTCAACTGAATATTCCTTCTATCTGTTAATTAGAGCTCGAGGAACAAACTTTGCAGCAACTCGTTTCCTTCCTAAATCTTCTATAAGATCATTAATGGTTTATCTTAAGTCACTCGACGATCTGGATCAAATAGTTGTTCTTACAAAGCACGAAATTGTTCAACTGAATATTCCTTCTATCTGTTAATTAGAGCTCGAGGAACAAACTTTGCAGCAACTCGTTTCCTTCCTAAATCTTCTATAAGATCATTAATGGTTTATCTTAAGTCACTCGACGGTCTGGATCAAATAGTTGTTCTTACAAAGCACGAAATTGTTCAACTGAATATTCCTACTATCTATTAATAAGAGCTCGATGAACAAACTTTGCAGCAACTCGTTTCCTTCCTAAATCTTCTATAAGATCATTAATGGTTTATCTTAAGTCACTCGACGGTCTGGATCAAATAGTTGTTCTTCCAAAGCACGAATTCATTCAACTGAATATTCCTTCTGAATGTTAATCAGAGCTCGAGGAACAAACTTCGCAGCAACTCCTTCCCTTCCTAAATCTTCTATAAGATCATTAATGGTTTATCTTAAGTCACTCGACGATCTGGATCAAATAGTTGTTCTTACAAAGCACGAAATTGTTCAACTGAATATTCCTTCTATCTGTTAATTAGAGCTCGAGGAACAAACTTTGCAGCAACTCGTTTCCTTCCTAAATCTTCTATAAGATCATTAATGGTTTATCTTAAGTCACTCGACGGTCTGGATCAAATAGTTGTTCTTCCAAAGCACGAATTCATTCAACTGAATATTCCTTCTGAATGTTAATCAGAGCTCGAGGAACAAACTTCGCAGCAACTCCTTCCCTTCCTAAATCTTCTATAAGATCATTAATGGTTTATCTTAAGTCACTCGACGATCTGGATCAAATAGTTGTTCTTACAAAGCACGAAATTGTTCAACTGAATATTCCTTCTATCTGTTAATTAGAGCTCGAGGAACAAACTTTGCAGCAACTCGTTTCCTTCCTAAATCTTCTATAAGATCATTAATGGTTTATCTTAAGTCACTCGACGGTCTGGATCAAATAGTTGTTCTTCCAAAGCACGAATTCATTCAACTGAATATTCCTTCTGAATGTTAATCAGAGCTCGAGGAACAAACTTCGCAGCAACTCCTTCCCTTCCTAAATCTTCTATAAGATCATTAATGGTTTATCTTAAGTCACTCGACGATCTGGATCAAATAGTTGTTCTTACAAAGCACGAAATTGTTCAACTGAATATTCCTTCTATCTGTTAATTAGAGCTCGAGGAACAAACTTTGCAGCAACTCGTTTCCTTCCTAAATCTTCTATAAGATCATTAATGGTGTATCTTAAGTCACTCGACGGTCTGGATCAAATAGTTGTTCTTCCAAAGCACGAATTCATTCAACTGAATATTCCTTCTGAATGTTAATCAGAGCTCGAGGAACAAACTTCGCAGCAACTCCTTCCCTTCCTAAATCTTCTATAAGATCATTAATGGTTTATCTTAAGTCACTCGACGATCTGGATCAAATAGTTGTTCTTACAAAGCACAAAATTATATTGTTCAACAGAATATTCCTACTATCTATTAATAAGAGCTCGATGATCAAACTTTGCAGCAACTCTTTTCCTTCCTAAATCTTCTATAAGATCATTAATGGTTTATCTTAAGTCACTCGACGGTCTGGATCAAATAGTTGTTCTTCCAAAGCACGAATTCATTCAACTGAATATTCCTTCTGAATGTTAATCAGAGCTCGAGGAACAAACTTCGCAGCAACTCCTTCCCTTCCTAAATCTTCTATAAGATCATTAATGGTTTATCTTAAGTCACTCGACGATCTGGATCAAATAGTTGTTCTTACAAAGCACGAAATTGTTCAACTGAATATTCCTTCTATCTGTTAATTAGAGCTCGAGGAACAAACTTTGCAGCAACTCGTTTCCTTCCTAAATCTTCTATAAGATCATTAATGGTTTATCTTAAGTCACTCGACGGTCTGGAACAAATAGTTGTTCTTCCAAAGCACGAATTCATTCAACTGAATATTCCTTCTGAATGTTAATCAGAGCTCGAGGAACAAACTTCGCAGCAACTCCTTCCCTTCCTAAATCTTCTATAAGATCATTAATGGTTTATCTTAAGTCACTCGACGATCTGGATCAAATAGTTGTTCTTACAAAGCACGAAATTGTTCAACTGAATATTCCTTCTATCTGTTAATTAGAGCTCGAGGAACAAACTTTGCAGCAACTCGTTTCCTTCCTAAATCTTCTATAAGATCATTAATGGTTTATCTTAAGTCACTCGACGGTCTGGATCAAATAGTTGTTCGTCCAAAGCACGAATTCATTCAACTGAATATTCCTTCTGAATGTTAATCAGAGCTCGAGGAACAAACTTCGCAGCAACTCTTATCATTCACAAATCTTCTGATCAGAGCTCCAAGATAAGCCAATACTCGTTACTAGTTGATCAATTAGGACTAGCAAAAAATTCCTACATACGAATAGAACAAGCCACGTTAATATCACAAACTAAAGCGCCGCCTACAATAATGCTATTCGGGTTATTGTTGGGTCCCCATAGTAAATAACCAAAAGTTTCAAATTAATTTTGTATTAAGGCGAATATAATCAACTAATCTCGTTATATAGGACGTACTTATATAAAGTAGGAAATTAGAAAATATTACCTAAGGGCTGCGCTGAAAATACCAGCAACAAATATACCAGGGATTCCAGGAAAGTCTCCTAAAATTTCCATCACTAGTAATGGTAGCAGTTGATCTCTTTTTTTTGCCAACTAAAAGTGTAAAAAGTGTGTAAAACTGTATGACTTCTATAACATAAAAATCACCACAATAAGTTTAAATATAGAAGAAATAAAACTAAATTGACATTTCCCTATGAAACATTTAAAAAACTGCGAAGATAGACCTTGGAGTATCGATTGAACGGAACCCGAAACATAAGATAAAAGTGGACAAAAGCACTAATACCAGAAATAGAAAGATGGACAAAGCAGGAACGAAGAAACTCCATTTTTTATTTACATCTCGGGCAATTGCAGCTATCAATGTTTCACAAAAAATCGGGAAAACTACAATACAACTAATAGAATCGTGAAAATAAACCTAAGGAAGCAAAAAGATGGACAAAACGTGACAGGGGATCCGATTTGCGTCTAGTGAATGGTGTGAAGGAAAAACTGTCACTTAAATAAACACCTTGATGGAATAACAATAAGAAACATCGTCGATTTTAGGTTCTATGGAAGATAGAGTACTCGAGGCTTCGGTTTGATCGAAATTTAGAGCTAAGAACTAACCTAGTAAGTAACCTATCGAGTTGATGAGTTCAAATAATCATTACAAGGTAGTTAAAGTGTTAATTGTTTGTATCAGATAGTGTTTAAACCATCAGAATAGAATACAAACAGTACAAAAATACTTTCTCGAAATACAGATGATGTCTTATAAGTGAAATTGAAGAGATAGACACCGTGAATGAGTGAACTATACAGCGTTGATTTAATCGTTTAAATAGTGAAGATCTGACGCTTCAAAATCGCTCAGGTCGATGTTGAAGTTGCTAGGGAAGCAGTTAAGAATCAATCTAGTATCATCAGTCGCTGATTATTGAATTCCCTTGGACCATCAAATTATCATGTAAGATCTAGCCGAGATCCAAGCGAAACAGTTACCAAAACCCGTTGCAAATAGAAACCGATTCGAGCGGAAAGTCTTGTTGGGTACCTGGTGGAATTGAAGGTTTAGTGAAGCTCAAAATCTTTTTAAATGGTCGAGCTATTAATTCCGATATTGTGGACAATTGATGCAAACGTAATAATGCACCAAAGCCGAAAGAATAGTTCCACCATGTTCTCAAAGAGTTGGCTGAAAGGCTTTCTTTTTGTATCCTATATTATGAAAAAAATTTTTAATGGAAGTTTCTTTAAATTTATAATGAATGTATTAAACAAGAAGAGAAGAAAAAAACTAGAGAAGGAAAAGCTTCGGAGAACTGAATAGTCACTAATTAAGATCGCGGTAAAACATGGAAAAAGTTTTTGGCGAGTATTCATGTCTTAGTTCAAATTTATCGACCCAAATTCTGATAAGCCTTGCTAAATGTCTACATTATTCCGTTATAAATAGTTTCCAAGTCCCTGTTTTCATTTCCATTGAAGAAAAGACATTTTCGCATCACATAAATGAGGAAAAGCTTTCGAAAAAAAAATTAAAGAAGCTCTCTTACCTTTGTTGTTAACGGATCACATTTATCGTACGTGGCGTATATCAACAAACCGCAATAAGAACAAAAACCCATTAAAAGTGTAATACCAACAAAAAACGCCCATAAAGCTCTGAAAAAATGGTAAAAATTCAATATCCGACTCACGAAGACGTTAAATAAAAATGTCTGTTTATTTAGAACCAATCACCTTTTAGAATGTTTCAAAGATGGCAGCGACAGGTATCTCTGTATCATATTTTGATTAACGCCTGTCGTTTGAACGGTCATAAAAGCACCACCAATAACCAACGCCCATATCGTATGTCTCGCCAATGGATCTAAATCGAAACTTTTTTTGCTTTATTTATTTTATCCGTTTATTCGCATCGCTTACTTAGGTCCTTCGAGTCTGTCGCTATTCCAATTTCGTTTAAAAACCGTTTCAAAACCACCGGCGTGTAAAGTACCTTTAACCATTACTAACATCAATGCTCCGAACATGAGAACTAATTGAATCACATCGGTCCATACTACTCCTTTCAAACCTCCCTGGTATATTGGAAAAAATTATTATTAGTGCACTGATAAACTGATTTGTGACGTCAAATAGTCCCTGATCATCTTTGAAATAGAATTAAGCTTCTCAAAAGAGTAAAATTTAATTTTTTATAGTGATTTGTACAAAATATATGACTATTGGGGTTACTTACTAATGACGTGTAAAATATACAAAACGCACACACAGTAGGGGTTATTAAATGGACGTTAATTCCAGTTACTGTGAAAAAAAAATAGATTTTTTATTTATGGAACATGTAGGGGGGGTCAACACAAGCTTAACACCAAATTTGTGGGGTTGTTGCTTTTGTCCCCCGGCCGCCAAATTGGAGAAAAGGGTGAAAACACGTTGCTAGCGATATCTTCAAAACTTTTAATCATACAAAAAATTTGTTGAGACATATTTTGTAGTAAATCGTTTTGTCTACAATTATGTGTATATAACGTTTTTTCATAAATTCAAAATTCAAAAAGTTATAAGCAAAAAAGTGCCAGACAAGCCCTGACTAGATAGAACAAGGGAAAATATGAATTTTAGGTACAAAATTAGACGAGGAAATATACAAAATTATATTTGAGAATGGATGAAGATTCATTTGAACAACTCTTAACGAAAATGAATCATGAGATACTGTCGAATATCTTGTTACTAAGTTTTTCCTTATGCCAGTAATATGATCTACGATAGTATGTAGTACAAATTTTTATTTCTTTATTCATTAGTTCTCCAAGAAATTTTCAATAAAAAATTACAATTTATGATAATTTTCTTCAGAATGTCTCTTTATAGCGAACGTGTTTCTTGGAATATACAACTATCTAAAAATCTAAATATCTCCTAAACCATAAATTTTATCGAGTTAAACAAAGAGTATCTTTTTGTTAAAAAATCGATTAAAAAATTCGTTTTTTGTATCTTTAGATTGTACAGGTTGTCCCTGTAAAAGTTATATATTGTTAACCATTGGATATAAGCCGCCACTGGCCTTCAGATAGTAGTGTAGAATTATTTAGCTCAAACACACCATATAGACATACTTAATCATCTATTAAAAATTCATAAAGTTCGAATGTATAATTTAGAAAATATATTCGAATAAAAGTTTTGATTTCGCAAATTTGAAGACCTATAACTCAGGAACGAGGGATCTTATGAGAGAATTTTTTATATCACATCATTGATTTTACGGCATCAAATTTTTTGCATCCAGTCCCGAGCAAAACAGAATGTTTTTTTTAAACTATGTGAAGGTCAAAGTGCGGGCATGTGATTTGCCCAATGCCTTGATCATTTTCTCATTTGATTACCCCACGATTGCCCCGACTGCAGCAATTTTCATTAGAAGAGGTACGGCTGTGAGACATCAATCAATAAAAAGAAAAAAGAACCGAAAAGTGTAAGAAGAAATACTTTAAGTAGTATATTGAAGTTAATTCCCTAAAATCCATGCATACACTTTGACCTTCAAGTAGTTCAATAAAGGCTTTCTCCACTATTATAATTAATATTTCTCAATGACCTTGAAAAACTATATACACAAACTAATCGTGAAATAAACCTTCAGGATACCAAAAGAACTTCGTTAACAGGCGTAACGTTTTTTTTTTGGTCACAGTGTATATATAATATTTTTTTTGTTTTTCTCACCTTGGTTAAAAGCTAGAGCAGGAACGTATATGACCAAAGGTAACCACGATAACATTTTAATAGTGAATAGAAGAGATCCAAACAAACGTACAGTTTTGCTGAACCTCCTTTCGTGATACTGAAACACAAATTATAATTGATTGATATAAATACAAAAAAAAACTATTCATTCTTTTTAGTAGAACTGTTTATAACCTCTACAGCTCGACTTCTAGTACCAAACCTCAAATGACCTTCAGAATCTATGCTGACCTTTAAGAGGTCCTACAGGAGCATTCCTCACAAAATATCCAATCAATCCCTTCATGAGGTTATTTGATAAAGCAGCAATTTTGATCTTAGTACCTACAGCTCGGTTTGCAGTTCCGAACCACTAGTGAATCTGTGCTTAGTGATGGTCTACAGTTCGAATGTTACGCTTAAAACCCATCCTGAGGTTCCATCCTACGGATTTTGGAACTGAGATGTCCTCCAGAATCCGAAATTGTTGAATCACATACCAAGAACTCATGGAATTTCTAGATTTTTATTCTCTCTGTCACTTAAAACGCTAAATTCTTATATGGATGACTGGAAATATCACAAGGTGTCAAACTTCTCAGGATTTCCCTTCCTCCAGATGCCACTGGAACTGAATTAGTTCGTGTAGTAATCCAATGAGCCTAGCTTGCTCTAAAAGTTGTGACAATTCGAAGAGTGTTTTTCACTTTGATTCACCGCGACTGGAGCAACAACAAGTACCAAACCAAACATCCCCATCATCTCCTACGACTTAGATCACAGTTGCAACAATTCCAGCTTTCCTCAGAGAAAATTTCTATCTCTTGATAGGTGTACACTGGATACTCCAACACTCATATAAGTCTCGCTCTTTGAATGTTTCGTACAGTAACTAGACTTTTATCACCAAAACGCTCATTACAAGTTTGTCGTTCATTATGATAGCAGTGTTGCCAGCTCTATTTTCATAGTTTCCCAAAATATAATCGTATCGCAAATACGTCTTGTACGTTTGTAAATAAACTTGCGCCATTCTTGAGGATATTCGAAACCCCTCGTTGAATAATTGGTTTCAGCTCCACTCTTCGCGATTCCTGGCTTATTCTTCGCCACGTGACGAAGTATTTCAAAGAAAAAACCAAAATTTCTACTATTTGAAATCAAAATCTGGGAATACTAATATCTGCAAACTCAAACTTGTTCTATGATGATACAAGCTCAAGGTTTGAGTTGTTTTTTAGAAAAAATAGGGACGTTTTTATGTGGGATAGGGTATATTTTAGTATTGGCCTAGATATAGAAAATATTTTTCCTTGCAAAGTCGTAATTTTTGGAAAGAAGTAACCTTGTGGTACTTTCTGCCAGGACGGGTACAGTTGCGGCGTTAGAGCAATAAACAACGAGGTGAAGTTTTGGAATGGGTTTCACGTGATGTGATGTAGGAAATATCGAGAAAAACAACGTAAAATCTGAAGAGTAGAATTCCTAGAGACTTATAGATAATTTTCCTCTGGAGTGTCAAGAATGAGCCGCCTAGTAAACATCCACGAGGTGGGGGAATGATATTTTTGACAACTACGTTGCTTGATGTCATTTAGACAGCTCGGAATTGAGGTTATGTATATATTGACATAAAAACGGGAGTCTTTTGAGTTTGTGGTTGTGTAGGGTGCTCTATAATTAATTAAACAATAATATTAAATAAAGTGTTGAATAAATTAAATACTTTCTTTATTTCATCATCTTAAAGTATCAAATTTTTCACTACAAGTTTTAATTACTTTGAAACTTGATTTATAAACATAATTAATTATAGTTATAACAAACAAACCTCGTATGTTGAAGTGAGCTGCAGGTCCTGGAAAACCGGCAGAAATATGAAGCTCATGAGTAAGGCTGAAATTAAGTAACCTCCAAGGATGTAAATATACTGTATTCCGTAAACGTATACTTCTGTCGGTATTCCCAATAAAGATATACCGCTTACAGAACTGAAAAGTTCATAATATTATCAGTCAAAATGTTGCAAGGATTTTGAAAATAATAATTTTACAAGTAAAACTTCTTAGGTACAGCACTGTAGCAACAGTTCCTCGCGGAACGGAAACACCCGACGTCTACCACTTTAGATGCTTTCCCGAGCTATTTGCAAAAACCTAACCGATAGACAGACGTGGCTCATCAACACCTAGTTCACCTGCAGACACCCAGAACGTCAATTAATCGAAACTCCTTCTTTTGGAGAAGTACAAGCATGTGGAGTCAGCTATCAAGTCGCGTTTCCCGAAAACCACAACATATAGAAGCTTAAGTTCGATATCCACAGGCTCCAGAATCGTCTGCTGAAGATTGTCATCCAGCTACTGCCATTCCAACAGTCAGAGTTCCCGCAACCAAAAAGAAACACAAGAGCAAGACTAATTTGAATTGAAATCGCTGAAGGAACCTAAGGACTGAAGTCTATTCAGAATCCAATAGACGTCAATCATCCGGTTCCTCAATCTTCCGAACCGGAATTTTCTTTATTACATTTTCCTAGCTTCAATCAGCAATGAACTCAAATCCAAGTGACACCAATTCTTATTTAACACAACATATATCCTAACGAACAGTATTTCGTAAAAATAGATTCGAGTCGACCTCCATTGCCCTTTCAAACGTCTCCTAGAGTGAATAAATCGCAGCATGCAAGAGAAAAAACAATTACAAAGAAGAAAGCCCGAAACTAATTCAAAGTGCTTCAATGAGGACTCAAGACAGAGTTAAATCGTCCATAGTTCGTCCACCATTAGCAAATTCTACTTTGTCAGATTGCCACCTAAGGAATTTGTAAATTGGAAAATGATATTTATGATTTTTAAATAAAACATTGCTTAGTTTGTGTGTGACATTCGAAAACAGTTTGTCTCCTTTTTTCTCTGAATAATTGAGTGATTACCACGAAATCTTCTTTGTCTTTTCCAAAATCGGTACCACAACATCAGGGAAATTGTTTCTGTCGAATTTTAATGAAGCAATGACAGTGTGAACGCTCTCGCTGTACGACGGGACGATCCAGTGTGAACAATACTTTACATCGTACGGTTTTTTCCGTACGGGCGAAACCGTACCGTTTCTTAAGATAACATTTACAAAAATTGAATTTTAACTGTTGAAACATTAATTCAATACAGAAAAGCGGAAATATTGATATGATTTTGTTACCAAATTCTTAGAAATATCTTATATATTAAAAAAATTGATGATTTCCATTCCGAGTCCGTAAAGGCGTTCTACCCAACCGATTTGCTTAATTTTTTTTTTTTCAATGAAAGGTATTGATGCACAGATTAGCCATTAACCATCGGATTTCATGTAATTTTCACCATTCTCAAGTTATACTCAAATGCGATTTCCCCCTGTACATTACTTATGGAAGTTTTCACATACACACGTTCTATCCTCAATATCTCCGGTTCTATTCAAGATAGAGACTTCGTTTTGATTTAAAAACACTCGCTGAAATACGTTCTTTCTTTTGAGTTGTTTAACACTTAAATCGGTTGAGTTGGAGAGGTGCTAGGCGCGGGCATTCAACGTGGAGTTATTGATTTTTGTAGGTTTTTGGCAATTTTTCTACATTCAAAGATCTATATCTCAGGTTCTAATATAGCTACAGAGTTCGTTTTGGTTTAAGAACACTCGCTGAAACACCTTCTTTCTTTTGAATTGTTGAATACTTAAATCGGTTGAGTTGGAAAGGAGCTAAGCGCGGACATTCAACGTGGAGCTATTGATTTTTGTAGGTTTTTGGCAATTTTTCTACATTCAAAGATCTATATCTCAGGTTCTAATACAGCTACAGAGTTCGTTTTAATTTAAGAGCACTCGCTGAAATACGTTCTCTCTTTTGAGTTGTTTAACACTTAAATCGGTTGAGTTGGAGAGGAGCTAGGCGCGGACATTCAACGTGGAGTTATTGATTTTTGTAGGTTTTTGGCAATTTTTCTACATTCAAAGATCTATATCTCAGGTTCTACTATAGCTACAGAGTTCGTTTTGGTTTAAGAACACTCGCTGAAACACCTTCTTTCTTTTGAATCGTTGAACACTTAAATCGGTTGAGTTGGAGAGGAGCTAGGCGCGGACATTCAATGTGGAGTTATGGATGTTTGTAGTTTTTGGCAATTTTTCTACATTCAAAGACCTATATCTCAGGTTCTAATATAGCTACAGAGATCGTTTTGGTTTAAGAACACTCGCTGAAGCACCTTCTTTCTTTTGAATTGTTGAACACTTAAATCGGTTGAGTTGGAGAGGAGCTAGGCGCGGACATTCAATGTGGAGTTATGGATTTTTGTACAATTTTTCTACATTCAAAGATCTATATCTCAGGTTCTAATATAGCTATAGAGTTGTATGTAGCCCTATCACGTGGGAAATCGTTCAAAAATGTAAAGATAGAGATTAAACCAAAGGGTCGACCCACAGCCAATGTTGTTTGGAAGGAAGTATTGTCAAATTACGTAGTCTATTGTATTATGAACAATGTAGAAATGATGGCTGATGTTTTGACCGTGCCCCGATACTTTTTGTATACCTTTGACAACATAAGTATTGATTGATTTTATGACGAAGCTATAATTATCCACATAGTCACTTCTGCGGAGCAGCACGGAGCAGCACTATCAAGATATTAAAATTGTTTAATCTATCGCTCACTTAAATATGAATTGGAATGATGTAGAATCATATTTCAACCTTTTGGAGACCATTTTAAAGGATAACGAATCGTTTACCGATCTATCCAACATCTTCAATATGGTTAGAACTCATCTTCATCTGAATAATCGTCGTGGAGCCGTTCTAAAGTAAAGTAAAAAATAAAGAAACTGCTGCAGTGTCGAAGAAATATTTTACCTTCCGCTTGAATCATGGAGAGCAAAAATAAAAGAAAGTAGGATATAAAGATGGTTTACTTCCAGGTTTTGTCCTCCACATGTTAAAAAAATCGGCCACACAACTGCGAATAAGGTCCTTTTGATTGCTGATGGGTATGCGTCGGTTTGTTCGGCCGAAGTTCTGTAGCTAACCGAAGCAAATGACATTATTCTTTTTTGTTTGTCAATCTACAAACTCCAACACTCAGACAGAGCTATTTTCAAGTCATTAAACTCTAAGTTTTATTAACAATGTCGTAATTGGCTTGATGATAATGCAGGTCGAAGGATAACCCGATCAGATTATTGAGGAAAATCTACGTCTCAAAGGAATGCTTCTCCTGGGAGCAGCTCAGGAATATATCCATACGACCTAACGTTTCTAATGAAAGTCAAATCGCGGAACCATTGGGTCGTGGGTCGAAGTTACCCCAACCGGGAGCGTGTAAAGCAAGTAGTAGAAATGCTGACTTCAAAAGAAAGTATTGAAGAGAAGGTAACAAAAAATAGAGAAGAAACAACAAACGAAAGCAGGATTAATTTCTGAAGAAGAATCGGAAAATTTTTTTACTGTTTCGAAAGGATGTTTGAAAATACTTCAGACACATGTGGAAAGAAGGCAAAGGAAAAGACTGAAGACAAGGAAAATGAAACCAAAGTGAAAGGAAAATGAGAAAGGACGAAATATAAATAATGTAGTCATCTTTTACTACTTGCTATAGCCATTTGACACGGATGTGTCGAATAAGATGGCCACCAGTTATGTCAATTGATAAATCGCCACCAAAGATTGTAAAACCAAAGTTGATTAATAAAAGAATTATAATGAAGAACAGATTTCCATTTTTTATGTTAAAACCGAGTCTTGGGCTCCTAATTGTGTTTATAAATCGAATAGTTGAGACTCACAAAGAGTGTTCCGCCTCTATAATACACGAACTAGGTTTTTAACTACAAACCTTCCGTTTTTGAAGATATTAACTAGGTTTTAGTATCGTGAGACAATGTTGTTTTAGTTATATTGTATTCTATACTTTGTTTTATTAAATTTAACATACCTAGCAAGCAGCGACATCGCAATCGGAATCACGCCCATCGATCTACTAGCCACTAAATAATCTTGAGCGGTTTCCGATTTTTTCCATATACCAAAATACAAACCTACAATTAAACTTATACCCAACATCCCGATGAAAGTAACGTAATCAACCCATCCGAAACGTTGCATAGAACTTCCAACGTCTGTCACTTCTAACATTCTCGTTAAGTGAGGTTAGGGATGTAGTTCTGTGATCTAAAAAAATGTATTATGACATTTATAATAGATTAAATTATTATATATGGTTAATGTTTTGAAATAAACACGTTGTATATATTTTATGAATAAGATCTTGATATTACTAAGGTAACTCCCTGAAAAAAAGCTTCTTAGATCTCAAACAGTTTTCCTTCTCCAACATTGTTACTCACGAATTCGCTATGCTATAAGGCACCTGAGGAGACTTTGGTTCAAACATTAGCCTTAAAGTGCCTGATTGCGGTTGTAAATGCTTCTATAACTTGTCAAAGTCTGTATAAGGCACCTGAGGAGACTTTGGTTCAAACATTAGCCTTAAAGTGCCTGATTGCGGTTGTAAATGCTTCTATAACTTGTCAAAGTCTGTATAAGGCACCTGAGGAGACTTTGGTTCAAACATTAGCCTTAAAGTGCCTGATTGCGGTTGTAAATGCTTCTATAACTTGTCAAAGTCTGTATAAGGCACCTTAGGAAACTTTGGTTCAAACATTAGCCTTAAAGTGCCTTATTGCGGTTGTAAAAACTCCCATTTATTGTCAAAAGCCTCTATAAGGCACCTGAGGAAACTTTGGTTCAAACATTAGCATTAAAGTACCTGATTGCGGTTGTAAATGCTTCTATTTATTGTCCAAGACCTCTATAAGATACCTTAGGAGACTTTAGTTCAATCATTAGCCTTAAGTGCCTGATTGCTGTTGTAAATACTCCCATTTATTGTCCAAAACCTCTATAAGATACCTTAGGAGACTTTAGTTCAATCATTAGCCTTAAGTGCCTGATTGCGGTTGTAAATGCTTCTATTTATTGTCAAAAGCCTCTATAAGGCACCTGAGGAGACTTTGGTTCAAACATTAGCCTTAAAGTGCCTGATTGCGGTTGTAAATGCTTCTATAACTTGTCAAAGTCTGTAAAAGGCACCTTAGGAGACTTTGGTTCAAAGATTAGCCTTAAAGTGCCTGATTGCGGTTGTAAAAACTCCCATTTATTGTCAAAAGCCTCTATAAGGCACCTAAGGAAACTTTGGTTCAAACATTAGACTTAAAGTGCCTGATTGCGGTTGTAAATGCTTCTATTTATTGTCCAAATCCTCTATAAGACACCTTAGGAGACTTTAGTTCAATCATTAGCCTTAAGTGCCTGATTGCTGTTGTAAAAACTCCCATTTATTGTCAAAAGCCTCTATAAGGCACCTAAGGAAACTTTGGTTCAAACATTAGACTTAAAGTGCCTGATTGCGGTTGTAAATGCTTCTATTTATTGTCCAAAGCCTCTATAAGACACCTTAGGAGACTTTAGTTCAATCATTAGCCTTAAGTGCCTGATTGCTGTTGTAAATACTCCTATTTATTGTCAAAAGCCTCTATAAGGCACCTGAGGAGACTTTGGTTCAAACATTAGCCTTAAAGTGCCTGATTGCGGTTGTAAATGCTTCTATTTATTGTCCAAAGCCTCTATAAGACACCTTAGGAGACTTTAGTTCAATCATTAGCCTTAAGTGCCTGATTGCTGTTGTAAATACTCCTATTTATTGTCAAAAGCCTCTATAAGGCACCTGAGGAGACTTTGGTTCAAACATTAGCCTTAAAGTGCCTGATTGCGGTTGTAAATGCTTCTATTTATTGTCCAAAGCTTCTATAAGACACCTTAGGAGACTTTAGTTCAATCATTAGCCTTAAGTGCCTGATTGCTGTTGTAAATACTCCTATTTATTGTCAAAAGCCTCTATAAGGCACCTGAGGAGACTTTGGTTCAATCATTAGCCTTAAGTGCCTGATTGCTGTTGTAAATGCTTCTATTTATTGTCCAAAGCCTCTATAAGACACCTTAGGAGACTTTAGTTCAATCATTAGCCTTAAGTGCCTGATTGCTGTTGTAAATACTCCTATTTATTGTCAAAAGCCTCTATAAGGCACCTGAGGAGACTTTGGTTCAAACATTAGCCTTAAAGTGCCTGATTGCGGTTGTAAATGCTTCTATTTATTGTCCAACGCCTCTATAAGACACCTTAGGAAACTTTAGTTCAATCATTAGCCTTAAGTGCCTGATTGCTGTTGTAAATACTCCTATTTATTGTCAAAAGCCTCTATAAGGCACCTGAGGAGACTTTGGTTCAATCATTAGCCTTAAGTGCCTGATTGCTGTTGTAAATGCTTCTATTTATTGTTCAAAGCCTCTATAAGATACCTTAGGAGACTTTAGTTCAATCATTAGCCTTAAGTGCCTGATTGCTGTTGTAAATACTCCTATTTATTGTCAAAAGCCTCTATAAGGCACCTGAGGAGACTTTGGTTCAAACATTAGCCTTAAAGTGCCTGATTGCGGTTGTAAATGCTTCTATAACTTGTCAAAGTCTGTAAAAGGCACCTTAGGAGACTTTGGTTCAAAGATTAGCCTTAAAGTGCCTGATTGCGGTTGTAAAAACTCCCATTTATTGTCAAAAGCCTCTATAAGGCACCTAAGGAAACTTTGGTTCAAACATTAGACTTAAAGTGCCTGATTGCGGTTGTAAATGCTTCTATTTATTGTCCAAATCCTCTATAAGACACCTTAGGAGACTTTAGTTCAATCATTAGCCTTAAGTGCCTGATTGCTGTTGTAAAAACTCCCATTTATTGTCAAAAGCCTCTATAAGGCACCTAAGGAAACTTTGGTTCAAACATTAGACTTAAAGTGCCTGATTGCGGTTGTAAATGCTTCTATTTATTGTCCAAAGCCTCTATAAGACACCTTAGGAGACTTTAGTTCAATCATTAGCCTTAAGTGCCTGATTGCTGTTGTAAATACTCCTATTTATTGTCAAAAGCCTCTATAAGGCACCTGAGGAGACTTTGGTTCAAACATTAGCCTTAAAGTGCCTGATTGCGGTTGTAAATGCTTCTATTTATTGTCCAAAGCCTCTATAAGACACCTTAGGAGACTTTAGTTCAATCATTAGCCTTAAGTGCCTGATTGCTGTTGTAAATACTCCTATTTATTGTCAAAAGCCTCTATAAGGCACCTGAGGAGACTTTGGTTCAAACATTAGCCTTAAAGTGCCTGATTGCGGTTGTAAATGCTTCTATTTATTGTCCAAAGCTTCTATAAGACACCTTAGGAGACTTTAGTTCAATCATTAGCCTTAAGTGCCTGATTGCTGTTGTAAATACTCCTATTTATTGTCAAAAGCCTCTATAAGGCACCTGAGGAGACTTTGGTTCAATCATTAGCCTTAAGTGCCTGATTGCTGTTGTAAATGCTTCTATTTATTGTCCAAAGCCTCTATAAGACACCTTAGGAGACTTTAGTTCAATCATTAGCCTTAAGTGCCTGATTGCTGTTGTAAATACTCCTATTTATTGTCAAAAGCCTCTATAAGGCACCTGAGGAGACTTTGGTTCAAACATTAGCCTTAAAGTGCCTGATTGCGGTTGTAAATGCTTCTATTTATTGTCCAACGCCTCTATAAGACACCTTAGGAAACTTTAGTTCAATCATTAGCCTTAAGTGCCTGATTGCTGTTGTAAATACTCCTATTTATTGTCAAAAGCCTCTATAAGGCACCTGAGGAGACTTTGGTTCAATCATTAGCCTTAAGTGCCTGATTGCTGTTGTAAATGCTTCTATTTATTGTTCAAAGCCTCTATAAGATACCTTAGGAGACTTTAGTTCAATCATTAGCCTTAAGTGCCTGATTGCTGTTGTAAATACTCCTATTTATTGTCAAAAGCCTCTATAAGGCACCTGAGGAGACTTTGGTTCAAACATTAGCCTTAAAGTGCCTGATTGCGGTTGTAAATGCTTCTATTTATTGTCCAAAGCTTCTATAAGACACCTTAGGAGACTTTAGTTCAATCATTAGCCTTAAGTGCCTGATTGCTGTTGTAAATACTCCTATTTATTGTCAAAAGCCTCTATAAGGCACCTGAGGAGACTTTGGTTCAATCATTAGCCTTAAGTGCCTGATTGCTGTTGTAAATGCTTCTATTTATTGTCCAAAGCCTCTATAAGACACCTTAGGAGACTTTAGTTCAATTATTAGCCTTAAGTGCCTGATTGCTGTTGTAAATACTCTCATTTATTGTCAAAAGCCTCTATAAGGCACCTGAGGAGACTTTGGTTCAAACATTAGCCTTAAAGTGCCTGATTGCGGTTGTAAATGCTTCTATTTATTGTCCAAAGCCTCTATAAGACACCTTAGGAAACTTTAGTTCAATCATTAGCCTTAAGTGCCTGATTGCTGTTGTAAATACTCCTATTTATTGTCAAAAGCCTCTATAAGGCACCTGAGGAGACTTTGGTTCAATCATTAGCCTTAAGTGCCTGATTGCTGTTGTAAATGCTTCTATTTATTGTTCAAAGCCTCTATAAGACACCTTAGGAGACTTTAGTTCAATCATTAGCCTTAAGTGCCTGATTGCTGTTGTAAATACTCCTATTTATTGTCAAAAGCCTCTATAAGGCACCTGAGGAGACTTTGGTTCAATCATTAGCCTTAAGTGCCTGATTGCTGTGGTAAATGCTTCTATTTATTGTCCAAAGCCTCTATAAGACACCTGAGGAGACTTTGGTTCAATCATTAGCCTTAAGTGCCTGATTGCTGTTGTAAATGCTTCTATTTATTGTTCAAAGCCTCTATAAGACACCTTAGGAAACTTTAGTTCAATCATTAGCCTTAAGTGCCTGATTGCTGTTGTAAATACTCCTATTTATTGTCAAAAGCCTCTATAAGGCACCTGAGGAGACTTTGGTTCAATCATTAGCCTTAAGTGCCTGATTGCTGTTGTAAATGCTTCTATTTATTGTTCAAAGCCTCTATAAGACACCTTAGGAGACTTTAGTTCAATCATTAGCCTTAAGTGCCTGATTGCTGTTGTAAATACTCCTATTTATTGTCAAAAGCCTCTATAAGGCACCTGAGGAGACTTTGGTTCAATCATTAGCCTTAAGTGCCTGATTGCTGTTGTAAATGCTTCTATTTATTGTTCAAAGCCTCTATAAGACACCTTAGGACACTTTAGTTCAATCATTAGCCTTAAGTGCCTGATTGCTGTTGTAAATACTCCTATTTATTGTCAAAAGCCTCTATAAGGCACCTGAGGAGACTTTGGTTCAATCATTAGCCTTAAGTGCCTGATTGCTGTGGTAAATGCTTCTATTTATTGTCCAAAGCCTCTATAAGACACCTGAGGAGACTTTGGTTCAATCATTAGCCTTAAGTGCCTGATTGCTGTTGTAAATGCTTCTATTTATTGTTCAAAGCCTCTATAAGACACCTTAGGAGACTTTAGTTCAATCATTAGCCTTAAGTGCCTGATTGCTGTTGTAAATACTCCTATTTATTGTCAAAAGCCTCTATAAGGCACCTGAGGAGACTTTGGTTCAATCATTAGCCTTAAGTGCCTGATTGCTGTGGTAAATGCTTCTATTTATTGTCAAAAGCCTCTATAAGGCACCTGAGGAGACTTTGGTTCAATCATTAGCCTTAAGTGCCTGATTGCTGTTGTAAATGCTTCTATTTATTGTTCAAAGCCTCTATAAGACACCTTAGGAGACTTTAGTTCAATCATTAGCCTTAAGTGCCTGATTGCTGTTGTAAATACTCCTATTTATTGTCAAAAGCCTCTATAAGGCACCTGAGGAGACTTTGGTTCAATCATTAGCCTTAAGTGCCTGATTGCTGTGGTAAATGCTTCTATTTATTGTCAAAAGCCTCTATAAGGCACCTGAGGAGACTTTGGTTCAATCATTAGCCTTAAGTGCCTGATTGCTGTTGTAAATGCTTCTATTTATTGTCCAAAGCCTCTATAAGACACCTTAGGAGACTTTAGTTCAATCATTAGCCTTAAGTGCCTGATTGCTGTTGTAAATACTCCTATTTATTGTCAAAAGCCTCTATAAGGCACCTGAGGAGACTTTGGTTCAATCATTAGCCTTAAGTGCCTGATTGCTGTTGTAAATGCTTCTATTTATTGTCCAAAGCTTCTATAAGGCACCTTAGGAGACTTTAGTTCAATCATTAGCCTTAAGTGCCTGATTGCTGTTGTAAATACTCCTATTTATTGTCAAAAGCCTCTATAAGGCACCTGAGGAGACTTTGGTTCAATCATTAGCCTTAAGTGCCTGATTGCTGTTGTAAATGCTTCTATTTATTGTCCAAAGCCTCTATAAGACACCTTAGGAGACTTTAGTTCAATCATTAGCCTTAAGTGCCTGATTGCTGTTGTAAATACTCCTATTTATTGTCAAAAGCCTCTATAAGGCACCTGAGGAGACTTTGGTTCAAACATTAGCCTTAAAGTGCCTGATTGCGGTTGTAAATGCTTCTATTTATTGTCCAAAGCCTCTATAAGACACCTTAGGAAACTTTAGTTCAATCATTAGCCTTAAGTGCCTGATTGCGGTTGTAAATACTCCTATTTATTGTCAAAAGCCTCTATAAGGCACCTGAGGAGACTTTGGTTCAATCATTAGCCTTAAGTGCCTGATTGCTGTTGTAAATGCTTCTATTTATTGTCCAAAGCCTCTATAAGACACCTTAGGAGACTTTAGTTCAATCATTAGCCTTAAGTGCCTGATTGCTGTTGTAAATACTCCTATTTATTGTCAAAAGCCTCTATAAGGCACCTGAGGAGACTTTGGTTCAAACATTAGCCTTAAAGTGCCTGATTGCGGTTGTAAATGCTTCTATTTATTGTCCAAAGCCTCTATAAGACACCTTAGGAAACTTTAGTTCAATCATTAGCCTTAAGTGCCTGATTGCGGTTGTAAATACTCCTATTTATTGTCAAAAGCCTCTATAAGGCACCTGAGGAGACTTTGGTTCCAAACATCAGCCTTAAAGTGCCTGATTGCGGTTGTAAATGCTTCTATAACTTGTCAAAGCCTCTAGAAGACACCTTGCGATAGTCTGGTTCAAGCATTAGCATTGTGGAGTATGATAGCGGTTGTAGGTATCGTCCTATTTCTCGGGAGCCTTTTGGAGGCTCATCCAAAACGCGTTGTTCAATTTATAGAAGTGAGTTCATTTTACTGTATGGGTTAATTGAAAATTTGTCTTCAAAATGTCTTGGTATTCAAAAAATAGTGTAGTTAACGTGCTGCGTTATTATAGTCCAGTCAATAAAAGGTATGGCATTGAAAAAATGTCTCAAGCAATCAAGCATCTTGAAATTTGCTACCTGACTATTATGCATTATGGTTTCTGCAACATATTGGCATTATCAAGGTCCTCAAATAAATGGATTGGTGAAACGTCTCGTTCTGATGAGACCACAATTCAATACAATAAAATATTGATGACTTTTAAAGACGAACTACAATCATCGTAGAAATGAATTTCGTCGTTAAATTTTATGAAGTTTGATTTTAAAAATTATTTAATAAAACTCACCCAAATATCGTGTAGTGTCTGGAACAAAATCTATCAACAATAATACTCTCGAATCATTTACTAAAAAATTATACCCTAAGAGGATGTTAAACATTTAAACCAATTGCTCAATTACGTTCGTAGATTTACCGTTGTTATTTTATTTATTTTTTTTTAAACAATTTAAAGGAAATACAATAAAATAGTAGACTATAAAAAGATTAGATTAAACGAGAACTTTTTTTATATAATTTCTCCAATTTATTGTACCAATTACTTCTCACATCACCGAATATTGATTAACACTATATAGTAAAATACCCTAAATGTATAGAGTGACTCATATTTTCAACGTAGACCTTTGCGGGTTTGAGGAAAATGTTACATTTCATGTCTTCCTTGTTTTTGTTACCAAAAACTTTAAAACACAAAACAGATTTCTCAATCTAACCTTCATTCGTAATGGATCTTCATGCATTGCCCTCTATTAAATCGTGAATGTATGACGAACAAGTCTATTACAGATTCC
Source organism: Diorhabda sublineata (assembly GCF_026230105.1). NCBI lineage: Eukaryota > Metazoa > Arthropoda > Insecta > Coleoptera > Chrysomelidae > Diorhabda > Diorhabda sublineata. The sequence goes on from NC_079483.1 coordinate 6,108,052, forward strand.
TACTCCTTTTCATAACGTCAAATTTGAAGATATATGAAATCGAGTGTAATTGGAATGTAATTATGTGAGAATTATGCATTGCCCTCTATTATAAAATGAATTTATTATGAAAAAAATCTATCATTGGTATCTGTTCTATCTTTCTCGTTAGAAATTAGGAGATTTTTCGATTCAACGTACGTGAATATATAAAATCTATTACAGATTTCTACTACTTTTCTTAACGTCAAATTTGAAGAGTGTCAAATCAAATGTAATTTGGAATGTAAATCTGTGAAAATTATAGATTACTCTCCATTATAAAATAAATATGTTATTAAAAAATCTCTTACAGATTTCTGTTAAGTCTTTCTTGCAGCAAATTTGAATATTTTTCGATTTAACTGTACAATGTACGTGAATATGTAAGAATTATGCTCTGCCCTCTAGTAGAATGTGAACATAACAGATCAAATATATTACAGATTTCTATTCCTTTTACTAGCGTTAAATTTGGAGTATCAAATCAAATGTAATTTGGAATGTAAATCTGTGAGAATTATGCATTGCCATCTATTATAAAATGAATGTATTATAAACAAATCTATTATAAGTATCTAATCTATCTTTCTCGATACAAATTTGAAGATTTTTCGATTCAACCTATTCTTTATACAATGATAATATGAATGTGAGAATATGTATCGCCCTCTAGTAGGTAATGAATATATCACAAACAAATTTATTACAGATTACTTCTTCACTTCATGTTCAATACTTTTTCTTAGTTTAACAAAATTGAAGGATTGTCAATAGACCTTCAACTAAATTAGTTTTATTTATTCTGTTGTGTATGTGTATGTGTCAATTAAAATAAGTGAGGTAAATAAATACTGTAATAAGTGACCGGTAACTTATCATACATCAAGAGGTTATTCAATATTAGCTGTATCATAATAAGGTAGATTTTATTTTCACTTTTAATATAGAGTAAAATCAATATTTTTATATATTTTGGATATAATCATTTAAATTGGATATTATTTTCAATGTTATATCAATTTAAATTATAATAGTTTTATTAGATGCATCTATATATAGAGTAACACGAAAAATTCGTCCTTCGTCATTCATAATTTATAAGTTATTAAAAATATTTTTCAAATAACAGTTGCCAAGAAGTATTATGTAATTTATTATACCATTATTTTCAATAAACACTTTTTTATTACCCTTAGTTTTTTTATAAATAACACTAGATATATTGCTAAATGTTAAACCTAACCTAAAAATTAGAAGTTTGATTTTAAGTTAAGTTTTAAGTACTTAATTTTTGCTACTTTTTTTAAGACAAACTATATACACAATATTTATCGATAATCAATTTGTTTGTTATTTATGAGACAACAACAATCATAAAATATAAAATGATTAGTCTCATTCATTGTTATCTAATTATAAACATATTTGATATCAATTGAGTCATATTAAATACCTATATTTATAGTTAATCTTTTGTAAACAACTTTGTTAAAATTAATTTTAATATAACCAGACGACACGATAATGGAAATTTTTGTAAAAAATATTTGAGATTATTTAGGATAATAGTACGGCAGCTACAGGAGCCTCCCCTGTAGCTTTTTAATATTCGCCACAGTCTTAAAGCGTTTTCCTTTGTTTTTTGATGCGTAGAATCGTTTTTTTGAGGGTAGCGAGCCTAAATATAGTCGAGTAAATTGTTATAAACAATTTAATTGTTTATAAAGCTATAACTCTTAAGCAAAGAAAGATACGAAAAAAAGTTTCAAATAAAAAAGATTTGTTTAAAAAAAATCTATAGAAAAGGTCTATACAGTTTTTTACAAAAAATTAATATTTAAAAGGTTATCAAGGTTATATCAACATTAACTTTTTAAATATTGATTTTTTACAAAAAACTGTAGAGACCTTTTTTGTAGATCTTATTAGAACAAATCGTTTTTATTTCAAATTCTTTTTTGTACCTTTCTTTGTTTAAGAGTTTTAGCTTTGTAAACAATTAAATTGTTTATGACAATCCACTCGACCAGATTTGGGGTCGCCACCCTCGAAAAATCGATTATATGCATCAAAAAACTATTAAGTAGTATTAAAGGCCATGCCTTGTGTCTACTGTACTTTAATTAATAAACAATCTTTTGATTAAATTTTGCAACATACGATAATAAATACATCAGAAGATTGTTCAATTCAATTTCAAAGCTTGATATGGCTATTAATTGTTTTTTGTTTATTGAACACTTCTTTGTTGAATGTTTCTTCTATTTGAATTAACTAATTTCAAAAAGAATATTTCTTGTGCTACAATTTAAGCAAAATTCTTCTCAAATATCTTGTAATGTTAAGAATCCATTAATTAAACCGTATATTACCAGATGAGGATGTATTGAGGGCAATAATTCTAAAACGAATGTTAAAAAACTATAATAAGACTTTATTTATCTTGTATATTTGTTCTAATATTCGTACTTCGATCGTAAACAAAACATTTTGAACTTCACTTATGTATACAAGTAAAAAAAGTATATAGATGCTTTCCCCTTGCCTTTTAGGCCCATAGTATGGAAGTGATTCCCTTCGACTCTTTCCTATTTATTGCTTTAGTTTTCCAATCGTGAATTCCTCTCTTTCTTAGGTGTTCCATCACCAGTTAATGGTGGAATTTTTGACTTATAAAAGCTTTGGCTGTACGCTTTTGTATTATTTGTTGCAGGAAAATGTGGTATTTTGAAAAACGTCGAGGTTCAAATTCATTAAATTTTAGATTAGAAAATTCGACAACTCAAATAGTTTAGTTAATGAAGTTGTTTCAATGTATGATTAACCTCATGTATTGTGACTCAGATCCACTTAACTTGATTTACACGGGAAGTTTCACTTATTTTCAATTAAATAAAAATAAAACTATCACATATCAGTTGAAAAACTTTAAATTTTCATACAATCGAACTTCATACGCCATTACAACCCTTGACAGGACGTTAAAATGGTCGATTCCCGCAATATTTATTTCAATCTACAATGTCATATTCGCAGGGTTGCCAAAGTATTACAAGTTTTATCTTGAAACTTTAATTTAGCGACTTTAACCTAGAAAACTATATGTTATTGACAGTTGATTGACTTTTGATGTCACTTATTCATATTATAATATATTTCTTTTTATATTATATTCAATTTCTTTTGTATTTTTATTATAGATAACAGAAAACAATATGGCTGAAAAGCAAAAAACCTTTTCGTAAGTAAAACGAATTTTTAAACAAGTACACTAGGAATTAACTCACTATAAAATAATTTCAAAAACTCTCATTTAATATCTCATAACTATATTAAATATCGTAAGGCACTCGTATATATTATCCATTCTGATGTAGAGTTGATACAAAACCGAAATTTGAGGTTATAAACAGTCAGATTACGTGCAGAAACTTGCAATTTTATCTTCAACGTCTTCTGATGGTTAAAATTTCATCGGTACAACTCTCTAAGTGCGCACAGAATTAGTTGTAATAAATAATTGCTATGGAAATGTTCAATGGATGTCCTGGAAGAAGATTTGTATAAACGCAGGTCCGTAATAACTCGAGTGTCTCAAAATTACTTGGAAAATGTTATAATCAATACTATGGACCAGACAATTCATTTGAACTCTCTATTAAATATGTTTGGGACATCCTTTATAGACGCTTAAGGTATTTCAGAGGACATATTTTCTTAGAATACAATTATTTCAACTTTGGATTCCTTTCTATCGGAATGGTTTTAATATTTCAATAAAATTTGCGACCCTGGGAATCGAAATATGACGACACCCAAGAGTTTCGAGCTAAATAGGGCCTGTTAGAGGTATTTTTATTCAAAATATCGCACAACAATGGAGGAACTAATGCAGTACGACCAGTAAGTGTTGGATTGGCGCGCCGATTATCGATTTAATTGCAGATTATTCCAAGCAACATCAAAGGACATCAGCAATCAGTTTTAGTGAAATAACCTGAATATTTACTAGATAAATTCCGCCCAGGCCTCAAGACAGATCAATATTTGAGGTTGCTCAGCTCTTTTATTAATTTGAGCTTTTAGGATTAGAAAAAATGGATTTGGGGTACAAATTTTCATATTTCCATACCTTGTATACATAACACAAACCAGTGAAACTATAGGGTGTCCTAAAATTAACTGAAGATTCGAACTTTAAAATAGAAAACAGCTTTCATCAGTCTGTTGATCTAATGATGTTAAATCGCGCGATCTAGTGGGTCAATTCTTATCATAGGAACAAGGGAGTACACGACCTGGATATGTCTAATGCGGTATTTGTGTTTCATGGACTGTTGTCTTGTTGAAACCACATCGATATCGCCCAAACATCCCGTATCGGGCTCTAGACTCAATTTCAATTACACCTCCAGTCCAAAATATACACCAAACAGTGAAACGTTGTGGTTGCGTTTATTTTTCGACAACCACGGATGGTGAAAATTAGGTAAAAATGTGTTTTCGTCGCTTAGGATGCTCGCTCAATAATCCATTCAACAAAATGTCTTCGGTGTGCATGGTGTGCTTTAGTTTGATTTTGATATTTGAACGACTTGTTTTTTGGACGACCAGTGTGTTTGGCATCCCCGACGGATCCTACCTCCCGGAATTTTTTGATGAATCATGGCACATTTGGGACGCTCTTTCGCTAAAGTTAAAGCCAGTGAAAACCAAAGCTCAGTTTTCGAATTACCTCGAGTTTTTTATCCACTTGCTCCAGGTAGCGTCAATGAAGGCACTGAAACACTCCGGCCAGTTGAACAGATTTTCCTTGCCCTCCTGGATTGGTAACCGAGGTACTGAAGCAAAAGAACAGTTAAACGAAATTTCCTTCATTCAAAATCTGTTTCGACTCTTGTCTTCGCTATAAAATGACCATATTTTGTAGTAAATTTCTCAATTGCAGCTGCCGATTTATTATTTTTTAGGGTTATTAACACTTTACTGCATAAATGGCGACAAATTTGAATCTTGCTTCAATTTAAGGCTCTTAAGATGACTAATTAGGGTTCCATAAGAACCTATAATTTGTTTTTTCTCTAATGTAAGTACTGACTGCTACTAAACTGATTTGTTTGTAGTAGCGAGACGTACTGCATTCGTAACAAGAAGTTTCACGGTACGAGCTGAAGTTAGGGGATGTTTATGTAATAACTGTTCCTCGTATATATTGGTGGAGTGGAAACTGAAGAAAATTTTATGTTGTATTTTATACTAAAAGTCGTACTCCGAAAATAGTCCTGGTTCAGAACTACTGCGACCAGAATAAAGATGTAGTTACATGTTTTATAGATTACAATAAAGCTTTTGACATATTGCAACACTATAAACTCTCATGTTTAACACGTTTATTCGGAAAATATCTTTCAGGAAGCCCTCGAGGGTCAACAATTAAGTATCGATGTAAATGTCATATTGGTCAAAAATATACGATCAGCCGATGATACAGTCCTGATGGCAGACAACATTAATGACGTCCAAAGACGTAGTTTGAATACACAATCGGCTTATGGGAATCAGTATCGAGAAAAAAAAGACGAAATTCCTAGTGACCACTAGCAAATTAGTTGAAATTATCATACAATAGTGAAGGGATTGAACGGTTAACAAAGTTTGATTATCTGGGAACTTGGTTATGTAAATACTGGTCATCAGAGATCAAGTGCCAGATGGAAAAAGCGATGGATGCACAAAATGCCACGTATGGACACTGAGAGTTAACACCACGAACAGATTGAAGACATTTGAGACGTGGGATCTACCGAAGAGAGTTCCACGGCAAGAGAAACGAACAAAGAAATTCTGAGGATAATAAGATTTGCTAGGCACGATAAAACGTAGGAAAACGGCATACCTAAGAGCGAGAAATACCATTTGCTTCAACTCTTGAAAGAAGGGAAGAAGAGGATTGGACGGGAAGAGGATGTCGTGGCTGAATAATGTTAAACATTAAACAGGGATAACAACCACCAGGTACAGGATAAAATGGTCAGAAATGATTCCAAACATCCATTAATGGATAGCTGAAGAAGAAGAAGATAAAATTGATAGTTTTCGAGTCGCGAGATTATGAAAACTAATTTCATAGTGGATTTTGTATCAATTCTGCGTTGTTAGTTAAATTAATAGATACCCCGAATTGATCTGAAATGTATTTCAGGTTAATACCGAAAATCGTTAACGGTGGTATTGCTGGTATAATCGGTGTCACATGTGTTTTTCCACTAGATCTGGTAAAAACTCGTTTACAAAATCAACAAATAGGTCCGAATGGCGAAAGGATGTATAATAGCATGTGAGTAATACGAAAATATCGATTTTTTTTTATCATTTATTTGTTATATAAGCATCTGATATTAGATAACCTTCAATTTACCAGCAAAACTTTAAAAGAATTTGAAAATACATTTTGTGATGTCTCAAGAAAAATAGAAAATTTGACAACAGTGTAAATATAACTAACATCGTTGAATTTCATATAAACAATTGCTAGTTACTTTTTTCCCCACTTTATTATGTTCGTTCATATTTATTAATATTTATAGATTTTGAATTTTCTAGTTTTTCCATATTTCGTACAATATAACCACATTTGATTGTAAATTTGTCCAAAAATGACATTTTTTCAGTCCATTTCAGTTATAGTTTGTACTCACTTCGAGACATATAGTCAATATGAGGAATGATACTGATATTTTGAGATAAACAAATTGGATATGGCTTTACTGTTTTTCAAAATATTCTCCATTAAGATCAAGACACTTTTGCGTGCATTTACACCAATTGTCTAAGCATTTTTTCCATTCTGATTGAGGAACCTCCAAGAGAAATCCTAGGACCAAACCATCTCATCCACCGACTTCAGAAATTTTAAACAATGCGATTAAAGATTTTGAAGGAACGCGGAAACTCATCTCTATGAGTAATTGAAAAACACATTGTTGCCAATTATAAAGTTGATGCAAAAAAAGTAGAGTCATTCATCGAAAAATATGTGAAAGCATCTGTAGTATCGGGATCTTTGGTAAAAAACTAAAGGAGCTTCCGGATCATTCAAGTTGGTATCGGCTACTTCCGCCAAAACGAATACCAACTAAATAAAAAAAAATGGTAACAGCAGCTAGCAGTTCTTTTACCAAAGCAAGAAAAGTCGCCGCTCCTAAAAAAAAAGAAATAAAAAGAGGACAAAATTTAAAAAAAAAAAGGAGGAGGCTCAAAAGCTAGGACAAAACTTCTATAACAAACCAAAAAATTAGCCAGAAAAATGTGATTTGAACACAACAATAACCTCTTTTTTAGATGTAGAAAAACGTTAACCTCATAATTTTTTTTCGATCATTAAGTGCCAATGAAAGTCTGTATGGCAGTCTATCCATCAATTCGATATTTTGACTGTTTAAAAAAGTTTTTGTTTGAACTGATTGTGTGCGAGCTCGAATAGTCGTGGTGGAGAATGATTCGTCTTCTGCTATTGGATCTCTACTAATATTAAACCATTCCTGTACGTCCCTACTAATATTAAACCATTCCTGGACGTTTCTACTAATACTAAATCTTTCCTGGACGTCTCTACTAATAATAAACCATTCCTGAACATCTCTGCTAACCATGAACCATTTTTGGATGTTACTTGAACCACCTTTGGACATTTCTACTAACTATGAACCAAATTTGTATGTCTCTAGTAACCTGGAACCATTTATTAACGCTTCTGTTAATCTGGAACCATTTATTAACGCCTCTGTTGATCTTGAACCATTTTTAGACGCTTCTGCTCGCCTTGAAACATCTTTCTGGACGTGTTAACTAATCTTGAACCAACTCTGGGAGTGCCTATTGACCTCGAATCATCTGTGATCGTTTCTACTGATTATGAGTCATTTTTGGACGTCTCTAGTAACCTGGAACCATTTATTAACGCCTCTCTTAATCTTGAACCATTTTTAGACGTTTCTATTAGTCTTGAATTAACTCTGACCATTGCTACTAATCTTGGACCATTTCTGCTCGCCTTGAAACATCTCTCTGGACGTGTTAACTAATCTTGAACCAACTCTGGGAGTTTCTACGGACCTCGAACCATCTGTGAGTCATTTTTGGACGTCTCTAGTAACCTGAAACCATTTATTAACGCCTCTCTTAATTTTGAACCATTTTTAGACGTTTCTATTAGTCTTGAATTAACTCTGAGCGTTGCTACTAATCTTGGACCATTTCTTTTCGCCCTGAAACATCTCTCTGGACGTGTTAACTAATCTTGAACCAACTCTGGGAGTTTCTACGGACCTCGAACCATCTGTGAGTCATTTTTGGACGTCTCTAGTAACCTGAAACCATTTATTAACGCCTCTCTTAATCTTGAACCATTTTTAGACGTTTCTATTATCTTGAATTAACTCTGAGCGTTGCTACTAATCTTGGACCATTTCTTTTCGCCCTGAAACATCTCTCTGGACGTGTTAACTAATCTTGAACCAACTCTGGGAGTTTCTACGGACCTCGAACCATCTGTGAGTCATTTTTGGACGTCTCTAGTAACCTGGAACCATTCATTAACGCCTCTGTTAATCTTGAACCATTTTTAGACGTTTCTATTATCCTTGAATTAACTCTGAGCGTTGCTACTAATCTTGGACCATTTCTGCTCGCCCTGAAACATCTCTCTGGACGTGTTAACTAATCTTGAACCAACTCTGGGAGTTTCTACGGACCTCGAACCATCTGTGAGTCATTTTTGGACGTCTCTAGTAACCTGGAACCATTCATTAACGCCTCTGTTAATCTTGAACCATTTTTAGACGTTTCTATTATCCTTGAATTAACTCTGAGCGTTGCTACTAATCTTGGACCATTTCTGCTCGCCCTGAAACATCTCTCTGGACGTGTTAACTAATCTTGAACCAACTCTGGGAGTTTCTACGGACCTCGAACCATCTGTGAGTCATTTTTGGACGTCTCTAGTAACCTGGAACCATTCATTAACGCCTCTGTTAATCTTGAACCATTTTTAGACGTTTCTATTATCCTTGAATTAACTCTGAGCGTTGCTACTAATCTTGGACCATTTCTTCTCGCCCTGAAACATCTCTCTGGACGTGTTAACTAATCTTGAAACAACTCTGGGAGTTTCTAGACCTCGAACCATCTGTGAGTCATTTTTGGACGTCTCTAGTAACCTGGAACCATTTATTAACGCCTCTCTTAATCATGAACCATTTTTAGACGTTTCTATTAGTCTTGAATAATCTCTTGGTGCCACTACTAACCTTGAACCAATGATAGACGTCTCTACTAATGTTAAACCATCTCTGATCACCTTAAAAGATCTCTTGGACGTGTTAACTAAAGTTTAACCAACTCTAGTCGTCTCCATTAACCTTAAACCATCTCTGGACGAAAATCTTTTGTTTTGAGAAGGGAATTGTTTTGAATTGTATATGGGTTGGGTTATAACATTTGGTTTTTTCCTCAGGATTGACGCGTTTAAGAAAACATATAGGAATGAAGGATTTTTAGGCATGTATAGAGGATCGGCGGTCAATATATTGTTAATAACACCGGAAAAAGCAATAAAATTGGCGGCCAACGATTTTTTTAGATTTAATTTACAAACAAAAGAGAAGTAAGTTGAAGTTTGTAGTTGATTCATTTTCATAAACAAGTAATAATCACTTTTCCTAGGACGCTTCCATTATTTAGGCAAATGTTAGCTGGAGGTTTAGCTGGACTTTGCCAAATAGTGATAACCACTCCCATGGAATTGTTGAAAATTCAAATGCAAGACGCGGGTAGAGTTGCCGCTCAAGCTCTTTTAGGTACCTACATATTTTTATATTTTTTCTTACATAAAATTTGCTTACGTAAAAAAAAACAATCTGAATATAAATTTGGGGTTATTATGGAAATGGGGGGTCCAACCTATCTTTGGTCATGAAAAAATTAATATTTTTTAGGTTAGTTTAGGTTAGGAGTCCCTTTCTTCATGCTGTTTTTGTAATGTTGCGGGAATAGAAGTAATAAGTTGATTTTTAAACTAATTTTTGTCATAAGAGCGTCAAAAAAATGGAAAAAATTATTAAAAATTTTAATTTTTCGATATTCAAACAATTTAGAGAAAATAAGTAAAATTTGAATCTTTTAGAAATTCTAATAATCTGTAAAAATTGTTTAAATTCGTATTTTCAATTGTTTTTTGTTTCAAATTTTGTGTATTTATGTTGAAAAAACGAGAAATGTTTCGAAAAAAAATTTTCAAGTACAGTTTTTGAAGACAAATCGTGGAATTTCTGTATTTGGATTTTTTGTTACACAAAAAATTTTGGTTTTCAAACTTGAGTCTCAATTTTATCTAAAATGCACCTAAAAAAATAAAGAAAATGAAAAAAAAATATTGAGAATATTAATTTTTATGACAAAGAAATACGTTGGGCTCCACTGCCAAACATTTACCAAAGGACCTCGCTCGATCCTTATGAAAATTGGTTTACGGTCAAACCAAACACGAAACCCCAAACCTCCTCCTCTAAACCCTAAAAATTACCCCTGAAAAGTCCAATTTTTCTAAAACTTGCCACAATTATGTGGCTTTGGAGCTTCGAGCCTTTTAAGACTTTTCAATAGCTTTCTTTGAGTTATATTTATGCCAAGTTTTCAAAAAATTGGCCTTAACCAATCCCCCTCCTTCCAGAGTACCATTGGGTTTGGGTGGGGTATGGGGTTTCGAGCCTATTGAGATATTTAATCAGATTCCTTCAACTCGTTATCATTGTGTCAAGTCAAGAAAGTTTTTGCTACCGCGACCATACGACTTTAGAAATTTTTTTGCTCGCGAATATATTTAAGGTCGTAATAGAAACACAAAGGTCGGCATAACTCAGGCAAAAAAAATGCAGTGTTCAAATTGATGCCCATCTTGATCAATGCATTCACGGTGACGGTTCTGAACGGAATGGCAGGTCCGGCGAAGCATGTCAAGCTTCCCAATTCGTCTTCAATTACACTCGAAGATCGGAAAGGATGCGCGGTTCTCTTGCAAACTCGCGGTCCATCAGAAGGTCCCGCAGGGTGACGATTCCTCATCCGCCTATCCATTAAGAGTCCCGCGACTAAGCTCCCTCCTTCATTTCATGAAGGATATTCGCGAACGTTGGATCCTTATCAATTTACCCACCCTTCGAGCATTTCCAGATAAATTTTGTCCGTCACATGACCCTCAACAAAGTACGGACCCTTGAGACCCGTATGGATATCTGCCCACAAACACACCCCAGGCAGGTTTAATTCTTTTTCAACGAAGACTTGAGGATCCTGGTGGTTTCCGTTTAGCTTGTAAGTACCACAAAATGGAATGCTGGAAACAGCTGAGTGCATCAGAGGTACCACTAGCAAAATTCCAATCTGCGATCGAAATCATTCTAGTGAAGCGTCGGTAACAGAGCCCGTTTTCAAGAATTTCCGGTACGCCTTCCAAAACATTTACTTGAAGCGTGAATTTGTATTCATTTTGAAAGTGCGTCTACTCGACAAACACGCGTTATCACAACGAACATGCTTCGTTTCAATTATTTTCGACAGCGTTGCCGGATTTATGAGCGTCGCCTGATTGATACCGACCTCTGTATGTTTAATCGAGTATGTACAAGATAATAGAATCATACAGTATATATTCTATTCGTTTTACAGCAGGTAAAACCGTTAAAAAAACATCAGCTACCGAATTGACGTTAGGTTTATTAAAACAACACGGCATCATTGGATTGTACAAAGGTACCGGTGCTACTATGTTAAGAGACGTTTCCTTTTCTGTCATATATTTCCCATTATTCGCCACTTTGAACGATTTAGGACCTCGAAAGAGAGACGGCTCCAGTAAGTTTCTCAATCGAAAATTGTTATTGGTGTGAATTTATTTTGTTTTTTTGTCGAAATTTGCGCAGACGAAGCGGTATTTTGGTGTTCGTTTTTGGCGGGATGCGCTGCCGGAAGTTTCGCAGCTCTTGCTGTGAATCCTTTCGATGTTGTCAAAACTAGGTTACAAGCTTTGACCAAGGCGGAAGGAGAAAGATCGTATACTGGTATTGGGAACGCTTTTGTGTAAGTATTTCATTTCAACCCTAATTTTTTTCATCTTATACTCAAAATAACGAACGAATAATTTCATATTTGACTTTATTATTAATTCTTTCCATTCCTTCATCACGCGTTTAATGTTTACGTGTTGCGTTTTCAATTTTTTCGTTACTATACTAACGAATATCGTTTATTTTAGAAATATTTTGAAATACGAAGGGGTTACAGCTTTTTTTAAGGGTGGTGCTTGCCGAATGATTGTCATAGCACCTTTATTTGGTATAGCGCAGACCGTTTATTACCTTGGAGTTGCCGAATATCTTTTGGGTTATCCAAGAGGATAAATGGAGTACCAGTCTTACTAGCGATGATTTTTTTTAGCGATAAGAACAAATTTTATTTATTTTTATTTAAAAATTTTTGTAATTCGTATAACATCTTTATTTCGATCCCGAATATGTTTTTCCACCCCCAATATTTGCGAAAAATATTAAATATTTCGATTGATACGTAAACATAATTTCGAAATTTTTTTTTTTTTGATCAATTTTTATATTTTGATTTTATTGTTTCGTTTGATTTATTTCATTCGAATTGTTTTTTACGAATGAAAATTTCATTGAGACTAAAAACTTTTTACTATTTTATGTGTAACTGTCTACTAAATTTTCGAAATTTTGGTTTAAAATTGATTAAAACGTTGAATTATTATTCCATTTATCGTATTAATTTTATTATATTACTATTATTATATTTTCGGGTTTGAATATGGTCCGTTCATGTAAAACCTCCTCCAAATATCTTTTGAATGCATTTCAGTTAGTTTTCAATGGCAAAATTATAGTCGGCTCATTCAAAACCTTCCTGAATCACTTGAATGCATTTTGAAATCCATTCGTTGAGCTTGTCGAGAAGAAAAGTGGAAAATTATCATGAAAAGGGGTGTTTCCTCACGCCTATTTTCTTATTATCATAAACGAATCAGTTTGGGTATGATTTATGGGCAAAAATTATAGTCTGTTCATGCAAAACCCCCCTCGAAGTAGTAAACTGCATTTTTGATCGATTTTGTTCAGTTCAGTCGAAAAGGAAAATGATCTCGGAAAGAAATATTTTCACCATATCTGTTTTCTTGTCATTTAATTTTCTATGAACAATATATAAAGTATTTAATGGCAAAAGTTATAGTCTGTTCATTCTAAATCTTCCTGAATCGCTTAAATGTATTTCTTAACAACTTTGTTGAGTTTGTGGGGAAGAAAAGTGGAAAATATTCTTAAAAAGGGGTACTTTCCTGATACCTATTATCTTTTTATCATTAATGAATGAAAAATGGTATATTTAATGGTAAAAATTATAGTCTTTCCACACAAACTTCATGGAAATGCTTATTGATTGGTTTTGCTGGCAAATAATTTTGTTTAAAATAGTTTTGAACAGATTTTTCAATCTAAACTTCTCTTTTACACTCGTTGGATGTATTTTTTTTAAATTATAATTTTTTCGAAAAAGCAACAAGTGTATTGCTCATTCCAAATTTCGATTATTTTCACACTCGGAAAAAAATTTAAAATGATCTTAAAAAAGGTAATTTCATAACATTTTTTTCCATTTCTTTGATATGTATGACAAAAAATTATAGTCCGTTCATACAAACTTCATGGAAACGCTTATTGATTGGTTTTTTTGGCAGATAATTTTGTTTAAAATGGTTTTGAACAGATTTTCCAATCTAAATTTTCAATAATGAACTTATTTTAGCACTTTTTAGTTTAATACCGATGTAAAAATCATTATAGTAATCGGTTAATTTTTTATAAAACTTCATTTGATAGTAAGTTTCTTAGTTCTTCTTACTTTATCTCAAAAACTGCGTTAGTAAAACAATTTTTTCCAAAATTATGATTTTTATTAGCAAATTTGATAAGTTTTGAAATCATAATTCTCTTTTGAACTGCCAAGATCATTATTTTATCATTTTTAACAATTTAAAATACTCAAATATGGAAACTACGTCGTATAATTTTTTATTTTAAAGTTAGTAAGTAAAGTTACAAAATAATCGGATTAATACTCTTCGAATCTCATTTTTACTATATATATATATATTTTTTTTTCAAACGATAAAACAGCCTTTTAGTATCAATTTCGAAAATTCGAACAGTCGCAACCCCTTTTTATTTTACTACACATATTTTTTTTAATGTTATTCATAATGAAAAAAATCAGACAAGAATCTCAGTAAGGTTTAAGTCAAAATTTTCACTTGAAGCGATTTCAAAACTAATCAAATGCTTTCCATTGAGAGATTTCGATGTTTTAATCAATTGACTACGTGAAAAACTTTTTTGAAAACACTGACAATAAACTGCATGCCTAATAAAAAGAGTTAGAAATATTATTAGAAGATGAAAAGGCATTTTGGAAAGTTAAACTGAAAGTACAGGTCCAACTGAAAAATGATTTCGTAATATAAACGGATATAACTGGCGCGGTCAAAAGGATATTTACAAGTATAACTTCAAAAGTATTCAAGTTCAATTTGGTACAATTGTTTCGGTGGGGTTTACCATATTTTTCGACAGGTGGCGCTCTGGGTAAAAATCCGTTCCTGCAGCACTGCAATATTTTCCCAGGTCTAGTGAAATGTAGTTTTTGCTACACTGCAGTCTCGATATGTTTCTTTAATGCAGGAATAAACGCAGCAGAACCGATATATTAAATTAAACGTCTCCAGTGCTAGAATAAAATCATTTGACAACATCCCATGACCGATACAATCCCATATAGCAAATAATTTGGTGAAGTATAGATTGCAAACTCGATATGAATTTCTATTGATCTACTATTGATCAAGTGGCTCTAATGCTGGGCAAAAATACATTGGGCAACTCTACAGGTAATCGAGATTACGCGGGTTTATTTAAATATAGATTTGGTGACATTGCACACTAACCGAAACAGATATTGATCGCACTATCAAGTTTTATTGAGAAAATTCTATTGACCGCGCCATATTATAAATAATTAAACATTATTGTAGGTAAAAATTTTATTTTCACATGTAGAAAATGAAACGAATATTACGAACAGTTTGAAAACTTTCTTCCCTATCCTATTATTCCAATATTGTCAAATAAATGTGTTGTCAATTACTTAAATCGTGAGTATGCCGTTATAGATGTTCAATAAACGGAAATAGTTGATGTTCATCAGTGTTTCAATTAAATTTTTACCTTCCCTATAAACATAGCACTCTCCCATGACAGTTGACACAACAATAAAAAATTTATATCATTCAATAGCACTTTCACAATAATTTTATAATCATATAAGCAAAGGCCAAATTACAATGAAAAGAAGAACTTGACCTATCTGGCTTTGCTACAATAAATTTTAGTCCTGTATATTCATAGAGGCAATGGCCAAATCACAAGAAAAAGAAGAACCTAGTTAACTGAACAATCTATCCAGTTTTGTTACAATAACTCTTGAGAGTTAATATTTTTTCTAATCATACTCGTCAAAATGTTTTTGTTTTCAAAGCTCAAATCTAGAAATTATTTTTATACTCACTCTGATGTATAAACCCGCATATTCATATGAACAAAGGCCAAGTTATACAGAAAAGAAGAAAGAACCTAAATCTAGTATGTTTACATATCACAAGCTTCTCGAGTAAACAATGATTGTAATCGTATTTTTTTTTGTTTTTGTGTGTAAATTAGTAAAAAAACAGTTTTATTTAAAAAACTTTTTATTTATAGTGTAAATATAACATTTTTCGTATATAAATTGCCTTCAAACATCTTAAAACAGTGTGTCACTAAAGGACATGTCAATTGCAATTTTGTGAAAAACAAACTACAGGGTGTATCTTAAATAAATATTAATGCTTTAGATACGTTATAAATACAAGGCATAGTGAGATTACTGTAGGAATAAATAGCACTAAGAAAATTGAAGTAAGTTGTTGTCAAAGTTAAAAAAGTACTAAAAACAATTATAAAAACACAAAAGAAACTTTCAAAATATTTGTAAATGAAAGTCTTACAATGATTAGATTCATTACTGGAGACAATAATTTCTGAATCGTATTTTCTTTCAACATATTGTGACATATCTTTTGTATACACTAAATTAGTGAAAGAAGCCAAAGCCAATTGTTCTATATAAAGTTTTTTCATCATTTGCATTTTCAAGAAAATTAGCGGAGGTAATATGAATGCCAAAGGTGCTGTTAGGGTTCCACCTATTATTGACATCACCAAATCAAATTTTGGAACTGATTCCGCTATCACAATCGCTAAAATGGATATGGTAGTACGAAGAATACATCTTTTCGAATTAAAATCTAGAATTAAAAATATCAAATAACCACGAAAATCTAAAATAATTGATTTGGAATTCGGCCATTATAGTTTTTATTGAAAAAGGTTTGGATTACATCACATAATTACTCTATAAAAACAATTATGTATAATTTTTCTGAGTTTGATCACGTTTAAAGTCACAAAAATGATGAATAGATAGTTAATTTCTTCTGTTTATATCTGAGAGCTGTTCAAGCTCAGTTTCATAAGAACTGCTGTCACACAAGCCATAACATCCATAAGGATTTGCTCAAGGCTATTGCTGGAGTGCAAGGAAGTACTACAAGAACTGGTGAGTGATTACTGGAAAATCAAGCTCGTGGATGCCTGGATGTGTGGATCACTCAAGCAACAATGAAGAAGACTCATTTACCAGACTGGGATTGGCAAACTGACCATCGGGCCCAGAACTTATTCTTGGTGTAGCTGAATGTGTTGCTATCGCGTGTCTCAACGGTCTGCTTGCAAGGCGGGCTCGCCGGTTCTTACCAAACAACTCCTCCGATTGAATAGACGTGATATCTGACTACTGACCTGACACAGTCATCCAAGACACCATATCCAAACCACCACGGGCGATTCGCTGGTGCAATGAGGAAGATGAAACTGCAGATCATGTTATCTGTGAGTGCCCAGCGCTTTATGGTTATTCTACACCAAATTAAAATTGAACAACATATATTTCAATATTCCATTCGTCAAAACAAACTTTGTATGTATCGTAAATGTCAAAATTCAAGATGACAATTCCGTTTTTCAACCCCAGTGCTCCCAAGTCATTATAAGAAAACTAATGGATGTAAATTCATCGATCGGTTTATTGATTAACTTTGTTTTGAAGATAAATTGCGATAAATACTCACCTCTCGATATACTCATACAATCCTCCATCTGTTGGTACAAAGCGCAATTACTGACAGCTGACGTAAGACATAATTGTACCGCCACCAACAACGCGACAGCATGCAAGAATACCGTCGTCGGTAGTATTTCTAAAATGCTAGGCTGATCTAGGAGTCCTAATTTCAAATAAGCCATTATCGTTGTAATTCCAAACATCGATAAAGTTACTGAAAATTGGTTTGTATTGAAATAATGTTCGATTTTACAATCCCAATGATTGTAAAAAGATCTGTAACGTAATTTTGTAATTTCTGGTAATATTACATCATTTATTGATGACGTTACAGCTGCCATATTGTCTTGGGGGACATAGAGTGCGTTATTTACACAAAAATTATTTGTAAAATCTATTTATCGAAGAAAAATAATAAATCAAAACATAGACACACATAAAGCACGTGATCAGGGTTGAAAACGCCAAAGTCGAGCATGTAAAAGGTCCCCAATCCGCACTTAAGAAATAATTTTCGATTTCATACAGCATATTAATAATTTAATGTTTTTTTAATTTATTTATATGATTTCTATTAGTGAGGTGAATTAATATACACTGTATCTTACGTTCTTAATTTATTTAAATACTATACACTACACTAACTTATAATAATTCACTTATCACTTAAATAATTTATTTAAATTCCACTATTACTTTGATAATTCGTTCTGTTCACTACGACTATATATTATAAACTGAACTCATCTGCGCTACATAAACTCCTTATATATCCCAAAAGAATTCTCAAAACTTCTAGAAAATAAAGAAACAAAAATAATAAGTAAATAGACTTTCTTAGAAATTATTCAAAAGAAACAATGTAAATAAACCACTTGCTATAAAAAGTTATATAAAAACAAAGATGGAATGAATTTCATCAAATTTTAGAATTCTACCAAGCAGAACCGGCTCCAGGACGGAGATGAGTTTGTAACAACAATATAAATCATAGATAATTATTATTATAAAAATATACAATGTAAAAATTTTCGTTTCTTACCGCAATAAACACATTTTCTTATTCCCTCTCAGACGACATTGAGTTTTTGAGCACTGTCGTCAACATTTACACCAAGAGACTCAACTTGCAAATCAATGACAATGTCTTTATTCCATATTTTGGTTTTCCCTTTTTCTGGACATTTTAAATACACTTTTTCCACTTATCAAGTGTAATTCTTTAATAGCTTCATGAAAAATATTTTTAACGTCAGAAAATTGGATTTTTTTCATTTCGGTAAACATTTCAAGAAGATACTCGCAAAAAATTTGCCGTTTTAGAAATAGAGTCATCAACAGTATCGTCATCATTTTCTAGCATTTAATTTTTTAAAATATACACAATCATCTGTCAGACATATTTAAGAAAATTACGCCACAGACAAATATAAATAATCTCACTGCAGTACGATAATACGATGCCGTCCCTGTGTTACGCCGGATCTAATGCCCCCCCCCCCCCGTTCGGTTTTTTATTTGTGGTGTATTATCACTTGGACCGATAACGATGCATGTTTTCATCCGGAATGCTCACGTGCTGATCACGCACTGATCATTGAATTGGTTTACTATTTTTTTTCGATAAATAGGACTTAAATGTTATTTTATTTTCATTTTTTTGACCATAGATATTTATTCCAATCATAAAACAGTAACTATCAATTCTCTAAAAACAATTGAAGTAAAACCTTTGTTTATCCACCACGACAATATGGCCGACATTTCAAAATCGGCTGTTGTGCCAGAAAACATCGATGCTATGCGTAAACTGATATTACAAGATCGTCATGTGACATACCATGAGATTGAGGCATACTTGGGCTTTAGTTCTAGTTAGTTACTTACTCAAAAATCCTGATAAAAGTGCTTTAGATAGTCGCGATTTATCATTCATGTCAACTTGAATAGTGAGTATAGACGGATGGATATCGAATTGGAAAGCTAGAATCCCATAAGCTTTTAATATGTTCTTCCACGGTAAATTTTCATTATGCACAACTTTAGATTCCTCTGGTATATATTTTGGACTAAATAAAATGCATCCGGATGTTAAGAAAAACACCGTTAGAACTATGCCAACTGATATTGAACACAAACATCTAGAAAATGAAAACTATGCTCAACTACAATTTTATCCCCTTTATAATTGCTTGTTCGTAATCTGATTTGATGATTTTTAATTATTTTCAACAACTTACTTCATATCTTTTGGACTTCCCAACCATAAAATCGGACATAATAGCGCTCCGACCATAATAATCCAAAAACAATATGATATGTCGATAGATCCATTACTAACTCGTTGGCCGAATAGTTGCAGATTTTGTGAAGCTGATTAATAATGAAAATTTTTGTAATAACTTGGAAGAATCCCTCCAAATTTGAGTCTCAATTATAATTGGCATAAAATTTGAGCCTCAATTATAATTGACATAGAATTTGAGTCTCAATTATAATTGGCATAAAATTTGAGTCTCAATTATAATTGTCATAAAATTTGAGTCTCGACTATAATTGGCTTAAAATTTGAGTCTCAATTATAATTGGCATAGAATTTGAGTCTCAATTATAATTGACATAGAATTTGTGTCTCGACTATAATTAGCATAAAATTTGAGTCTCAATTATAATTGGCATAAAATTTGAGTCTCAATTATAATTGGCATAGAATTTGTGTCTCAATTATAATTGACATAGAATTTGTGTCTCGACTATAATTAGCATAAAATTTGAGTCTCAATTATAATTGGCATAAAATTTGAGTCTCAATTATAATTGGCATAGAATTTGTGTCTCGACTATAATTGGCATAAAATTTGAGTTTCAATTATAATTGTCATAAAATTTGAGTCTCAATTATAATTGGCATAAAATTTGAGTCTCAATTATAATTAGCATA
Source organism: Diorhabda sublineata (assembly GCF_026230105.1). Taxonomy (NCBI): domain Eukaryota; kingdom Metazoa; phylum Arthropoda; class Insecta; order Coleoptera; family Chrysomelidae; genus Diorhabda; species Diorhabda sublineata. The sequence continues at coordinate 6,128,354 of NC_079483.1, forward strand.
AAATTTGAGTCTCAATTATAATTGGCATAGAATTTGTGTCTCGACTATAATTGGCATAAAATTTGAGTCTCAATTATAATTGTCATAAAATTTGAGTCTCGACTATAATTGGCTTAAAATTTGAGTCTCAATTATAATTGGCATAGAATTTGAGTCTCAATTATAATTGACATAGAATTTGTGTCTCGACTATAATTGGCATAAAATTTGAGTCTCAATTATAATTAGAATAAAATTTGAGTCTCAATTATAATTGTCATAAAATTTGAGTCTCAATTATAATTGGCATAGAATTTGTGTCTCGACTATAATTGGCTTAAAATTTGAGTCTCAATTATAATTGGCATAGAATTTGAGTCTCAATTATAATTGGCATAGAATTTGTGTCTCGACTATAATTGGCATAAAATTTGAGTCTCAATTATAATTAGCATAAAATTTGAGTCTCAATTATAATTGGCATAGAATTTGTGTCTCGACTATAATTGGCATAAAATTTGAATCTCGACTATAATTGGCTTAAAATTTGAGTCTCAATTATAATTAGCATAAAATTTGAGTCTCAATTATAATTGGCATAGAATTTGTGTCTCGACTATAATTGGCATAAAATTTGAGTCTCAATTATAATTGTCATAAAATTTGAGTCTCAATTATAATTAGCATAAAATTTGAGTCTCAATTATAATTGGCATAGAATTTGTGTCTCGACTATAATTGTCATAAAATTTGAGTCTCGACTATAATTGGCTTAAAATTTGAGTCTCAATTATAATTGGCATAGAATTTGAGTCTCAATTATAATTGGCATAAAATTTGTGTCTCGACTATAATTGGTATAAAATTTGAGTCTCAATTATAATTGTCATAAAATTTGAGTCTCAATTAAAATTGGCATAGAATTTGTGTCTCGACTATAATTGGCATAAAACTTGAGTCTCAATTATAATTAGCATAAAATTTGAGTCTCAATTATAATTGGCATGAAATTTGAGTCTCAATTATAATTGTCATAAAATTTGAGTCTCGACTATAATTGGCTTAAAATTTGAGTCTCAATTATAATTGGCATAAAATTTGAATCTCGACTATAATTGGCTTAAAATTTGAGTCTCAATTATAATTAGCATAAAATTTGAGTCTCAATTATAATTGGCATAGAATTTGTGTCTCGACTATAATTGGCATAAAATTTGAGTCTCAATTATAATTGTCATAAAATTTGAGTCTCAATTATAATTGTCATAAAATTTGAGTCTCAATTATAATTAGCATAAAATTTGAGTCTCAATTATAATTGGCATAGAATTTGTGTCTCGACTATAATTGTCATAAAATTTGAGTCTCGACTATAATTGGCTTAAAATTTGAGTCTCAATTATAATTGGCATAGAATTTGAGTCTCAATTATAATTGGCATAAAATTTGTGTCTCGACTATAATTGGTATAAAATTTGAGTCTCAATTATAATTGTCATAAAATTTGAATCTCAATTAAAATTGGCATAGAATTTGTGTCTCGACTATAATTGGCATAAAACTTGAGTCTCAATTATAATTAGCATAAAATTTGAGTCTCAATTATAATTGGCATGAAATTTGAGTCTCAATTATAATTGTCATAAAATTTGAGTCTCGACTATAATTGGCTTAAAATTTGAGTCTCAATTATAATTGGCATAAAATTTGAATCTCGACTATAATTGGCTTAAAATTTGAGTCTCAATTATAATTAGCATAAAATTTGAGTCTCAATTATAATTGGCATAGAATTTGTGTCTCGACTATAATTGGCATAAAATTTGAGTCTCAATTATAATTGTCATAAAATTTGAGTCTCAATTATAATTGGCATAAAATTTGAGTCTCAATTATAATTAGCATAAAATTTGAGTCTCAATTATAATTGGCATAGAATTTGTGTCTCGACTATAATTGGCATAAAATTTGAGTCTCAATTATAATTAGCATAAAATTTGAGCCTCAATTATAATTGGCATAGAATTTGTGTCTCGACTATAATTGGCATAAAATTTGAGTCTCAATTATAATTGTCATAAAATTTGAGTCTCAATTAAAATTGGCATAGAATTTGTGTCTCGACTATAATTGGCATAAAACTTGAGTCTCAATTATAATTAGCATAAAATTTGAGTCTCAATTATAATTGGCATGAAATTTGAGTCTCAATTATAATTGTCATAAAATTTGAGTCTCGACTATAATTGGCTTAAAATTTGAGTCTCAATTATAATTGGCATAAAATTTGAATCTCGACTATAATTGGCTTAAAATTTGAGTCTCAATTATAATTAGCATAAAATTTGAGTCTCAATTATAATTGGCATAGAATTTGTGTCTCGACTATAATTGGCATAAAATTTGAGTCTCAATTATAATTGTCATAAAATTTGAGTCTCAATTATAATTGGCATAAAATTTGAGTCTCAATTATAATTAGCATAAAATTTGAGTCTCAATTATAATTGGCATAGAATTTGTGTCTCGACTATAATTGTCATAAAATTTGAGTCTCGACTATAATTGGCTTAAAATTTGAGTCTCAATTATAATTGGCATAAAATTTGAGTCTCAATTATAATTAGCATAAAATTTGAGTCTCAATTATAATTAGCATAAAATTTGAGTCTCAATTATAATTGGCATAGAATTTGAATCTCAATTATAATTAGCATAAAATTTGAGTCTCAATTATAATTGGCATAAAATTTGAGTCTCAATTATAATTGTCATAAAATTTGAGTCTCAATTATAATTAGCATAAAATTTGAGTCTCAATTATAATTAGCATAAAATTTGAGTCTCAATTATAATTGGCATAGAATTTGAATCTCAATTATAATTAGCATAAAATTTGAGTCTCAATTATAATTGGCATAAAATTTGAGTCTCAATTATAATTGTCATAAAATTTGAGTCTCAATTATAATTGGCATAAAATTTGAGTCTCAATTATAATTAGCATAAAATTTGAGTCTCAATTATAATTAGCATAAAATTTGAGTCTCAATTATAATTGGCATAAAATTTGAGTCTCAATTATAATTGTCATAAAATTTGAGTCTCGACTATAATTGGCTTAAAATTTGAGTCTCAATTATAATTGGCATAAAATTTGAGTCTCAATTATAATTGGCATAAAATTTGAGTCTCAATTATAATTAGCATAAAATTTGAGTCTCAATTATAATTGGCATAGAATTTGAATCTCGACTATAATTGGCTTAAAATTTGAGTCTCAATTATAATTGGCATAAAATTTGAATCTCGACTATAATTGGCATAAAATTTGAGTCTCAATTATAATTGGCATAAAATTTGAGTCTCAATTATAATTAGCATAAAATTTGAGTCTCAATTATAATTGGCATAGAATTTGTGTCTCGACTATAATTGTCATAAAATTTGAGTCTCGACTATAATTGGCTTAAAATTTGAGTCTCAATTATAATTAGCATAAAATTTGAGTCTCAATTATAATTGGCATAGAATTTGTGTCTCGACTATAATTGGCATAAAATTTGAGTCTCAATTATAATTAGCATAAAATTTGAGCCTCAATTATAATTGGCATAGAATTTGTGTCTCGACTATAATTGTCATAAAATTTGAGTCTCGACTATAATTGGCTTAAAATTTGAGTCTCAATTATAATTGGCATAGAATTTGAGTCTCAATTATAATTGGCATAGAATTTGAATCTCGACTATAATTGGCTTAAAATTTGAGTCTCAATTATAATTGGCATAAAATTTGAATCTCGACTATAATTGGCATAAAATTTGAGTCTCAATTATAATTGGCATAAAATTTGAGTCTCAATTATAATTAGCATAAAATTTGAGTCTCAATTATAATTGGCATAGAATTTGTGTCTCGACTATAATTGTCATAAAATTTGAGTCTCGACTATAATTGGCTTAAAATTTGAGTCTCAATTATAATTAGCATAAAATTTGAGTCTCAATTATAATTGGCATAGAATTTGTGTCTCGACTATAATTGGCATAAAATTTGAGTCTCAATTATAATTGGCATAAAATTTGAGTCTCAATTATAATTAGCATAAAATTTGAGTCTCAATTATAATTGGCATAGAATTTGTGTCTCGACTATAATTGTCATAAAATTTGAGTCTCGACTATAATTGGCTTAAAATTTGAGTCTCAATTATAATTGGCATAGAATTTGAGTCTCAATTATAATTGGCATAGAATTTGAATCTCGACTATAATTGGCTTAAAATTTGAGTCTCAATTATAATTGGCATAAAATTTGAATCTCGACTATAATTGGCATAAAATTTGAGTCTCAATTATAATTGGCATAAAATTTGAGTCTCAATTATAATTAGCATAAAATTTGAGTCTCAATTATAATTGGCATAGAATTTGTGTCTCGACTATAATTGGCATAAAATTTGAGTCTCAATTATAATTAGCATAAAATTTGAGCCTCAATTATAATTGGCATAGAATTTGTGTCTCGACTATAATTGGCATAAAATTTGAGTCTCAATTATAATTAGCATAAAATTTAAGTCCATATATAAATTGGCATGAAATTTGATTCTCATTTATAATTGGCATGAAATTTGAGTCTTTATTAAAATTGGCATGAGATTTTAGGCTCAATTATATTTGGAATGAAATTTAAGTCTCAGTTATAATAATTAAAAATATAAACGACCAGTCAAAAGTTTTTGCACTCCTCCTTTTATATTGTTTGATTCACAAACAATACGATGACTTTTAATATTGATATTTAAAAGAAACTTATACTGGACTTGATGCAAAAAATGTTGATGACTTGAAAATAATGCAATGACAATTTTTCTTCAACAAAAATGTACTCTTTGTTTAACTCGATAAAATTTATGGTCTAGAAGATATGTACATTTTTAGACCGTTGTACATGTCAAGGAAATCGTTCGCCATAAAGAAACATTCTGAAGAAAATTATCATAAATTGTTATTATTTATTGAGATATTAAACCACAATGAAACATTTCTAATTGAACTGCGTGCTGTTGAACATCGTGTTGCATTAGATAATAAATCTTTTATATTTAAGAATTTTTGACTGGTCTTCCTGAAATGAGAAATGCACAACTTTCGGCTATAAGTTTATGGTACTTAACAACAAATTTAGACTAAACTATTTAAATAACTAAAATATATTAGTGTACGATCGAAAATTTTAATTATTAAAAATCTATTACCAACAATGAGGTTAGGAATTCCTCCTCCAAATATGGTAAGATCTAATAAAAATGTTACGAAGCTTGCAAACTTGCTACCAAAAGTGATTTCCGTTAAAGCTGCATATGGATAACGATTTTTCTTGTTTATCATCGGATATAATTCTTCAGCTATTAACCAAGATCTACCAAGTAGAACTGCCGTATACATTTGCATCGAACTTACCGAAATTATTAATAGAAACCCGTAGTAACCTTAAACAAATTATTTTATACAAAACATTTTCTATAGATATACTTTCAAAGTTAATCACTCTGTATATATATACAGATACGAGGTCTAGCTATTAAATAACGAGACTGCGCGCCTAGATAGCGCCTCGTGCGCGTGTTTTTGAGTGGCGTAATCGCTTTAGTGAGGACTGAGAGAGCAAATCAAAATTCAAAGCAATATTGATGGTTTTTTTCGACATAAACGCTAACATGATGACTGAATGGGTTCCAGAGGGTTAAACCGTCAACCAGACTTACTATTTGGCAAGCAGTATTCGACCAGTAAACTTACTCCAGTGTTCGAACGTCCGCCGTACACACCGGATTTGGAACCGCGACTTTTTTTGTTTCCGAATATGAAATCTCTCTGAAAGGGACACGATTTGTATTAATGGAAGTGGTAGAGCAAAAAACGGCAAAGCGGCACTCACAAAAGAAAATTTCCATCACTGTTTGGATCAATGGAAAAAACGTATGGAAAGATGAGTGGCGAGGGGATGGGGATATTCGAATGTATTATTTAATAGCCAGACCTCGTATATAGTACATTAATAATCCATTGTATTAAGCAGCGCTCTTCTTTGTTAATAGGGAATTTTGATATTGACGGTTACTGAACTGAATTACGTTCTAAACGTTGGCAGCCGTGTGGATCGATCTGCGATGTTGTAATATTTCTAAGACAATTGTGTCATAAGTTCTTGTTTGCATTTTTGCATTTTATCAATTAAGTGCTCTGTAAGGTGTTATTTTCAAAATAAATGAAAAAACACTGTGTCAAAAGTTGAAATTGAGACCTCAAACTAGAACATATTGAAATTCTAAAATCTTTTTCCTTTTGGATAAATTGAATGTAAACATAAGAATGAACGGAATCAATTAACTACGTTGCAATTATGTTTAACATTTTTTTTTTTTCGTAAAATCCGTTTAGTTCCTCATTTGTTTTGTAAAAAAAATAAAACTCACCACAATCCATTATAGCTTTTGGTAATGTTATAACGGGGAAAACACCGAACACATCCAAAATACAGACAACAGCAAATATTGTGGATAATCCATTGACGCGATTCCTGTCTATGAGAAAAGTATTTTCGTTTGCTTGCATCTTGTGATTACTAAAAATCGTTTGTCTTAGAAACCTTTCTATATGTATGTAGTTCGATACCAATGGTATGTGAAAGCCTTATTGGATTACAACTAGTAACATATCAAATATCAATAAAGATACTGGGTGTCAGAACTAAATTCAATAGTAAAATTCAGTGGAAATAAATTGATTTTTTAAAAAAGGCATTGTTATATATTTATTTAAAGTTGAGGGAGACCGGATACAAAAGCAACATTTTGTACTTTTACATTGGTTTCTGGTTTTATGGTAGTCATATTTCGATTTAAAGAAATTTATGAATTGAATAAATCTCACCTAGCCACGTCACTGCTTATCGCAAATTGCCTTGCAGGAATATTTCGAAGAAATTGTGTTCATACGCCTTCTGACAGCTTCGGCCACTAGAAATGCATTTATGTTTACGAGTCGATGTTTTTATTAGTAAACAGAGGAGATGATGAGTCCACGTGGACTGACGGTTTGACATTATTTTTCATTTAATTTGGTATGAACGCCGTGCGTATCATTACCGTCTGAATGCTCGATAGTTTGGATGCTGGAAGATTATCAACTGAAGTAACCGGATTAACTCGAATGGTGAACGATTGTGCAACCGGGAAAACAGTTCTGTCACGTACCATCGAGGGTACTGGCATCGAAAATCCGCCATGTTGTTAACAACTAAATCAGCATTTCTTCTTAGTTTATATTCTATGTTAAATAGGAAAACTCGTTAGGGGTATAAACAATTTAAAAACAACACAAAAGGTACGTTCCAAATATTTTTTATTAAATACATTCATAATATTATAATAATAATAAAATATAAGCAAATAAATTATTTTCAACTACTACTACGGATAGCACACCATTTAAATGAAACATACTAACTAATCAAAAGTTTAACTGGTTTTAAAAGCACAAAGTACATAATTTTCAGTCAAATGTATAAATAATAATATTTTGAATTAAAAACTTAGAGGTCGAACAAGAAAAATCCTCCAATGGATGATACTTGGGGTTGTCTAGGTAACAACACTTTATTAATGGTATGTACGACACCGTTGGTTGCTAAATTATCACAACCGGTTACCACGGCTCTATTAATTCTTATTCTACTGCCACTACGACCAACTTCTACTTGTGTATTCGCCAGGGTAGATACGAAGCTGCTAAATCCCCAAGAATGTGGACCGACACCTGAACAGCACAAAACCTCTGGAAATAGTAATAATTACGTTTATTTCATAATTGTATTCTCTTTATTTCTTGATAATTCTCATAATAATTTATTTATGAAATGAAACATAACCTCAAATGATATGAGTCGACGTCCATTGAAGCCAATTGACGTCTAATATCATTTGAAATTGATCGACGTCTTCTGAAAATTGGAAAATAATTTTATTTCAAGGTGTTTAAAAAAATGGTACGCTTCTGTGAGGCTTTAGCTAGAAATCACAGCAAGTAAGCTTATAAAGTGGCAGCTGTGGGATGTATTGACTGAAGCTGAGAGGCCTCCAGCCATATTACACATTTAATTTAATGCGAATGATAACAACTATCTTTTTTATTTATTAGTATCACGTTCATAGCAAGACGTGTTATTTAATTGACTCGAATTACACGTTTTTGATTAATCGTGCCTTACAATTAACCTTATTAGTTTTTAACCACCTTCTGGTTTAACTACAAACACAAGCTCGATATCCCTTCTGGATAACGACTACATAAAAAGTGAGAGAAAAACCCTGGAGGTCATGCTTCAAAAATACTTTCCGGATCCCAAACCAAATAATAATCATATGGCCAGTGTTAAAGCTCCGATTCATACAAACTACAACACTGCCAAAAAGATAATAAACTATGGAGTGGTGATTTGGGAAATTACCCTACAAATCGTCGCATTATATACATCCACGTTTCCTATAACAAGCGCTGGAAATATTGGCGTCTTACCTGGTGAGGATCTTTAGATCCTGCTCTTTTAAAGGCTGTATTCCCGAGCAATGGGAAGAGGGGAAAGTAGTATTTATTCCATAATCAGAAAGAAACGACCACACCGTTCCCAAAGCGTATCAGCCTCACCAGTTTCCTACTAAGAGCAATCATGTTCAACAATTTGTCTACTACACTGGTAAATCCATGAATCTGCATCATCTGATAAGAAAGGTGGAGAGTGCATTGAACTGGTGGCAAAGTCAGTGTGGTGACAGTCGTTGACATTGAAGGAGCATTTGACAATGTTCCTTTTAAAGTAATCTACGTGACACTCGGGAGACGTGGCGCCGAAGTAGTTGTCGAGACCAATGGCTGCACGCAGAGCGGAGTCTTGGGCCCTGCAACTCAGTGGTGCCAGTCCTCACGGGCTAAGGATTATACCAAGGAAAACCGAGCTCCTTCTTTCTACCAGGAGGCACGCTTCCAAATGTAATACTTGGAGATGTTAATACTCTAGAATAGTAAAATATCTGGGAGGAAAACCGCTTTGGTACGAACACGTGGAGAACAAAATAAAACAATGCCAATTGCGCCCTTTTTGGCCTACAGAAGATATATGGGATCTTTCCCCATTGGATTCATACCTCAATACAACCCTTGGATCACCCCTAGTGATAGGATTCGAAGCCACGAGGAGGAGTAAACTTCCGTGGAAGACATCCCCATAATCGAATATTTTTGGCTTGGAGAACACGGTACCGGCTTCCAAACCGAGGTATTCACCACTCGAACGTAATTATCTCAATAATCCTACAAGAGCTGGTTCAAAAGTTAGGAACGTATCCACTTTAACTTCTTGTTTATGATTATAAGACAAAAAATAGGTTAGTTGTCAATTATTGATTATTTGGGGATAAAAGCCGCGTTCGTTATTAGAACGATCGCAACGTTGCCAACTGTTTTTTATACTTCATTAATTAATACTTTATTTAAAATTTGGCTACTCGGCTTAACCACTGGAAGGTCTAATAGAAAATAAAAAAGAAGATGAAGTTACATTCTGATACATTTGACAGTTCTTTTTGACAAACTGATATCTGTCAAAAATTATTATTCTTAAATGTCAATAACATGATTTAAATTGAATTTGTTAATTCAACACGTTATCTTGTTAAATGTAGGTACAAATTTTACGGGAGAAAATTCAAAAATGGGTAGTAGTCAAAGTAAATTCAAACCGGATCCTAACGATGTTTGGTATAGGGTCAAAGTTAGTTCGAGTCAACCGAAATATTTGGAATGCGTTTTACAAGCAATCGTAAATCTTAAAGAACCTCACGGGTCTTCCCAAGGAAGAATCATCGGTAACGTTATTAGTTATAATTATTTTAAGTAATTAATTTAAATAGGTTATGTTATCATAAACAACGTATTTAAGACGTATGCAAAAAAAGAAATCTAAGGGAGTTGAATCTAATGATTTCGAAGACTATTCAACTCTTTTTGTATATAATCGCATTTCTATTTGAAAAACTAATGAAATATTTATTCGTAGTTACGAGGGCAGGTTTGAAGTTTGTAATTTAGTCCCCATCATCTCATCCATTCCACTCCCATAGTTTATATATAATATCATTTATACAAGGGCGAGTCATGGAATTAAATAAAACAACGCCACGTAAAAATATTGATACGAGGACGAGTCATTAATTTCTTTAATTTTTTTCTCTTTACGAACTCTTTGTATTCTCCACCCATATTATTTTATGGGGATTTATGAAAATAATGTCAAGATCATTGGAAAAAGTGCGTGAAAAGATTATTTATACAAGGATGAATCACTAAATTCGCTAATGTTTCAAATGTTCGCCATAATCTCTCTATCTACTTCACCCATTTTATTTTATGGGTATTTATGAGAATAACTCCAAACTCATTAGGAGATTTACGTGAAAATATTATTTATACGAGGATGAGTCATCGAATTCCTCAATTTTTTTAATGTCCCCACGATCTCTAAATCATTTATTTTATCAATGTCCTCACGATTTCTACTTCACCCCATTTCATTTATGGGGAGTATTGAAAATAACGCCACTATTATTGGAAGAGTGAGGAATAAATATTATTTATACGAGGGCGAGTCATTAAATATCATTAAATTCTTTAATTTTTTCAATGTCCCCATTAACTTTTCATCTACTCCACCCGTATTATTTTATGGGGATTTATGAAAATAATATCTCGCTCATTAGAAGAGTTTCAATTTTTTGAATGTCCCCACGAACTCACTATCTACTCCCATATTACTTTGTGGGGACTCATGAAAATAACATCGCACTCATTAGGATCATTAGGAGAGTTACGACGCAATATTTATACGAGGACAGGTCATTAAGTTGAATAAAATAACGCCACGCTCGTTGAAAGGATTACGTAAAAATATTATACGAGGTCGAGTCATTAAATTCATTTATTTTATCAATGTCCTCACGATTTCTACTTCACTCATTTCATTTATGGGGATTTTTGAAAATAACGCCACTATTATTGGAAGAGTGAATAATAAATATTATTTATACGAGGGCGAGTCATTGAGTGCTTGTATTTTTGGAATGTCCCCATGAACTCTCCACCTACTCCTTGCATATTACTTTGTGGGGATTTATGAAAAGGAAAGTTACGTCAAAATATTTATACGAAGGCGAGAGTATCGTTGAATTTCGAATAATTATTTGTAGATTATATACAGGGCGTTATAAATGCTAAGCAAATTCGTCCGAGACCGAGAAATGTAGCGATGCAAGTGAAAAGTGCTTTGAAATACGCCGTAATAAATGGATTGGTAAAACAACAAGGTGGAAAATTCATTATGGCGTTAACTGAAAAGGAATACGCGATTTTTAAAGGTAGGTAATATACAAAATGGTCGATTCATATTATGCTGTATTTGAAAAAAAAAATGCCTTATTTAAACTGGCTTTCATTCACTAGTTAATATACGAGGTGTGGCAAAAAAGTTTCGAGAATTTACTGTTAAAAAACAAGTTTCACACAAAATTTTATTAACTAATCGACTTTGATGAGTTACTTTGAGATGTAACTTCATCTTAGGATATAAAAAAATCACAAGGGTCATTATCGGGACTATAGGGGGCCTTTTTTTCAAAAAATATTGCTCAAACAACGAGGAATGGGTAGGGACGTCGTCGTGGTATGGCATCCAGTATATTTCGACGAAAACGTGTATGCTCGGTCGTTCCAAGACGTTAATATAGAACAATTTATTTACTGTTTTGTACGCTGGACATTTTAGCTTTTGTTGGATCCACTGACGACGTCGTTTACGTGTCTTGAAGTCATTTTGAGCTTCCACGATATCTTTTCGTCTTCGTTTTCGTTCTTAGGTAAATAAAGTGACACAATGTAGCCAGTTATGACTAAATTTTCATGAACTTAATTGCCACATTTCGTATTTGTTTCTTTTTTTCACAAGTTGAATTTTTTATGAACGTTTTAAAGGATTTAGGACAGAAAATGCGATTAAAGAAAACGTTTCAACATCGAGAAGCAAAAGTAAATCAACGAGAAGTAGAAGAAGAAAAAGAAGAAGTAGTATACAGAATAGGCATCGTAGTTGTAGTCGATTATCGGATGACGATGAATATTTCGACGATATTAAACCGAAAAAACGTAAAAAATATCACGAATTCGAATCGGACCTTAGTTCAGATTATGATTTTCTATCAGAATCGAGTTCTAATTCTAGTACCCAAAATCTACGGATATCCGATAGTTATATAAAAAAGAAGATTCAACAAATTAATAAAAATAAAGTTGGTTTAATTCAACGTCGTACTAACAGCGAAAAAAATATAGTCGCGTCTACTAGTACCAGTCGGGTACCCAAACCGAGCGCCTCCAGAGAATCCACCAGTAAAACTAAACAAGAAGAAGCCGGTTCTAGTAAAGGAAAATAGTTTATTTTTTTTTTCAAGAAATGTGTATAAACGTCAAGAAAATATAATTGTTCCAACAAATTTTGTCGTTTTTTCCCCCAAACTCACTTTCTTTCTTTCTTTTTAAAACCAAATCAATATCGAATATTCTCGTACACTACAAGAATATTTGACAGCTGCGTAAATCAAAATAACCTAACCTAACCTACAAACGTATTATTTGGAATTGTCACTTGTCACTGGGGCTAAAAATAAACCCAACAGTTAAGAAATTTAACCAGAAAGGGAAAAAATCAAATAGACTGAGTTTGGAGCTAAAATATCTTGTCTTTGTTGGAATAAACACGATGAAATTACTGATAGGAAATCAATCGAGGATCCCATGACGTGCTACGATCCTTGAATGCCCCGGAAGTGCTCCATTAAATTACTAAAAATCGTTACATAAGTCACATCTCTACTTTTTATGATAGATAATTTAGAATTCAAGGCCACATTCGATTATGTGCGAGGAAAGTTTGTTGGGGGTTACGACACACGTAAGTAAGTGAAAATACCACGAAGAAGACTTGCTCGTGTGTGTATGACTAGAGCTATGAGAACGTGTCCACAAGATCGTTACAAAGATCACATCTCTACTTTTGGTGATAGATAGGTTAGGATTCAAGGCCACCTTCGGCACGTACGAGAGTCAAATATAAACAAACCTTCAGAAATTGAAGGTTATTTGTAGGTGATATTTGTTATCGTTAAATGGAGACGTACTTCAACTGGCTGATCAAGTGATTAAGTTCGGAGAGGGGTTCGTCCGTTGAGTAGCGAAATCTCCCGAAAACTGCTACCGTTTCATGGTTTATATTAAAGATTTTGGAGCAAATCAAACGCATCCCTGTCGACTTCATATTTAATGAAAACCTTCCACGTGTACGTGAGCTTCAAACAGTTTCATAAGAACATAGAAACGTCCAATTATAAGAAAAATATCACTTCGGTTTTCAAAGTTGCTGAATAATAATTATAACAACTACACGACAAAAAGAAGAAGAAAAAAACGACTAAAAACTCGATTGTTTGCAAGGAAAATGTGTTGAGCATAGAAGAGATGTCCTACTAGTAGATTCCTTTCGTAGATATTAGCTCATCAAAGCGATCATTTGGATAAAAATACGCTTCAGTATCAGCTCAAAAGAAGATATTATCCTATTCGCGAGCTGGTAGAACGCTCTATCATCCACGATACAGTACACACTTATCCCCATGTGATTTTCACATGTTTGAAAATCTCAAAGAAGCATTTAAAGGCGATTATAAAGACGACTTATTTGTAAAATGGTTGCTGTTTCTTGGAAAATAAATTTTGGCTCGTCTATACTTGATTTACAACGATGTATATTTGATATTTGACGGTATTCTATAAAACAAACATCTAAAAGGATTTAAACACGATATTAATTAGAAAAAAGCATCGATAAAGGGAATGTAACGTTCAAAATTACAAAGAAACTACCATTAAATGGTAACAGTGTCTTCCACATAAATATACTTGCAAATTTTGATTCGAAATTAAACTGTTTATCGATTAATCGACGATCTAAGCCGATTAGATTCGGATTTTGTCGACATCTTCATCTGTTCTTGTAGTTAAAGGTCTTCCATTGAACGGTCCATCTTCTATTTTTACTACGTAGCTGTGATTTGCAGAAAATCTTACATCACACTTTTGCTCGAAATTGATGTCATTGATTTTTTAAACGGTTCCACAAAATCAATAATTACTAACAACCTATTCACCTAAAATAGTTCAAACTCGTACTACACGTCTGTCATATGTCAATTTATCGCCCCTCCAATTCGCGTGCTTCCAGTGTTGCCATATCGAATGCTAAGTTCATAGTTTCAAGCATTAAGCTCTCGAAAGTTATTCTGGGAATGCTCTAGGTGCAAAAATTACCAAGAAAACCTTTCATTCGACCTCAACCTTTCTGTAAATGCATTTACAAATAATAGTTCGAGGATATCAAAGATATTTCCAGGATTGGACCATTCCAGTCCTAATTAAACTGGATCTAGCGGAAATGAGAGGAGATTCTGTGGGGAAGAGGAAGAAACACACCTAGTTAGGTCTTGTCATTAAAAAATAACGCAAAAAATTATTTAAAAGGAAAATTTGGAGGGACCAGGCTTAATTCCAGTGGAGATATTTTGGAAATGGAGGCGAGCTATAAATGGGGGAAAATAGACTTAGTAAACTTAACGTTCAACCCTGTATAATCTACAAGTTCAGAATTAATGTGTTATATTCGTCTACTTTATTTAGTATTATTCGTATTTTGTGAAAAAAAAATATAAATATCAAATAAATTTCTACAATTACACTCTAAATTCAAAATTTTAACATTTTTTTACAAAATATTATTAATAACTTCCAAAATATTCGATAGCTGCGTATATATATGAACAAAATGATGAGTTATAGAAGAAAAGAGAAGAATAATTTAACCTTAATAAACAATGTCACTTACCTGTCAAAACGTGATGCTTTAATAAATATTCCGCTTTATTTTTATCTTTCATTAGAGTTTCTCTATCTTTATCTTCTAAAGCGGCGAAACTTTCATCTGTGGGAGCCAATAGAGTCAAAGATTGATTATTTTCACGTAAAGTTTTCTCTAATTGTGTGTCATTTAAAAGTGTTCGGAATGTCGAGTACTTCGGATCGCTTTCGATAACTTCTAGAAGATTTTGACTCGGCGGTACCAATATTTTATTAACTTCGTGTATAGTGGAGCCACACGCTTTTTCGTCGAAACCTATTAACCTAGCGCAGTTGACTGTTGCCCGATTAACGATACGATTCAATAGAGGTAACTGAAATCGATTGTAGGTATTTATTAAAATTGAGAATACGAATATTTTTAAGCTCGTGATTGAAACTAAAGATTTAAACATAGACACACTTGTTTTTAAATATACCTCTACGATAAAACAATTATCTATGTAAATATAAAAAAGAAGAAAATATATGACATTGACGTACACTGACAGTTTTATGAGGAAATCGTGAGCTGTGTGAAATGTAAATTAGAATGGATTCAAATAATTTCATTTGCAAAGTGACAAATCATTAACAAAAATAATCATTCATCAACACTAAATACATTCAGACGTTTTCTAGAATATTTTTATGGAAAAATAAAAAGATAAAACCAGAGTTAGTATAATTTGATGTTTATCTATTTGACTTCTCGAGTTTTAAGAAACTTTTGTAAATTTTTAATGAAAAAAAAATTGTTTTTAGTTAGAAAACTGTTTTATAATAAAAGTTAGTTAAAATTCCAGTTATGTCTTGTTTTCTGTTTCTGATGTATAACAACAGTAGGTTGCTACTTAAGTTTTGAGATATGACAACACTGATGTAAATATGACAAATCTGACATTACAATCATAAAGTTTGACATTTTTAATGACGAACGTACTCAGATCATGTTATAAAACTGCTATTTGAATTATTGACAAACTTTACTGTACTTTTGATATGGATTAAACTAACAACAGTGTGCCGATGAACTCATTTCGACTTTTGCTGATAAAGTACCATCTGGAGCCACCGCTGGTTTTTGAATTCAACCGTGGTCGCACTTCGCTACAAGATGAATTTCGTCAATCGTTCAAAATCGGCTGCTGTGCCAAAAAAAGTATCTAATGCTGAGCGAAAATTAGGCGTTTGTTCCACTCGAGACGGTTCAAGTTAAACCAAATCCAACAAAAGTTGTTCGCGTTCGAAGCATTTCCAAGCAAATGGTTTCCTGTTTTTTTTTGAAATAACTGGACGTGTCGCCACAGCTCCAGTAGAGCAACTTAGAAGTGTCAATTCTGAATGGTACGGCAGCATTTTTTTGCAAAAAAATCAAGGAACCAATCGCGAAAAAACCAATTGTGGAAGATGATTCTCCACCACGACCATGCGAGCTCTCACACACCAGTTCAAACAAAAACGTTTTTGAACAGTCGAAACGTAAATTGATGGGTCATACGTCTTTATTTGGCACCCCATAATTTCTCCTTATTCTCGAAAATCAAAACTAAATTGCGAGGTCAACGTTTTTCTACACTTAAAGAAGCGGTTGTATGTTCAAATCCCATGTTTTGTAGGTACTTCAATCGAAATGCTTCGGCAGTTGGTTGAGACGCGTGAAAAAGTGTATTCATCTTAATTGAGAATATTATAAAGCCATATCCAATTATAATTATTTACTTTATTCACAATATCATAATTATTAAGCAAGTTCAGAAGTAACGTCTATCGTATTTTTAAATTTGCCGCTTAAGCTAAGATCAAAATGGCAGCTTACGGAATTGGTACGTTCGCGCATACTGACAAATTGTATAAAAAGAAACGAATTTAAACTGAAACTAAATATTTTTGCATAAACACAACTAGTATGAAATAATACCTCCATGAGAAAATAATGTATTTATAAAAAATAAGCAGAACATATGACATTGAAGTCAAAGGAAGCCGTAGGAATTATGAATCAGTTTAAATAACAACAAATGGAATATTCAGACATTTTTCAAAGCAATATTTGTAATACATCAGTAAAATGGTGTCTGGTTTTCAAATTTTATTATTTGAAATGAATTTTATGAACATTTAATTCACAAATTCTGTAAAAATTATTCTGAATTAGAGTTCTTTAGATAAATTTTGTTATTAAATGACAGCAATCGAACGGGGGGTCTTAAAAGGACTGATTTCGTCAAAACCAATAAAAGTAAAAAGGCGGTTCCCAACAAGTACCGTCCTAGTTGCTTCAGTCCCAGTAATTTCCAAAGTCACGAAGAAAATCGTTAACTAGCAAATCTTCAGTCTGCTATCATAATCAGGGACCATCAATACAGCTTCTATAAACATAGATAAACCGGGGACATTCTGACTAACGTATGGACTAAAGCTATGGAGAAATATGAGGAATCCAAAGCAATTGTAAACCTTATAAATGAATTAAGATCGTACAGTTTGTCGTTCTAACTTAGTAATTGCCTCAAAGACCGATCCATCCAGGTCGCAATCGATGGACATACCTCAGAAAGGTTTAAGGTCAACAATAGACTTAGCTAACAACCAAATCGGTAGGCAACATCACCATCAATACCAATCTGGAGTGAAGTGATAGCAATGTGATTGAGTTTAATGGGGCTATAAACTCTGCAACAGCTAATCCTCTACAATGCCCGGACTTGTAGGCGATCCAGAATTGACCAGATGCTAGTTTTGTTCCCGAACATTACAGCCTGCAGAAGTTCAAGATGAATATCTACAGGGATCTCAGCAAGCACCACTCGAACTACTCGGATAAGGTTTACCATCTAGAGATTGCGTTTTACGTAAAAAAATACGAGAATCAGAAGATTTTAGGATTTGATGTTGAGCAATGTATAGATCGGGGCTAGTTCAGTGGTTGAGATATTGAATGGTCGGTTAGATATGGAAATATCAGTTTCATGATAAGATTCGGCGGACGGATACTCAGAAACTTCATGGACATTGATGAAAGTAACGTCGGAGCAGTTAATTGCTTCAGTATGAAGGTAAGTGATGGCGTTACGACTCGATTTTAAATCTAAACTTAAAATTTAGAACCATTTTATTATGTACAAAGTCCTATAAATCATTAAAGGTTCAACGCCTTTAGATATGATATTGGTGAGTGATATAGAGTGGTGATATTTAGATTTTGTCGGGTTTCTGCAATTAATTAAAAGTTTTCCTCGATAAATCCCGAATATTTAATTGAATTGTCGATCTAATGATAATAATAATGAATTTTTGAAATAAATACTCACCGTTGAGTACAAATTAAGCCGTAGCTCTTTACCGTTATCGAAGGTAACCAATTTTTCATTGTTGTTCATGTCAGCGGATTGCAATTGACCCTGTATGGCGTGATACCTGACGATTTCTTGCATCGCTTCTTTGTCGTTTTCAATTTTACTTAATAATTTTTGTCCTTCCGGACTTTCGAAAGCTTGATTGTTTGGAACGAATACGGTGGCGTTTTGGAGACCATTAATTTGTTCTTGTAATTCGGCTTTTTCGATGAGTTCTTGAAATTTGGAATAGTTTTGGTGTTTGAGAACGTTACCGACGTGAAGACCTACAAAAATCGAAAAAAAAAATCTCCATAAAAAATTGGAAAAATTCCAATGTATTTCACTCTTTTGGGACAAACTTTATTTTCCCTGTATACCCAACCATTATTCTGTTACTTCATTATTTATAAATAAAAGATAGTTTTGAATGATAAATAACGGTTTTATTTTTGACGAAAAACAGGTTTGTAAAACATATGACAGTTGGTTTTTTAAGAAATGTTAATTTTAAATAAAGAGTTTTGAAAAAGTGAATTTCTTAGTAAAATAGGTTTGTTTTTGATTAAAAAACGGTTTTGAACACAAATAACAATTCTTCAATTTTTGAAAAAGGCAATTTTGAAAGATAAATTACAGCTTTTTTTATGGAAAAGTAGATTTCAAAGACAAATAACTATTTTGTTTTTGATTAAAATCCGTTTCTAGTACCAGCAACGATTCATATTTTGCATGAGACGGTTTTCAATGACAGATAACGGTTTCATTTTTGAGAAAAACACTTTTAAAGAACATAGAACCAGTGAGTTTTTGAGTGAAATAGTTTTGTTTTTGAGAAAAAACAGTTTTAAAAGACAAATAACGATTCACTTTTAACAAAAACAGTTCATTTTTGAAAAAGGCAGTTTTCAAAGGTAAATGATAGTTGTTTTGTGAAAAAGTAGATTTCAAAGACAAATAACTGTTTTATTTTAAAAAAAAAACCGTTTTCGAGTACTAGCAATGATTCATATTTTGTATGAGACGGTTTTCAATGACAAATAAGGGTTTTATTTTTTAGAAAACAAATGACAGAGGGTTATTTCTGGAAATAGACCATTTTCAATAACAAATAATGGTTCATTTAAAAAAAAAAGAGTTTTGAATGGCAACTAATGGTTTTTTTTTTTGAAAAAAAAAAACAGTTTTCAAAGAGAAACGAGAGTTTGTTTCGCAAATTTTAAAGATAAATAACTATTTATAGTTCAAAAGCGGCGGTTGTCAATGAGAATTAATTGTTTATATATATAAAAAGTTTTCAAAGACAAATGACGGTTTATATTTGAACAGACTTTTTTGTGAAAAAAGAAGATTTAAAAGATAAATAACAATATTTAAGAAACTGACAGTTTAAAAAAATGACAAATGACATGTTATATTTTAAAAATACAGTTCTTAGAAACAATGACGGTTTATTATTTGTATAAATGACAGTTTTATAAATAATAATGACAGATAATTCTCGAGGACAGTTTACATGGACAAATGACATTTTTTAAAAACAATTGACGGTTTATTTCAAATAGAAACGACAGTTTATTTTCGAAAAGACAGTTTCATATTCTGAGAAGACGGTTTTTAAAAACAATCCACAGTTTATTTTTTGTGTGAAAATGACAGTATTTTAAATAAAAATGGCAAATAAACATGACAGGTTATTTTCTAAAAGAGAGTTTTCATAGGCAAATGACAGTTTTATATTTTAAAAAGACAGTTTTTGAACTCAATTGACGGTTTATTTTTTGTGTGAAAATGACAGTATTTTAAATAGAAATGACAGTTTATTTTTGAAAAGACAGTTGCATATTCTGAGAAGACAGTTTTTAAAAACAATTGACAGTTTATTTTTTGTGTGAAAATGACAGTATTTTAAATAAAAATGGCAAATAAACATGACAGGCTATTTTCTAAAAGAGAGTTTTCATAGGCAAATGACAGTTTTATATTTTAAAAAGACAGTTTTTGAACACAATTGACGGTTTATTTTTTGTGTGAAAATGACAGTATTTTAAATAGAAATGACAGTTTATTTTCGAAAAGACAGTTTCATATTCTGAGAAGACGGTTTTTAAAAACAATTGACAGTTTATTTTTTGTGTGAAAATGACAGTATTTTAAATAAAAATGGCAAATAAACATGACAGGCTATTTTCTAAAAGAGAGTTTTCATAGGCAAATGACAGTTTTATATTTTAAAAAGACAGTTTTTGAACACAATTGACGGTTTATTTTTTGTGTGAAAATGACAGTATTTTAAATAGAAATGACAGTTTATTTTCGAAAAGACAGTTTCATATTCTGAGAAGACGGTTTTTAAAAACAATTGACAGTTTATTTTTTGTGTGAAAATGACAGTATTTTAAATAAAAATGGCAAATAAACATGACAGGCTATTTTCTAAAAGAGAGTTTTCATAGGCAAATGACAGTTTTATATTTTAAAAAGACAGTTTTTGAACACAATTGACGGTTTATTTTTTGTGTGAAAATGACAGTATTTTAAATAGAAATGACAGTTTATTTTCGAAAAGACAGTTGCATATTCTGAGAGGACGGTTTTTAAAAACAATTGACATTTATTTTTTGTGTGAAAATGACAGTATTTTAAATAGAAATGACAGTTTATTTTCGAAAAGACAGTTGCATATTCTGAGAAGACGGTTTTTAAAAACAATTGACAGTTTATTTTTTGTGTGAAAATGACAGTATTTTAAATAAAAATGGCAAATAAACATGACAGGTTATTTTCTAAAAGAGAGTTTTCATAGGCAAATGACAGTTTTATATTTTAAAAAGACAGTTTTTGAACACAATTGACGGTTTATTTTTTGTGTGAAAATGACAGTATTTTAAATAGAAATGACAGTTTATTTTCGAAAAGACAGTTTCATATTCTGAGAGGACGGTTTTTAAAAACAATTGACATTTATTTTTTGTGTGAAAATGACAGTATTTTAAATAGAAATGACAGTTTATTTTCGAAAAGACAGTTGCATATTCTGAGAAGACGGTTTTTAAAAACAATTGACAGTTTATTTTTTGTGTGAAAATGACAGTATTTTAAATAAAAATGGCAAATAAACATGACAGGTTATTTTCTAAAAGAGAGTTTTCATAGGCAAATGACAGTTTTATATTTTAAAAAGACAGTTTTTGAACACAATTGACGGTTTATTTTTTGTGTGAAAATGACAGTATTTTAAATAGAAATGACAGTTTATTTTCGAAAAGACAGTTGCATATTCTGAGAGGACGGTTTTTAAAAACAATTGACATTTATTTTTTGTGTGAAAATGACAGTATTTTAAATAGAAATGACAGTTTATTTTCGAAAAGACAGTTGCATATTCTGAGAAGACAGTTTTTAAAAACAATTGACAGTTTATTTTTTGTGTGAAAATGACAGTATTTTAAATAAAAATGGCAAATAAACATGACAGGCTATTTTCTAAAAGAGAGTTTTCATAGGCAAATGACAGTTTTATATTTTAAAAAGACAGTTTTTGAACACAATTGACGGTTTATTTTTTGTGTGAAAATGACAGTATTTTAAATAGAAATGACAGTTTATTTTCGAAAAGACAGTTTCATATTCTGAGAAGACGGTTTTTAAAAACAATTGACAGTTTATTTTTTGTGTGAAAATGACAGTATTTTAAATAAAAATGGCAAATAAACATGACAGGCTATTTTCTAAAAGAGAGTTTTCATAGGCAAATGACAGTTTTATATTTTAAAAAGACAGTTTTTGAACACAATTGACGGTTTATTTTTTGTGTGAAAATGACAGTATTTTAAATAGAAATGACAGTTTATTTTCGAAAAGACAGTTGCATATTCTGAGAGGACGGTTTTTAAAAACAATTGACATTTATTTTTTGTGTGAAAATGACAGTATTTTAAATAGAAATGACAGTTTATTTTCGAAAAGACAGTTGCATATTCTGAGAAGACGGTTTTTAAAAACAATTGACAGTTTATTTTTTGTGTGAAAATGACAGTATTTTAAATAAAAATGGCAAATAAACATGACAGGTTATTTTCTAAAAGAGAGTTTTCATAGGCAAATGACAGTTTTATATTTTAAAAAGACAGTTTTTGAACACAATTGACGGTTTATTTTTTGTGTGAAAATGACAGTATTTTAAATAGAAATGACAGTTTATTTTCGAAAAGACAGTTTCATATTCTGAGAAGACGGTTTTTAAAAACAATTGACAGTTTATTTTTTGTGTGAAAATGACAGTATTTTAAATAAAAATGGCAAATAAACATGACAGGCTATTTTCTAAAAGAGAATTTTCATAGGCAAATGACAGTTTCATATTTTAAAAAGACAGTTTTTGAAAACAATTGACGGTTCATTTTTTTGTGAAAATGATAGTATTTTAAATAAAAATGGCAAATAAACATGACAGGCTATTTTCTAAAAGAGAGTTTTCATAGGCAAATGACAGTTTCATATTTTGAAAAGACAGTTTTTGAACACAATTGACGGTTTATTTTTTGTGTGAAAATAGCAGTATTTTAATTGAAAACGGCTATTATATATAACAATTTACTTTCTAAAAGACAGTTTCCATAGATAAATGACAGTTTTATATTTTAAAAAGACAGTTTTGATAAACCAATCACGGTTTATTTTTTGTGTGAAAATGACAGTATTTTAAATAGAAATGACAGTTTATTTTCGAAAAGACAGTTTCATATTCTGAGAAGACGGTTTTTAAAAACAATTGACAGTTTATTATTTGTGAAAATGACAGTATTTTAAATAAAAATGACAAATAAACATGACAGGTTATTTTCTAAAACACAGTTTCCATAGATAAATGACAGTTTTATATTTTAAAAAGACAGTTTTGATAAACCAATGACGGTTTATTTTTTCTGAAAATGACAGTATTTTAAATAGAAATGACAGTTTATTTTTAAAAACCAGTTTCTATAGATTAATGACAGTATTACATTTTAAAAAGACAATTTTTAAGAACAAATGGCGGTTTGTTTTTTAAAAATAAATTGTTTCAATGATATATAACTTTTTTTGCAAAAGATAGTTTTGAAAATCGAATGACGGTTAATTTTTGTGAAAATGATAGTATTTTGTATAAAAATGACAGTTTATATTTGAAAAGACAGTCTTTATAGACAAATGACACTTTTATATCTTAGAAGATAGTTTCAAGTTGATTGTAAAATGTTAGAGACACTTTTTACGTATATAAAACTTTTTGGGACACGTTATATATATAATAAAAGCATGTAAAAAACAATAATTGTTCAAATGATATCAAATTCCTTACCTGAATCAGGTATTATGATGGTATCAATTAAATGAATCACCCCATTAGTCGCCATAATATCAGTATCGATAATTTTCGATTTCTTTTCAAATATAAGTTCGTCGTCGATGGTCCTTTCCAAATTCAATAGGTCACCTTCGACGTTATGCGTCGTCGCATTACCAATTATCGCCGGGGAACATACAGTGTGAGACGTGAAATGATACTTCAGAATACCTGAAAGAACAAACGACTCACCTCCATTCTAACCACATATTTATGACAATTTTGGCGAGAGCGAATTTCCGATATGAAACTGAACATAAATTAGTGAATAGTGCATCAAAAATATAAATTAGATAGTTATATAGTTATAAAGTGAATAAATTTGAGGTAAAAAATATACTGGTTGTTTGATTTAATTCCATTCTTCAGTTAAACTGTAAGTGAATAAACAAATAATATCATAACATCGAATTATGAGTAGAAGGGATGAAATTTGGATCAATTTCGCTAATAACAGATACTTACTACTGGCGCATCCTGCTCCACTGAGTATCTTTTGTTTTTGCACTTCGTCCAATTTGCTGAACGCTTCATCCGTTGGTGCAAACACTGTATAATGTCCTGTTGGTTTCATATGGCTCGGAATATCGCTATTGGAGATTGCTAAAGAATAAATACGAAGTTTTGAACTTTTAGGAACTGGATAGTTGAATTAACTTGGCTACATACTCAAATGGAATCAATTTTTCAAGGATACAAAAAACAAATGAGATATGAAAAGAATCCTAACCTCAATTAGATCAATAAAATATTCACAATAAGATGGTGGACAGTAGAAGATAAAATTGGTTTATATTAGAACGGAGGTTTCGACGCAAAACTTTTGTATTTTGATAATATTGATGGGGAGTAGTCAAAGTAAAAGAATGTGGTGACAAATAAACCAAAAGGAGGACACCGGAAGACACCTCATATGGTTATTAGACTGAAGCTTCAGTCAAAAAAGAAATGGCGCTCCCTTGAAGTACAGTTGGTACAAAAATTGAACCTTGTAATAGGTGGCAAGATTTCCAGATTTGACCCGCCTAGATTATTTATTTATTGAGTTATTTGAATTAGAAGATAGGGAACCAAGGAATCGGTGATGAGATCTTTCAATTATTTTTTATGGTGTTACTCAAGCTGTAAGATGAAAAGCCATGGAATTGATCGCAAGACCTCCCGATTTGACACATTTAGATTATTTTTCAAAGGTTGATTTAAATTGGGAAAAGTAAATAATGAATTGAACAGTGAAATATTTAGATTTGACGCGTCCAGATTACTTTTTATGGGATTATTTAAATTAGGGGATGAGATACCATGAAATTGGTAGTGAAATCTCCGGATTTGACGCATCTGATTTATTTTTAATGGGGTTATTTGGAATGGAAGAAGATAATCGAATGGATGTAGTGATATCTTGAGATTTGACACACCTAGGTCGTTTTTTATGGGGTTATTCAAGTTATAAGATGAAGAAAAGCCATGGAATTGGTCTTAAGACTTTCTGATTTGAAACAACTACATTGTTTTTCATGGGGTTATTCAAATTTAAAGGAAAGAATTACCGAAAGGGTAGTGGAAACGTTTAAATTATTTTTTAGGGTTGAATTGACAAAAAGTCAAAAATATATTGTAGAATATCGAAAAACAGCAGTTACTTATATATATTTCCGAAAAAATCTAGTAGAATTTTCATTAAAATTGTACTTTCAAAAACAAAACAAAAAGGTCTCTTTCTAATTATGCTGCGAAATTATAAAATAAGAATATTTTTTTTCTTCTTCATACATATCAAGAAACCAAGAAAACTGTACATGTGTCCAACGTCTAAATAATAAAACACCTGTCAAATTACGTCAAGTCAAGGTTGGCCATCCCTCACCAGTCTGTCATTATGCCGCCATTACGTTTTAGGTCTCATAAATGACGTAGATGCAGGTCGAATATTTCGATTAGGAAAACATGACAGAACATTCTCTTTACAACAGCTTTGGAATGACAAATGACGTAATAACTGACAACACCTGTCATTTAAAGAGAACAGACACGTAGAAAAATTATTACAGTGTTGAAGATGTTTAAATATTTTCGTACCTTGTTTAAAATTGGTCAAACGAGGATGAGTATTTATGATTGTTTCGACGTTTTGAGTTGCAGGAAGAACGACACCTTCTGTAACATGTAGTATACCGTTGCTAGCTAACACGTTTGGTGTTTTCACGCGTGCGCAATTAGCCGTTAGTAGTTTTTCTCTTGTATTGGTAGGGTAAATATTGATTCTGATAGTGCTATTCGAGTTTTCGCTAGAAAAAAAAACAAATAAAGTGACTTTAGACACATAAAAAAGCGCTTTAATAATAAACGAAGTAACCGTCGCCTATCGTTTAGCGTATCCCTACCACAAAACATGATCCCTACATTATAAAAATAAGGAAAAAGGTTTTCATCTGAATACAATCGTCCATTTGATAATTATTGAGGTAAATAGTTCGTTGGTGGAGAGGTTAGATTCGTTTCTCAGCGCATTTTAAGTATATCTACTTTCAACTCTTCCAAATAATACAATAAATTCTTTTGTTGAAATGAAACTCTATGGTTAAGAACCAAGAGAAAGTCGCTGAGCATTACATCTGGTAAATACGATGGGTGGTTAACCAGTTAACGTTGTTATAATGGAAAAACTTTTCAGACAACCCTTGTATTAACATGAACGGTTATCATAGGTTTGGAACGTTCTTATTTTCTTATTATCTTTAACATTGTTAATAAAATAGAAGGATAAAGGACCTGGTTTTTATAAAAATACTTCTCCCTCTTTGTTTTTGACTCAATTGTCTGCTTGAATGTCTTCTATTGGCTATTAAATTATCAGCAATTGTTTCCATATTATCTCACTAGTATCTGTGACCAATCTTACTACAATTTCCAATTCGTAAATGTGTCTTTGTTCTTCTAGTGGTCCAGTAATATATAGTGTGTTATTTTCCATAGTATATGGTAGAAGTTCCTCCATTATAACATGATATAGAGTCTCAGTAGACATTAGTACGGATCATCATCATATAGCTCCCGGATAAGCGTAGAGCGCCAGTCGGTGTTTCAGCAGCTGTGGTAAAACGATGAGGTTCCATCGAGAGCTCTCCAATTCCTTCTATTTTTCCATCAATTCCTCCAATTTCTGTAACCTGTTTCCATGTTAATTTCATCTCCACATCTGAGGAGGTTTCTGCTACTGATAAAGGTTGACCCTGATTCATACTGAAACTGAACAGTCAATTCAGTTACTTACATATTATAAAGGACTCCTTCGCAAGGTTAAAGGGAAACTGCAAAAAACTGTTTGAAATGTGACTTGGTTGTTAGTGAGCAATTGCTAGCAGCCGAAGAAAGCGATGGGGAAGTTCCATCTTGTATCTCGAGGAACTTCTGATTCGATAGTTCGTAACGGCATTGTTGGTGCCAAAACATTCCTTATGGGGTAAAATGATGGATTCATCTACTACCAGAGTCTTTGTCTTCTTGAGAGGTTTCGTTTTCATTCAAAAAGATAAATATTTCAGTCTTCTTTTTCATATTTTCTAACCTCTCTACAATATTATCTTCAACCTGTTGGTTACTTCCTGCATTTTTTTGAACAGTTAGTGGGTAATGGGTAACTC
Organism: Diorhabda sublineata; assembly: GCF_026230105.1. Classification (NCBI taxonomy): domain Eukaryota; kingdom Metazoa; phylum Arthropoda; class Insecta; order Coleoptera; family Chrysomelidae; genus Diorhabda; species Diorhabda sublineata. The sequence goes on from NC_079483.1 coordinate 6,155,763, forward strand.
CAAGTCGTCAATACTGAATGGAGCAACTTTATGTGGATAACACTCTAAAAAATCAGTTTTTACTTGCTTGGGGATCATGCTTTAGGCTTGTTATTGAGTGGACTGGTATTTCGGACTACGATCGATGGGACCAGAAACCATTCTTGGTATATCCAGAAGTCTAACCATCACAGTTTCTATTGAGATAAAAACCTCTGGCATACACGATCTTAAGAAAGATAATCTCCTTACTTAACAATCACCAGGCGGGAAATTCGATTGGTGACTGGTTTTTTAGCCGAAAACGGTTCTCTAAAACATCATCTCCGTGAAACAGATTACGACATGCCGCTAGTGTATGGAGGAGAAAGAAAATTTTGTCTAATGGTGTTGGAAGGTTCAAGCTAAGGTTTTTGATCGGGTTTTGGTAGTTTTTAGTGAGACGCGATGGGTTTTACCATAAAATCGATCTGAGCTATAACTATGAACCTCGTGATCTAGCGTCATATTTCAGATTAAGAAGATCTGGAGTCCTCAATAGTTTCCGAGCGTTTTCCGGCATTACTATGTCCAAAAACACAATTTTTTTCTATCTCATAACCCTTAAAAATGTTTTGATAAACCAAATTGTTTCACAAAGATATTTTTACTGTTGTCCATTGTCGATTCAACTTATTACCAACATAATATCCGATATAAATCTAGAATAGTTTATAATACATACCTCAAAATGATTTTATCGTTGGGTAAATCACTTAAATCAACGAAACCGCTGACGGTGTGACTTAGAACCAGATCCCCAGTGGAAAGATGCTGCCCTATACCTCTTCGTCGTCTTACGTTATTCTGTAAACAATAATATTTCATCATGTCTAAATGAAAAAACCTCAAGGATATGTTTCCTTTTTGAATTGTACATTTGAAGATACGATTGATGCTAACATTCTGTAGATTGTTTATAACATATTGAAGTTAAGTTTAAAACAGTTAAAATCACTTTTTGAGCATGTGATAATAGACGTTTGGCCTCTCTATGTACTAGGCTTTAGTAGGACGTTCGCAGAATCTGCAAATCGACTTGTTGATGGTTTATCTTGGAACCACAAACTTTATTGTTCATAAAATTTTAATACAACGCGCATTTTTACAGCTCACAACTAACTACTAACTGTAAACCTTACTAAAAGTACCTACTTGATGATTATAGAAATTCTAATTTTTTGTTGTGATGTTTATCTATACTTTTGAATGATTCGCTGATTCTGGAAATTGATTATTGTAATGCCGAATGTTGTATAAACTACTCAGTTCGCAGTGAGGGGTCTCTTATCTGTTTTTATTGTACAAACCAATTGTTTATATTGAAAAAATTCAATAAAACACTCACCATTTCGGTTATTTTTTCGTTGTATTCACTAATAGCAGCGTCGGTAGGAACGAAAATAGAGAAATTACCATCGGTGAATTTTTCTTCCAGATTTGATGTCGCAATCAAATTTTTAAATTCGTTGGTTTTGATGTCGGTCAAAGTGTCCAAAATGGGTTTGAGATCAGTTTTTTGGTCACAACTACCGCCGTTCTTGCGAGTGTATCCGTAGCAACATTTGTAACGTACAGTGAACGTTTTAAATACTCCGTGGTTGTTTATTCTGGAAAGAAAACAACAATAACTTTATCATGTTTAAAATACAACGGATTTCAATAAATTAAAAAGAAATATTTTTATATCATTCAAATAATATTCAAATAACGCCCTTGGTACTCATCTAAAGTCAAATTGTGGTTTTGCTGGTTTCTTGAGGACAAGACGTTGACAAGGCCTTCAAGTCCATCAATCTCTGTTTTGATTATTTCCCAGAACGTCCCATCTGATTCAGGCGTAATTTGGATTCTCCTGATATGTCCCTTTGTGACTTTTTTCTAGAGGTTTTTAAACCGTCCTTAAAAAAATCTCTGCTTTATGAGGTTTTCAAATGAGGAATTTATGCTATTACACCCTGTATAATAGCTGTAACATCGCCAAAAACTTGGTGAAGTCAATTTTTCCAAAACTGAAGAAAATCGGTCAATTTTCTTTTATGTATGACATATTTCAATGATGAATTTGAAGATCTACAAGTTTGGGGTAAATTTTTTTTTGATGTCGTTTTAAAGAAAATTTCGGAAAAAATTTCACGTAGCTAAGTTGAGATACGAGTTGCCGGGATCAAAATATGCCTTGGAGGTGATTTTTCGATTTTCATTTTTTTCTATTCGTTCAAAGAGTACAAAGATTGTCTAGAAATGTCCCGCCTCAACTTGGAAGATGTCAACCACTCCCCGTATTTACCAAATCTGAACCTCAGCGACTTTTTTCTGTTTCCTAACCTCAAAATTTCACTTACAGGATAAAGATTGTTTTCAAATTACGACATAAACGCCCATTTTCAGTAAAAAAATGACAATTATTGAATGAAATAAATACAAACGTCTAAGAATTAATGGATTAAGTGTTTATGCTGAAAATTGGAAATAATTCTGTTCCCTAACCTCAAAATTTTACTTACAGAATAGAGATTTTTTAAAATTTACGACATAAACGCCCATTTTCAGTAGAAAAATGACAATTATTAAATGAAATGAATACAAACGTCGAAGAATCGATGAATTAAGTGTTTAAGGTGAAAATTGGAAATAATTCTGTTCCTTTACCTCAAAATTTCACTTACAGAATAGAGATTTTTTACAAATTACGACATAAACGCCCATTTTCAGTAGAAAAATGACAATTATTAAATGAAATGAATACAAACTTCTAAGAATCGATGAATTAAGTGAAAATTGAAAATAATAAACAAAATCTTGTTTCTTTACTACAGATCTTATTAGAGAAGCCTCGTATACGTTAATATACGATCACGTTCAGTATAATATTTAAATAACTTTTCATCGATTTTTTTGTTTCCACATAAAAAAGTGGAGAGTGGATGGCATTTTTAACGTCTGCTATGATGATGATCCAATAAGTATCTGGCCTGACCTAGAAATAAAAAGTACACAATCTATACAACATATTTTTCAGGTTTAGTATTTGTTTGGCAGACATCAATAGTGAACGTCACGACGAAATTGGTCATAGTTTTGTAACACATTACTTTTATTTTAAACCAATCTAGAAACTGGATTAGATTTTACTCTGGATGAGACTGCTCCTTCGTTATCGTGAAATATTGGGTAGCAACGTTTAGACGAGACCGTACGACCTGCGAAGACCAACAGAGCAATGGTTTCCATTGAGTGTTTGGCAATGTGCCACAGAAATAAAGCCTTTTTATAACCATGAATGAAACTTAGAACCATCACTTCACACCCAAAACAAAGGGACAATCAAAACAATGAACTGAAAAGGTAGAAACGGCTCCAAAGAAGACGAAGTCCGTTCCATCGACAAACAAGGTCATAGCTTCGGTTTTTTGGAATTCGCGTGGGATTATTTCCATTAATTATCTTGAAAAAGGAAAAACTATTAGAGGCGAGTATTATTGCAAGGTTTGAGCGAAGAAATCAAGCAAAAACGACAGCATTTGGCTAAGGATAAAACGTTGTTTCATCAAGACAGTGCACCAGTTTACTCATAAGTGATTGCAATGGCTAAAATTAATGTATTAAAGTTTGAATTGCTACTTCATACACCCTATTCGCCAGATTTAGCTCCTTCGGATTATTTTTTATTCCTAGGATTAATAAAATGGCTCAGTGGTCAAAGATTTTCCAATGAAGCTAATGGTTTTATTGAGTCTTATTACAAAAAGGAGAATTTTCTTTGCTGGAGCAGGTACTTCTCGGACAATCCTCGTATGTTATTTTACGATATCCAATTATTATTTTTTTTTAAAACATAAGAATTGTGGAGAATTGTCATGGACAAAGTGTATCAGTTCAAAAACATCAATTCCATTCATTTATTTACAGTAATGGTTAAGGAATTGATTATAACAATTATTTAAAATAATTAATTTAATTACTTTACTGTAACCTGCTAAAGAATTAGGAACAATGGTTTGAAGGCCTAAGCGGTCTACTAATCACGATAATTTAAACTTTGGAGGTAATTCCTTTGTTCATTAGATACGATAAAAGGTGGAGGTTTATCAAAAAATTCTATACATCTTTCAAAAGAAATTTTAAGAGATAGAGAAAGAATTATATTGAAACGAAAAGATCTTTATTCTCATTATAATAATCAAAATGACTCTTCAATGGTAAACGAACCACAGACGATTAGTCCGAATATTCCACCAATGAAAAGTTTATTTATAACTAAATAAATTGTCATCATTACAAGCTTTGAATTTTACTACGAGGTCTGGCTATTAAATAACGAGGCCAGGTCGCCCTGTGACTGTTTTAATTCCGGAAACAGTGATCAAAATCAACCAAATTGTGCTTGTACATCGTCTATTGAGCATCCGGTTGATTGCCGAGGTTGTAAATGCTGATAAAGAAACTATTAGGGGAATTACACATGGCAAAAGTCTGTGCGAAGTTGGTGCCCAAAAAATCTGTCTCCTGACCAAAAGCTCTTGCGTTAACGGGTCTGCTCAGATTTTCTTGAAAGTTTAGAACAAGATTTGCTTTGAAATGTACCCAATTTGAGTCGATGGAAGCGGGAAAACGGAGATTCTGAAGACCCTCACCAAAGAATACTTCCAGCACCTCTTGGATCAATAGAAAAAACGTATGGAAAGGGGTGTGGCAAGGGTAGGGGAATATATTAAAGGGCAGCATTCGAATATATAATAATTTTTAACCAGCCGTTATTTAATAGCCAGACTTCGTATTTCAAGTTTGGCCTTTCCAAACCTACAAAGAGCAAATCAAACGGGAGTAAATAGTTTCTTTATCTAATCTAGACGAATTGGATGCATTTTTTTAAAGTTTTTTAAAGTTTAAATTGATACTTCATACACCGTATTCGCCAGATTTAGCCCCCTCGGAATATTTTTGATTTCCAAACTTGAGAAAATGGTTCGTTGGTCAAAGATTTTCCAACAATGAAGAGTTAACTTATTGAACATCGCTGAAAAAATTGTATAGAGCTAAAAGAAGATCGCAATGAATATATTTTTTTCCAAAATTTTTGTTTTTTCTTTTTTCGATCAGATACTTTCGAGACCATCCTCCAACCTCTACTCAATGTTTCACTTGAATATCGGTTAATCGGTGTGACAACTTTTTACATTTTACCCAATGGTTTCCAATTGTATGGCTTAGAACCTCCAAGGGCTGCTCCAACCCTTCTGGATCCATCATCGTAGAGCAATTGTACTTTCGCTAGAATTGCGACTTGTTTAAATTGATGCTTCAGAATTTTTACATATAAAAACCGACATTACTTCTAAGACACATAATATCTACCACTTAGCAATAGAAGAAAGCTCAATAATGATAATTCCGTCTACGAAGTACTCGTCCACGACATGGAACACGAAACCGGTCCTGTTCTGTTATAATGGAAGTCTAAAATTCCGCGAATACGCCGGTTCATTTGATATTTATTTTGACAATTATTTTTATGAAAGCTGAGTCTCCGATATGTTTGTTTATATACAGCGGAGAGTTGTTTTATTATTTTTTTTCTAACTAATTTCTAATTTTAACTAATTCCACCGCTGGAAAACTTTTTAAAAATTTTTAAAAACCTATAAGAAAAGATTTATAGAAAACGAAGCACGAGAAACAACACAGTTTTCGGTCACTTAGATTGACGATTTGAAACACTGACCAGTCTGTAATTTTTCAGAGAACACTCGTACATACATACCGAGCTAATAAAAAGTCACCTTGTTATTAACCAGCCCTCGTATTTTTAATAACACGTAGATTGCTTAATCATAAATAACCTCACGTGATTATAATATTGTTAATATTTTTTTTAATCACAATATTATTTCCACATAGTTTAACCTAGTTGTAGTAATAATTATAAAAAAATAAACTAGTTACGTGCGGTAATTAAATTTATTTTGTCGATTCAAACATTTGAATAATGATTCATGTCCTTTTTTAATAGATTGAAAATTATCGATATTCCTGAGTAAAAAAATATTAATATTTTTTCAAACTAACCCTCTAATTAATTTATACAAGTTGTACAATAAATTTGAGTGGCATATAGAGCAAAATCAACCAGAAAAAATGATTTTACAACATTTTCTATAACTTATTCCAAAAATTTTTCTCAGTATTTCTTACTCGTCTTGTAATACCTCGATAATCAACAAAGTAAAATCGATTAGTTAAATAATCCATCTATTAGAAGTATTATTAATCATTTGAGATACATGAACGTGTTCTGCGCGCTCTTTCCATGACGTACTATGACCCAAGTTATAGAACTAGTGGTTTTAAATTAGAACACAGAAAATAGTCTCGATAAATTGATTTTCTGGGCAGGCAAACTCGATTTTTATAAGCCACGTATGCTTGTCGAATTGGTCTTGTATATCTTGCTCTAGGTAGGATTATGTTAGAAATCTTGGAAGAACGTTTACCTTGGTGGTATCATTAAAGCAAATCAAGTCAACGATCTGTCTTCAATGCTTTCATCTAACCAAGTTTCTGACCTCTATAAGTCCAATCGGTCTCTTCTGAATTGAACATCTTTAGGGTATGCTTGGAATCCGAGCTCCGAATGAATAATCAATACTCCAAAGTTGGACAAATCTGGACTTTGTAGAGGTTAAGAAGCTTTTTGGTGTTAAACTGGTCTCTAAGTTTTTGTGAAAGCACAAGAGAATTATGAGTGGTGCTTGCCGTGTGGAGATTCCTGTGGATATTGATCTTGAATTCCTGAAGGTTGTAGCGTTCGCGAAAAAGGTGTCTTGCTAGTTGATTCCATATGCTTGCACTATTCCACAGAAAAGAGTCTTTATAAATTGATCTTCTAGGTAGAAAAACTCGATTTTTATAAGCCACGTATGCTTGTCGAATTGGTCTTGTTTATCTTGCTCTAGGTAGGATTATGTTAGACATCTAGGAAGAACATTTGCCTTGGTGGTATCATTAAAGCAAATCAAGTCAACGATCTCTCTTCAATGCTTTCATCTAACCAAGTTTCTGACCTCTATAAGTCCAATCGGTCTCTTCTGAATTGAGTCGAACATCTTCAGGATATGCTTGGGATCCGAGCTCCGAATGAATAATCAATACTTCAAAGATGGACGAATCTGTGCTTTGTAAAGGTTAAGAAGCTTTTTGGTGTTAAGCAGGACTCTATGTTTTTGTGAAACTTCCTTGGCTAATTCGGCCACATGACTACTTAATGACTTACTACTCCTAACCTCTATACTTAAGAGTAAAAGTTAACTGCATTCAGTTAAGCGTAACGGGGTGAGTAGATACCGAGTTAATAGATTATTTTCTGGATTTTTCGAACCCTCTACTTCTTCAGGACTCGAAATGAATAACAATACACTATAATAGAGTGCGATTTTGTAGAGTATAGAAATAGTTTGCTGTAGGGTTGGTCGGAAGGTTGTGGTAAGCAAATACTACTCCCGTCGTTAGTCGTTCTCTTCGGCGATTCCCGATCTCTCGCTGAAGTTTAGTCGGTATTTCACAATATCTGCCTGATCACGTCTATCACGCTGATTGATTAATCTAGTCCAATTGAAATCTATTCGTCAAAACGAACATTGATCCAGAACTGTTGCAATAAAACCCAAATCTATAGGAAAATCAGTTCAAAATATCTTTAAACTCAATCAGAAATTGTCTCCCCTAATCAGATCCACCAAGGATAAAATATCCAATGAACACCATAGTGTGTATGAAATCCCCTGCTCAGATTGTCCCCGTTCTTATATTGGCCAAATAAATCGACGTATATCCGTCAGGGGAAAGGAACATTTTTTGCTTAATACTAATTTTGAAATTCTTCTTAATCCGATTACACTGAAAACCGCGAGATTTCGAACTTCACATATTTAAGACGCGCGCATGAAACACAAAACCCTCCAATGAGTCCTCTATATTTACAAGGACTAGCGACTAGTTAGCTAACCAATTAGCCTAAAACCAGCAATGATAGTGTTGGTGTTCACGGTGTTTTCATACGTTCATTTCCACGAAGAAATTCCAAGCAGTAGGCTTTGGAATCAATGAAAAATGGGTGATTCGTTGCTTGGAGGGGACAGATTAAGATCTCGGAATTCTTATCAATGAGTGGATAACCACCCTAGTCCCAAAACTCTTCTGATAATGGCTTAAAAGTGGGTTTACATCTAAACTTGATTTTAGGTCCCTCTAAAAGACAAAACCCTCCAATAAATCCTCTATATCCACAATGGCAAGACGACTAGCTAACCAATTAGCAATGATGGTGTTGGTGTTCACGGTGTTTTCGATACTTTCATATCTACGAAGAAATTCCAAGCAGTAGGCCTTGGAATCAATGAAAAAGGGGTGGTTCGTTGCTTAGAGGAGACATATTCAGACCTTGGAATGTAGGTCTATAGATAGATAGAAAAATTAGTTTAAATAATCATCAAAATGATCAAAAATCTAGTTAAAAGATAAATCATCAATGATATAACTTACTTGGTAATGCATTCGTATTTGTTGGCAGTTTCGTAGCAATTCGATAAGCTGATAGATGTCGAGAACAAATCTGGAAGAGATTTCGGTGCTTTAGTGGTACTATTTTTTTGTGCTTCATCGTTATTTTCATCTTCATCGCTTTCGTCGTCGTCGTCGTCGGTGCTTTCTTCTCGCTCAATACAAACGTTTTTTCTGAAAACAAAATAAAAATATATAACGATTTTATATATTTAAAACAGATTATTCATTTATCTACATGGTTTTAAAAAAGTGGTGAATCGTAATAAATTGAAGAATAAAAATAAATTCGACTTAGAAGACTAAGAACGGCCGTACGCCATATCACAAAATTACAGCGTCAGGAATAAAAAATCATCAAGACAAAAGTAGCCCCGAGAAACACGTAGAAATTATTTTCAGAATTATAGATCTACCACTAGAGGGCCTGTTTTGAAAATATAGAATTAAAAAGCAAATTTTTTTCAAATTTACCCAATTAACTTGCTATTCTTAATTTTTCTTCAAGCATATATTCGATTGAAAATTCATTCTGTATGAAAAAATCTTAGGTTGGCTTGCCTGCTATAATTTATACTATTCTGAATCTTATTATTTCCGCTAGATGGCGTTATCCAAATATAAAACCAATATTACTAACGATGAGATCGAATCATTAAATAAACCACGTAAACATCTAACAATTAACAACTTAGATAATTAACTAGGTAATTAGTGACGTCCTAGGTGTTCAAAAATTATTTTCTACATATGAAATCAGTCGCTGATTGGTGTATAGGACAATGGCTGCCATTAAAATATTTCCTATCGCCTGTATTCTTGTCGTTCATCTATTGGTATAAACTGGATCTTTTATTCGTCCTCACCAATAAAAATTTAAGCGAGCTAGGTCTGGATATCTGGGTGGCTAAATAAATAAACTTCCACGCCTTATACATCTACATTTTTTATTAATGGAAACAATTTAACAACGCCCTCTAGCATTCACGTGTATAATTAAATTACTTAGAATTTATATATTTTGTATTCCTGAACAAGAACTATTTCAAACAACGTCAAGTTTATACAAATCGACTAAACAGAACCGGACTTACAGGCATTTTTTCATAACACGTTTCCTACTCTCCCCCACGTTTTATTTGAAGAGATGAAATAAAAAACGGGCATAATATAGTTAAAGATTTCGATTGTGCCACTTGAATAAACTTAAAACAAACAAAAGGAATTCTTTTTTTGTTTGATTTGATATGTGACATATCGCAGAGTCGTGGTGGAGAATGATTCGTCTTCTACGATTGGTTTCCCTGATTTTTTCAAGCACTTCTGGCAAACAAAAGCTGGTATACCATTCAGGATTGATAGTACTACATTCCTCTAAAAATAAGCGACCATTTGCTTCGACGTGTTTTGTGCGCGAACAACTTTTATTGGATTTGAGCCCTCGAGGATAACAGACAGCATGAATAACCTCCAAAGTTTTCTGGACATAGTTGGGATACACAATAAGTTTATGAGAATCGCAACCTAACCTAATCACCGCAAATTAAAATTTCAGGATTCAAATCTATCATAAAATAGTGAAGAGATTGAACTGATACCAAAGTTTGACTATCAGGAAACTTGATTATGTGGAGACTGCTCATCAGACGTAGAAATCAAGTGCCGGATACCAAAAGCAAGAAGCTCATTCAAGGAATTCAAAAAAGTGTTTACGAATTTTGACTTTGACCTCAACCTCAAAATAAAATTAACAAAATGCCACGTATGGAATGCGGTATGGAAAGCTGGATACTGAGAGTTAACACTACGAACAGATTGAAGACATTTGAGACGTGGATCCGCCAAAGAATTCTGAGAATTCCATGGAGGATATGACAGTGAATTGCTGGACACGATACAACGCAAAAAAACATATTTGGGTGATACGGAGCGAGAGATAAGATTTGCTTCAGCTCTTGGAGGAAGAAAAAATAGTTTCTCCACAATATTAAAGGATAAGAACCATTAATTTAGGTTAGTTATCACATTGGTCGTTAATTCGATAAACCATGCGACCATTTGCTTCCAAGTGCTTCGTGCTCGAACAACTTTTGCTGGATTTGGTTCATCTTGAAAGACCCATATTGTTGATTGTTTTTTCAAATACAGCGATTAAATTTTTCCAGCATTTCTTCTTTATGCGGTATCCAACGCGAATTAATTCGAAAAACCAGCGAAACAACGTGGCTCAAGAAGGTGCTTTATCACCAAAAGTCGAAGCGACTTGATCGGGAAACTATTGTTGGTTCAAATCGCGTTCAAAATCATATTAAATCATCTCTCGATTTAATTCCATTTTTTGACCAAGATGAATGTTCCAAGTATCTGTAAACAAATCAAATAACACTTGAATGAAAACTCGTTCTGAATACCACCATTAAAAATGTCAAATTTCATAATGTCAATGTCAGAATTGACGTATTCACATCAGTGTTGCCATATCTCAAAATTTAAATTGCAGTCTTCGTATAATCTGTTCTCGAGTTATAGTCGACGTCTGTTTTTAGTTGATCACTCGGTACTTTATTTTTTTTAATTAAAACACATTTTTTTAGTAATTTTTGTATATCATTCCAGTAATTCGGCATATTTTCTAAACTGTTTTTATTGACATCACTTATTTAGATTTTAAATCTCATTAAACTAAAAACAAAGACAGGATGGATGTTTTTATGTGGATTACCAACCGTACAAAATGAATTGTATGGTAACTAAATTTCTGTTGTTCTACATACGAATATATGTAATTAGATATAACATTTCTAAACTTTCTATTCGTTCATAAATTTTCAACTTTTACTTAATAATAAATATAATTTGAAGAGATGATGGTTAGGTTAGGTTATGACTACTACTACTACTTCCTTCACTATCTACTTCACTATTTACTATCGTAGTACGGTCCATGAATAGACAAACATAACAAGAAACGTCATAAATAAAAAAAAAGTTTTCGGAACGTCTGACTGAAGTTTCTGTGCCACCATATAAAAATACGAAGCATCTTTAGTCAAAATATTCGTACACCGCCTCTTAAATTTCATCGTGGCTGTTTAATTTTTTCACCCCTTAACTCAGCCTTCACTTTGTCGAAGAGAACCAGATCAGGGCTAAATGGTGGGTATTCAATATCTGTGAAAAGCTTGAGCAGCCATGAAAAGAGAAGCAGTGTGGACTGGAGCATCGTCATGAAACGGTTTGAAACTATTTGTAACTGTTTCTAACCGTTTCTAACTGTTTGTTTCTAGCGGTTTCTAACTGATCCTAACCGTTTCTAACTGATCCTAACTGTTTCTTACTGTTTCTAACTGATTCTAACTGTTTCTAACCGTTTCAAACTGTTTCTAACCGTTTCTTACTGATTCTAACAGTTTCTAACCGATTCTAACTGATCCTAACCGTTTCTAACTAACCCTAATCGTTTCTAACTGACCCTAACCGTTTCTAACTGATCCTAACTGTTTCTTACTGTTTCTAACTGATTCTAACTGTTTCTAACCGTTTCAAACTGTTTCTAACGGTTTCTAACTGTTTCTAACGGTTTTTAACTGATCCCAACCGTTTCTAACTGATCTTAACCGTTTATAACTGATTCTAACTGCTTCTAACTGATTCTAACTGTTTCTAACTGTTTCTAACCGTTTCTAACTGTTTCTAACTGTTTCTAACTGTTTGTTTCTAGCGGTTTCTAGCTGATTCTAACCGTTTCTAACTGATCCTAACCGTTCCTAACTGACCCTAACCGTTTCTAACTGATCCTAACTGTTTCTAACCGTTTCTAACGGATTCTAACTGTTTCTAACTGATTCTAACTGTTTCTAACCGCTTCTAACTGTTTCTAACCGTTTCTTACTGATTCTAACTGTTTCTAACCGATTCTAACTGATCCTAACTGTTTCTAACTAACCCTAACCGTTTCTAACTGACCCTAACCGTTTCTAACTGATCCTAACTGTTTCTTACTGTTTCTAACTGATTCTAACTGTTTCTAACCGTTTCAAACTGTTTCTAACGGTTTCTAACTGTTTCTAACGGTTTTTAACTGATCCCAACCGTTTCTAACTGATCCTAACCGTTTATAACTGATCCTAACTGTTTCTAACTGATTCTAACTGTTTCTAACCGTTTCTAACTGTTTCTTACTGTTTGTAACTTTTTTGTTCTTCACAAAAGTAAGTGCCTATGATTCCTCGCACTGACGAGGCAGCTCATAATGTCACGTGTCCATCAAGACCATCAAGATAGAAATGAGCTTCATCCGATAACAAGATATTGGTCAACGTTAGAAAGCGCTCAATCATCTGGTTTTCGAAGTCAAGCATCTTGAAGCTTCTATTCTTGTAACCCAACCTAACCAATTTTGTAAAGGTGCAGCACCAAATCTTCATGTGAAATGGTCAATGTACGTTTAAAGCAATAACAAGTTTTCGAAAAAACAAGTCAGGTTTGTGATGAATACTTTCTAGATTTTAGAGACCCGGATTTTGGTTTATCTAGTTTATCTAACCATTTTTTCAGTCAATCAAACGCCTGACTCGTAATTTAAATGATATTGCAGCCGCTATGATTCACGCAATCAGCAATACAAAGGTGGACTTTCTTTTGAGACATCTTGTAGATACTATAATAAATTATGAAACTAAACATCAGAACACAATGTACGTACAAGGACTTTCCCAATAACCATCGTATTATTTCAATAAAAATGATATTAGTATAAGTCATAGAAGACATAATACATCATCCAAATATTTCTAAAATATAAAACACCTAAAAACGAAAGAAGTTATATTATATAACAAGTATCTTGTAATTATCATGGCACTGTTTACATAGGACAGTCATCACATTGTTTACAATTTAGATTAAAAGATCATCAATATGATAAAAGAGATAAAACTGTATTAATGCACCACGAAGTGTTAAAAAAAACGAAGATCAAAAAATTCTCGAAACAGAATCAAATACGCGAAAATTTTTAGAAATGGTTGCATAGGAATGAGAAAGCTGTAAATGATGAAAGAGACCTGAAAAAATCAAGTCAAATTTATAGTTCTACTTTATAGATTTCAATGCAACAACTTAATTAGCACTGCTACAGTTTTTTCCAGGTACTAGACTGATTGGAATCAAAAATCGGTGGCCGAACATCCAACACGGTTCATGCTGTGTACTTAGTTCTATATATATCATCAAATATATTACAAGTGTTCCATTAAATCATTACAGATGTATCTCGATTTATATTTGGAGGTCTACCACTTGATGTGATTTTTTTAAATTCATTTGACTGATTCAAGTTAATTAAAAAAAACAAATGATCAAATTAAAATGAATATGGTTGATTAAAACCTTTCGTTGGGTGGGAATATACAAAAAGTTTTATAAGATATCGATGACACTATTGATTCATTATTTTTTATGAAATAAAGATTAGACAGCTCACAATAATTATATATACGAGGGTTGTTACTTAAGTTTCGAGATAGACAGATAAAAACAAATATTTATAATTGTAAATAACTTAATTTTTTTGTTCAAAATATTCCTCATTCAGATTAATACAGTTTGTATGCATTTGAACCAATTTCCGAAGCATTTTTTTCCATTTCGATTGAGGTACCTCCAAAACACGCTTCAATCGCTTTTTAGGATGTAAAAAAACGTTAATTTTTGATTTGCGGGGATAAGAAAAAATATTTGAGTGCCAAAGGGCGAATGATACATCAATTCGATGTTTAAGTGCTGGAATTGTCGTGACGGAAATTGAATCGTCTTCTGCGACTGGTATCCCTGATTTTGTTCAACTCTTCTTGCAAACAAATGCTGGTATATGATAAATCGAGATGGCGCTTCATCGCCAAAAGTTGAAGCGAGTTGAATCGGCACGCTGCTGTTAGTTTAATAAACAACCATCGAAAATATCAAATTTGACATTCACTTTAGTATCGCCGTATCTCAAAACTTAAGTAACAACCCTCGTAAATATATTTTTGAACTATAATTCGAGGTTAACTCAAATAAATTGGTGTTTATCCTTGACAACTTACCGATTTATTTCAAGTTCATTGATCTCAGTCTATTCGAACTACTGCGAAAATGCGGGAAGCTGTTAATTGTAAAATCAACTATCAAAAAAAGGTGTAAATTCCAAGGTAACTGTAAAAGTTCTATCAGTGTATTGCAGATGCAATTAACAAATACGAAACTGTTGTTTTCAGCGGCGGGCGGTTATCTTAAAATGGATCATCAAAAATATGAAATCGAATTAAAAATTAATCGAAAAGAAGAATAATTCAAGTCCAATTATAACTGATACTGATAAAGATGAAAGATTTAATGTCATAAACTTTCAGAATATGCATTATAGAAGCAATAAACAAACTAAAACAATTAAAGTCGAGATAAACAAGAAACGATAAGATATAAAAGTGGAAAAAATGATGAAAGCATCAAGAAGATTAATAAAAATACAAACAAGAAAGTGATGGAAATTTTCGCAAGATAATAGAATAAAAAATTGGCGTCGAGATGGAAATAAATATACAGAAATAGAAGAGGATTTAAGAACTACTACAAAAGAGAAGAAAAATTAAAGGTTATGATTGAAACTGATCAAAAGTGAGGCAAGAATATGGCAGGCAAAACTAGTACTATAAAAATTAATGATAAATAACATATATCACAAGAAGAAGAGTGATTTTTACATCCAGTCTACGAAATAATGTACTGGAGTGCTTTCAAATATTCTGCACTATTCTAAAAGATGCTCTAGAACATTCTGGAATCCTTTATTACTTTATAAACTATTCTGGATTGTTCAAGAAGCATTTATAAAATCAAAACCTCGAATTTTAAGCAAAAAAGAGTTCTTTCTTAATGGGCACTAGACAAATTAGTAATCCAGAATGTTCTGGGATGCTATAGAATGATCTAGAACATTCTGGAATCCTTTACAATTCTGTAGACTATTCTGGATTGTTCTAGAAGCATTTATAAATTCAAAACCACGGATTTTAGGTGGAGATCAAAATCTTTTTCATCGTCATTCAGTAGATAAATATTTCAGTTTGTTTTGGAATGCTGTAGGATGTTCCAAAAACATGCTGAAATCCGTTAGAATTCTGTAGACTATTCTGGATTGTTCTGTAAGCATTATCATATTCAATATCACGCATTTTAGGTGAAGGACAAAATCTTTTTCATCGTCATTGAGTAGATAAATATTTCAGTTTGTTTTGGAATGCTGTAGGATGTTCTAAAACATGCTGGAATCTTTTAGAATTTTATAAACTATTCTGGAATGTTCAAGAAGCATTTATAAAATCAAATCCTCGAATTTTAAGCAAAAAAGAGTTCTTTCTTAAAGGACATTAGACAAATCAGTAAATCAGAATGTTCTGGGATGCTATAGAATGATCTAGAACAATCTGAAATCCGTTAGAATTCTGTAGACTATTCTGGATTGTTCTAGAAAAATTATGATATTCAATATCACGCATTTTAGGTGAAGAACAAAATATTTTTCATCGTCATTGAGTAGATAAATATTTCAGATTGTTTTAGAATGTTATAGGATGTTCTAAAACATGCTGGAATCCTTTATTATTTTATAGACTATTCTGGAATGTTCAAGAAGCATTTATAAATTCAAAACCAAAAATTTTAAGCAAAAAAGGGTTCATTATTAATAGACACTAGACAAATCAGTAATCTATAATGTTCTGGGATGCTATAGAATGATCTAGAATATTCTTGAATGTTACAGAATTCTCTAAACTATTCTAGATTGTTCCAGAAGCATTTATACATTCTATACCTCGCATTTTAGGAAAAGATAAGAATATTTTTAATGGACATTAAATAGATCAAAATTTCGGAATGTTTTGAGATGCTATAGGATCTGGATTGTCCTAGAAGCATTTATAAATTGAAAACCACGCATTTGGGTAAAGAAGAGATTCTTCTTGATTTACATTTATTAGAATAATATTTCAGTATGTTCTAGGATGTTACAGGATGCTCTGTAACATTCTGAAATGCTATAAAATTCTCTAGACTATTCTAGAATGTTCTAGAATCATTTATATATTCAAAACCACGCATTTTAGGTAAAGAAGAGTAACTTTTTGATCAACATCAAATAGATAAATATTTCAGAATGTTTTAGGATGCTATAGGATGCTCTGTAACATTCTGAAATGCCATAAAATTCTCTAGACTATTCTAGAATGTTCTAGAATCATTTATATATTCAAAACTAAGCATTTTAGGTAAAGAAGAGAAACTTTTTGATCGACATCAAATAGATAAATATTTTAGGATGCTATAGAATCTGGAATCTTTTAGAATTATTCTTGATTATTCTAGAATCATTCATATATTGAAAATCACGTATTTTGTATGATTGTTTTGGACTGTTTTGAAAGTTTTTATAATGCAAAAATACGCCCTTCAGGTTACAAATGAAACTTTCTTACTTGATATAAAAGAAAACAAAATTCTGGTACCGGTACAGACTTTTTTTTAAAAGTTTTCCAAAATGGCAATGAGTTACTGAAACCGATGCATTTCCGAAATTTGAAAATCAAATTCTTATATACAAATTTCGTTTTTTTTTTGTACCCATTCTCCCCCTCTTATAACGCGCTTATTTTTTAAGCAATCTAATCTAACAATGGCTATTGTTTCCCAGTAGAAGACATTCATGTCTATCAGCATAAAAATACGATTCAAGGTCAATTCAATAGTCATTTCTATTTTAAATTACGATACAGATAACAATCTTTTAAGTTTAACTAGGAAGACGGTCATTCGGGTCAATTCGCATTGAAATAATGATAGTTTTTAAGGCCTTTTTTGCGTTATACATGTACTATGTACGAAGTTGGTCACAGAGGTGGTCACATACACAAAAATTTTGTAAACAAATATATTTATTCATCAATAAGAATAATAATCGTTAAGCTACTGAAAATAACCGACATCACATCTTCATTGTTGGAAAATTTTCAACCATCTAGTCGTTTTTTCAAGTCTGAGAATAGAAAATTATCCGAAGGGACTAAATCTGGCGTATAGGGTGACGGAAAATAAGGAATATCATTTTTTTCCAAAGCAACAACGACAAGACTGTACAAAATAATGATTAGGCTGTATCGGTATGAGTCTTGGGTACTACTAAGAAGATTACTAGAAAGAAAAGTACTGGGAGTGTAAAAATGAACAATGAGACATGGAGAATAAAGAATGATCAGTGCCCAAAGTGTCAGGTAGTTGAGACATGTGTGCAGAATGAATGCAAGCAGAATTTTCGAGAAAGTACAAATGGAGAGATAAGGAACTAGAAGAAGAACAGGCAAGCCGTGAAAGGAATGGATAGGAGAGGTAACATCAGATTTCAGAAGAGTGGAAAGAAAGATCAGAGGATAGAAACGGATGGAGCAACAAGAATAGAGGAAAAAAATAAAAAATAATGATTTTGAAATAGATTATATGGTTTGTAAAATTTTTAATTGTGAAAAATAATCTAGTATTGGCCTCCAATGACTTCAATGGAGTGTTTATTATTGTCAATAGTTTATTTTTTGGAGATTTTAGTGGTTTAAAACTGATTGATAAAGGTTGATACGACAACAAAATATTTATCAGTTATATTCACTAGTAATTTTAACAGAATTTTCAACGACCTCAAGATTTTTTCAACAATATACAGATGGTTCAAGAACGAACGTGGAGATAGTCGACTTTGTTTTTGTTATCTCGTCACGGTCGCCGGATGGATGAGAGATAATGGAAATATGTATTGACACTCAAAAACAAAAAAATTATTAATTTTTACATAGTTTTTGTTTTGAAAAATCTTCTCGATCAACTCATGAGCACTCAAACCACTTAAAAACACCTCCAGGTGATAGAAATTCACTATCATATGCTTCTTTTGTTAAATTACAAGTTTTGGTTGAAATTTTGCAATGTTTTAAGTGAAATTTCACAACAATTCGATGTTGTAGAAAACCTACTATGACGAAAAACATCTAGAACGCATATTTGACGATGTCATGAGCACTCAAACCACTTAAAAACACCTCCAGGTGATAGAAATTCACTATCATATGCTTCTTTTGTTAAATTACAAGTTTTGGTAGTGATTTTGCAATGTTTTAAGTGAAATTTCACAACAATTCGCTGTTGTAGATAAGCTCCTATGATGAAAAACATCTAAAACGCCTTCTCGATCAACTCATGAGCACTCAAACCACTCAAAAACATCTCCAGGTGATAGAAATTCACTATCACATGCTTCTTTTGTTAAATTACAAGTTTTGGTTTTGAAATTTCGCAATGTTTTAAGTGAAATTCCACAACAATTCGATGTTGTAGAAAACCTACTATGACGAAAAACATCTAGAACGCATATTTGACGATGTCATGAGCACTCAAACCACTTAAAAACACCTCCAGGTGATAGAAATTCACTATCATATGCTTCTTTTGTTAAATTACAAGTTTTGGTAGTGATTTTTAAAAGTTTTAAGTGAAATTTCACAACAATTCGATGTTGTAGAAAAGCTACTATGACGAGAAACATCTAGAATGCATATTTGACCATGTCATGAGCACTCAAACCACTTAAAAACACCTCCAGGTGATAGAAATTCACTATCATATGCTTCTTTTGTTAAATTACAAGTTTTGGTTGAAATTTTGCAATGTTTTAAGTGAAATTTCACAACAATTCGATGTTGTAGATAAGCTCCTATGATGAGAAACATCTAAAACGCCTTCTCGATCAACTCATGAGCACTCAAACCACTCAAAAACATCTCCAGGTGATAGAAATTCACTATCACATGCTTCTTTTGTTAAATTACAAGTTTTGGTTTTGAAATTTCGCAATGTTTTAAGTGAAATTTCACAACAATTCGATGTTGTAGAAAACCTACTATGACGAAAAACATCTAGAACGCATATTTGACGATGTCATGAGCACTCAAACTACTTAAAAACACCTCCAGGTGATAGAAATTCACTATCATATGCTTCTTTTGTTAAATTACAAGTTTTGGTAGTGATTTTTAAAAGTTTTAAGTGAAATTTCACAACAATTCGATGTTGTAGAAAACCTACTATGACGAAAAACATCTAGAACGCATATTTGACGATGTCATGAGCACTCAAACCACTTAAAAACACCTCCAGGTGACAGAAATTCAATGTCATATGCATCTTTTGTAAAATTACAAGTTTTGGTTGTGATTTTTCAAAGTTTTAAGTGAAATTTCACAACAATTCGATGTTGTAGAAAAGCTCCTATGATGAGAAACATCTAAAACGCCTTCTCGATCAACTCATGAGCACTCAAACCACTCAAAAACATCTCCAGGTGATAGAAATTCACTATCACATGCTTCTTTTATTAAATTACAAGTTTTGGTTTTGAAATTTCGCAATGTTTTAAGTGAAATTTCACAACAATTCGATGTTGTAGAAAACCTACTATGACGAAAAACATCTAGAACGCATATTTGACGATGTCATGAGCACTCAAACCACTTAAAAACACCTCCAGGTGATAGAAATTCACTATCATATGCTTCTTTTGTTAAATTACAAGTTTTGGTAGTGATTTTTAAAAGTTTTAAGTGAAATTTCACAACAATTCGATGTTGTAGAAAACCTACTATGACGAAAAACATCTAGAACTCATATTTGACGATGTCATGAGCACTCAAACCACTTAAAAACACCTCCAGGTGACAGAAATTCAATGTCATATGCATCTTTTGTAAAATTACAAGTTTTGGTTTTGAAATTTCGCAATGTTTTAAGTGAAATTTCACAACAATTCGATGTTGTAGAAAACCTACTATGACGAAAAACATCTAGAACGCATATTTGACGATGTCATGAGCACTCAAACCACTTAAAAACACCTCCAGGTGATAGAAATTCACTATCATATGCTTCTTTTGTTAAATTACAAGTTTTGGTAGTGATTTTTAAAAGTTTTAAGTGAAATTTTACAACAATTCGATGTTGTAGAAAACCTACTATGACGAAAAACATCTAGAACGCATATTTGACGATGTCATGAGCACTCAAACCACTTAAAAACACCTCCAGGTGACAGAAATTCAATGTCATATGCATCTTTTGTAAAATTACAAGTTTTGGTTGTGATTTTTCAAAGTTTTAAGTGAAATTTCACAACAATTCGATGTTGTAGAAAAGCTCCTATGATGAGAAACATCTAAAACGCCTTCTCGATCAACTCATGAGCACTCAAACCACTCAAAAACATCTCCAGGTGATAGAAATTCAATGTCATATGCATCTTTTGTAAAATTACAAGTTTTGGTTTTGAAATTTCGCAATGTTTTAAGTGAAATTTCACAACAATTCGATGTTGTAGAAAACCTACTATGACGAAAAACATCTAGAACGCATATTTGACGATGTCATGAGCACTCAAACCACTTAAAAACACCTCCAGGTGATAGAAATTCACTATCATATGCTTCTTTTGTTAAATTACAAGTTTTGGTAGTGATTTTTAAAAGTTTTAAGTGAAATTTCACAACAATTCGATGTTGTAGAAAACCTACTATGACGAAAAACATCTAGAACGCATATTTGACGATGTCATGAGCACTCAAACCACTTAAAAACACCTCCAGGTGATAGAAATTCAATGTCATATGCATCTTTTGTAAAATTACAAGTTTTGGTTGTGATTTTTCAAAGTTTTAAGTGAAATTTCACAACAATTCGATGTTGTAGAAAAGCTCCTATGATGAGAAACATCTAAAACGCCTTCTCGATCAACTCATGAGCACTCAAACCACTCAAAAACATCTCCAGGTGATAGAAATTCAATGTCATATGCATCTTTTGTAAAATTACAAGTTTTGGTTGTGATTTTTCAAAGTTTTAAGTGAAATTTCACAACAATTCGATGTTGTAGAAAAGCTCCTATGACGAGACGCATCTAGAACGTCTTCTCGATGAACTCATACACTTTTTTGATGAATTATACATATTAGTTGATATTAATCAAAGTTTTAAGTGAATATGAACTTCTTCCGAATAAAGAATTGTTTTTGTTACAGTATACACCTTCGCGTATTCTACCGTATACATCGATTTCTTCGAAAAGCCTTTAATATTGGTCAACCAAAAAAAAAACAGTCAGTTATGTGATTGGTATATTCACACCATGTTTGACACCCAATATTTATCGTTATTGCGAATGTACAGGTTTAAATATGCACGTTAGCATTTCTTAATCAAAGGTGTTAACGCCTTTTTTGATATTAAGGTGTGTAGTCATCGCAAATATAAAAAATAAATCGGAAAAATCAACACATTTGCCTGAGATTTTACACGATTGAGTTGTCAACTCACTTCCAAAGGTTAAATAATTGACGATGATTAATATTTCCGAAAATACTGGTTGTTTATACAATTTTTGAATAATTGTTAAGTGAATTGTTTTATTTTTTAATTAAAATCAGAAACCGTAGGGCTATAAAGTAATCATTACCTTCAAAATATAATTAACGAACACCTTGAATTTATACTCAGATTTTTTTTTTCATTTTTACACACAATCGTTTTTTTTACAAATGGATTTCAACTTTCGTTTCCAACATTACTTCAGTTAACAGTATATTGACCTTTTAATTCGATTTAGTTATAGTTCTACGGTATTCCATTGTCTATTTACTTTAGATTCAGTGAAGGTTTCGGCGTTGAATAAAAAAAAATCATTAATCTACCTCTATACGTATAAATCGAAAATTCGATTCATAATTTAGAATAAAGCCTTTCCAATCATCTTCTAACCGAAGATTTCGGACCAATTTCAATTAAACTAGATGAAAAACGCGATGGAAAAAGGGCGGGAGTACCACAAGGAGTAGTACCAGAGGTACCCAACCAGTAACGATAACAATAAAACTCCAGGAAGTCATGAATGTAAAAGATTACCATGAACGAAGAATATTCTACGAAAATATACCAGAATAAAACGTTAAGACCACCAAGGTCAAATACCTGAGATTCATACTGAACCAAGGACTGACTCTTTGCGCATCTAGAGACTTAAGTCGCTGAAAGAAGCGTGAAAACCAGGAAAATATCAACCTGTGGCAAGAAATGAACGCCATTTGGTACATCAACATCCAGCAGATTTATCCAGAGTTGGACAAAAAGGAATAAACCACCAGAAAGCAGAAAAAACAGCAGGGAAGACAAATATAAGAAAATGAACAAAGAAAAGAAGGAAATAGGAAATATCTCGAGTAGGGATAGCAAGTCTATAAGGAATTCACCTCTCCTAGAAGCTGCGGATAATACAGACGAGTAGAGTGCATGGACTATCCTGTGGAAAAGAAAAGGATAACTGCTAAACCAGCGGATGGAGGATGAAGAGCCAGCAGCACAGAAAATTGACAAACTTGTCGAAAGAGATGTGTGGGTAGATGGAAACTTTTTCCGGTTTGCAATTATGCAACCAGCTTAACATTTTTTTTTAATTATGATTCTGTACATGTCGTTCATCTATATATTCTTGAAATTAGGACTCTTCTGTTTCAAAATTAGTTTTTTTTAATAAGTTTTTAAAAGTTTATCTGAATGTTCTTGATTCTTAGACCTTTTGATATGGAACGGAATTTAATACGCGAAAAAAATCTAAAAAAACGACAAATAATTTGATTGATTAAGTACTGCTATATATTTGAGATGTAAAGACTAAGGAAAAATTGATTTAGAGCATTATCTATTTTGATTTTATTCTTATTTTTATATTCATGATGTAGGTGATCTCTTGATTAATATAAATACTCAAACTGTCCTTGTCAATATAATATTTTGAGAAAGACTTAAAGAAAAGTCGAAACGAAATTTTTTCTTTAAAAAATTATTGAAAAAATTCAATTTTAAAACAGGAAAGACCTAAAATCAAGAACATTTTGATGCATAAAAATCAAAATTAGTCCAAATTTCAATATTTATCTGTACACAAATTTATATTATTCTAAATGGAACACTCTGTATTTCATTGTAAAATTACATTTAAAAATTGTCGATTTTTGATTTATTCGAATTTTTTAAAAACAAGCTCCTTGAAATTATTAAAATACATAAGGAAATGTCTATAAGTCCTTTTAAAAAAAGTCTTAGCCACAGTTGAGCAGGACTGAGCAGTAAGTCCTGCTATACGATATCGCGCAAGCTAAGTTTGTTCTCCAGCCGATTTTTGGCTCAATTTAACGTAATTCATCTCGATCATCCATCGTACACCCCTGATTTAACGACTGTGGATTTATTTCTGTTTTCCTGCATGGAGAAAATCGTAAAAGGGGACATTTGCCCGGAAGACGCTTGCTAATAAGTCAAAATGTACAAATTTATATTATTTTAAATGGAACACCCTATATTTTATTCTAAAATTACTTAAATAACGTCGGTTTTTGATTTAAGTGAATTTTTTAGAGAAAAAGTCCTTGAAATTATTAAAATACATGAGGAAGCGTCCCCCACCCTACCCGATGCTACGTGATTTTCTTCAAAAATAAATATTTAGTAATAATTATTTTTTAAACAATGCATTCATGATTTTTCTCGAAAAATTAAACTTTGTGTGCCAAATAATATCATTTTCTTTAATAAAATTTCAAAAACTGCCTTCCCCCGTCACGTGGCTTAGTCCAACCCCCCCCTCACTATTGATGGTTTATGGACGTTTCCTAAGTATAATTCCATACAAAATAATCCTTCAAAAGATCCGATACCTACAATTCCCTTGGATTTTCAATGCGAACTTTTAATAAGCATTAAATCATAATCGATTTCGATTTAGTCACCCTGTATAACGAATATTTAACCGCAAATCACTACAAATCGTTTCCCCCCTTCAGTGACTGTATTAATTAGAAGATTTTTTACGACAAAACCAAACTTTTGATATTAAATGTTTTCAAAATACTTGGAATTTGGAATTTACTTAGGATGAGGTTAGAATATCATTTTTCTTTTTTATTTATAGGCTGATAATTCAAAAACGAGATCTAGTACGAGAAAATTTATTCAAATTTCTAACATTAGTTTAATTTCTTACCTAAATTTTAATTATACACCCTGTATATTCCTCTAGAAATGTCACAATTTTGATTATTTAATGTTTAATTAAATACTTCATTTAGACGCATCAATATTATTAAATTACTCAAAATACAGTCTAATATTCTTGCCAATCTCGAAAGAATAATTTTTTATGATTTTTCCTTCGTGTGTATTCGTCGGCATATAAATCAAGGTCAAGTGGAGGGGGCGCGTTAGTTTCATCTCTTCCATCTTTGAAATTAGGCCTGTTAATGCTTGGAAAATAATTTAAAGGATAATAATCCCCCGGAGATTTATTTTTTACATCTACTTTATTCTTTGTCTCGAATTTCCTACCAAAAAAATGTCTGTATAAGTTTAATTGGATCTAAATACATTGAATCCATGTTTGAAATACGAAAGATGGGATTTAATATAATTTTCAGTACATAAATTTACGTTTTTTATTGCAATATACTTTGCAAATAGTCTGACCAAAACTTTTATTTCAGTATAAAAAATACGATGCATCTTTAGAGTCAAAATATTTGTACACCCCATCTTTAATTTCAGCGTCGCTGTTAAATCTTTTATCCTTTAAACTGATCTTCAATTTTGCAAACAAAAAATAGTCGAACGAAGCCAGATCAGGGCTACAAGGTGGATATTCAATCGCCACGTTCTACAGCCTCGATATTTTTTCAAAAATTGTCATGTTCATGATTGTATTTGACACATTAGCAGTCCCAAAATATTGTAGCCATCATTTTTTTGGTGCTTTCCGTGACCTTTGCTTTCTTTGGAAAGAGCTTTCGTTTCTAATGTTACTTCATGGATATTTTTTAGATCTTGGATCGGATTGGAATTACGATTGATTGGATTACACTTGGTCCTTCCCAATCAGAGGACCTCCCGCATTTGCGTCATCTTCTAATGATTCTCGTCCCCAGTCCAACTTAGAACAATGTTGAATTGTTGAAAATGATCGACACAAATCACCATAAACTCAATTAGAAACATTTTCTAAAACAACTTGACTGATTGGTCGTTCGAGTTCTGCCATAACAAAACGGATCCAAGCAGCAAGTTTAAACTTTGTATAAAACTTGTCACTGACACGTGCATGAAGATTTTTTCGAACGCACTTACTATATGACGTCAAGACCTCAAGAAAGTGTCAAAAATAGTAGATAAATAGATGCGCGGTACTTGAAGAGGCCTCACAGAAAGAAATCACTAGATGTCAAGTCAAATGACCTTCCGGGGTCACTCCAGAATCCTTGTCTGCCTATCCATTCGCCAAAATGAACCTTAAGGTACTCCCGCGGCGAATCTCCATAATAAATATCAAATTAGGAAAAAACCATCACCTTCAAAGTATCCACTAGTTTTAAGGGCGATTTTAGTCAGTTTATTTTGTATATTATTAAGGATTGATATAATTTTTCTTACCCCTTCCACCACTGATTACTCTGGAATGAATTGAACAAATCTCCAAATCCGAAAGGCTTGGAATTGATACCAAACGTTGAGGAAAAATCGAAATCCGGATTGAACGGATTGAGCGGACCACCGAATCCACCCGCTTTCACATCCACAATTCCATCGGGCAGAAAACCTTGGAAAGGCGAAATAGGTTTTTGGGTATCATCTGATTTATCGGATTCGGTTTTAACATCCGATTCGGGTTTTGATACTACAACTGGTTTTTGTTCGGAACTAGCAGCCGGAGGATCTCTATAATTTTTACCCAGGGGTTCTCTATCGGAATCGTCGTCTTCTAGAGATATATCATCTTCGACCGCTCGTCTATTATTAACCAAAGGATTACCCCAATCCCAGTTCACTCGATACGGTTCTTGTTGTAATTCGTGGAAAAGACTGAGATCTCTGAAACAAATAGCAAAATGAACAAAAAAAAAGCACAAGCTAGTCGCTAGGAATATTGGAAATAGAAAGTTACGTATTTGATAGGCTTTCATTCCTTTCAAGTCTTTCATTGTTCATTGTTCAAGTTTAGATTTACTTCATAGCTCTTGGTTTCCTACAAACTTGTCCTACTTGAAATAACCACGAACCGATGTCCTTTGGAAAGCTTAACTTGAACCTTTCGACGAATCAGTATATGATTCTTAACCAGCCAAAAAAGAAGAAACTACAATCATATGGTTCCAGCGAAGACATCAGTCATCGCGTCAAAGATATCCAGCAGCTATTCTTCCGTGAAGCTGCAGATTTGATCATCCCTCAGGCCACTACTGCAGGTACAGTTTTATCCAACTCGTGGTTCAATGGACCTCCATTCTAGGAAGGTGAAGGAAGGTTGGAAATCGTGGCAACTTTAGGATCTAGGACCGTTAAGCCATGAGCCGTCTCGGCAGCCTTGGGCTTCCTTCTCTTTTTTCCGCACCAACGATGTTGCGGCGTTGGGACTTATTAAAAGCTTCGCCATAGGTAGTTTGAGAGTAGTAGGATTAAATGGTCCCAATTTGCTTGAAACCCAGGATGTACCATGGTTTTTGCGCTTGCAGGGCTTTGTTTCCTGCAAACTTGTCCTACTTGAAATAACCACAAACCGATGTCCTTTGGAAAGCTTAACTTGAACCTTTCGACGAATCAGTATATGATTCTTAACCAGCCAAAAAAGAAGAAACTACAATCATATAGTTCCAGCGAAGACATCAGTCATCGCGTCAAAGATATCCAGCAGCTGTTCTGCCATGAAGCTGAGGATTCGATCATCCCTCAGGCCACTACCGCTGGTACAGTTTTATCCAACTCGTGGTTCAAAACATCCTAGGAAGATGAAGGAGGGTTGGAGGTCGTTACAACTTTAGGATCCAGGACCGTTAAGCCATGAGTCTTGGAAGCCTTGGGCTTCCTTCTCTTTTTTCCGCACCAACGATGTTGCGGCGTTGGGACTTGTTAAAAGCTTCGCCATAGGTAGTTTGTATGTAGGAAGATTCAATGGATTCTGTTTGCTTAAAACCCTCGAGGAAAGCTCAGGATGTACCATGGTTCTTGCGCTTGCAGCGCCCTCGAAATTTTGTTCACGACTCCTGATTAGGTTAGGTTAAATGAACCGTTCCTGGGCCCCCTAACCAATGTGAAGGTCCAACGGCTCCTCGAGGGGGTCTAGATTCATTTATTTAATCATTAGTAATGAAATTAGGGAATTTGAAGGGCAATTCCTATCCAAAACTCAAAAATAAAAACGATTATTCATTTGTAGATCTTTCCAAAGTTTTAGACGTACTCGATTTCTTGGAATACGTTGTGAAAGGTTTCGAAGATTATTACCGTGTTGTTTTTACATTATGTGATCTATGTAGAGCATTTGACTGCATCTACATCTAATTAGCTCAACAATCCGTTATTGAATAAAGTTAAATTAATTTATTTCACAACTTTTATATAAAACATAAAATTGTTTATATTAGTACGGTCAATATTACTGAATATTTCATTAAATTTTCATAAATGTAGATTCCGAAACACACTGTATACTGTATAATAGTTAGAAATATGAAAAAAATTCATTTACAGACTTTATTGGTTTATATGTTTCCTTTAGGTGATTTCTAGTTGAATAAATTAATAAGTACCCAAATAGAGGTTCCACTATAATAAAAAAAAATGATAATGCACTTCCTTTGCTTTAATAGACAATTTTAATGTGAATTTTAAAGGTAAGCACTTAAAAAGCAATTCAAATTCGGTGTAATATACAGGGATTCCTATTTTAAAAAATTAACTATTTGGTTCGCAAAAAAATAAAAAATTTACGACAAAAATATAAAAATTTTTGTTACTACTAACACAGAATGAGAAGTTGTTTTTTGTGTAAAAAAAATCCGATACACAACTGTTAATATACGAGGGGAATTCATAAAATAAGACACGTTTTGTAAAAATAAATAATAAATAAAAGAAAATAAAACTATTATTTTTTGTGGGTTTCCTCAAAGTGAAAATCATTAGATATAAAATCGGTATTGTAGTTTTTCGGGTACTTATTGATCCCAAAAAAAAAAAATTGTGAAAGTTGTCACCATAAGATACAAATTCATAAATCATTAAGTGATTTTCATACTAACCTATTTCAATTATACTGTCTAACGATACGTTTCGATAGCCAAGTTATCGTCTTCAGAGAAAGAAGATAAACAGTTTTAATATACGAGGATTATCCCAGAAGTACCTAACCCAACTAATAAAACACAAAATCTTTTTCCAGCGATATTCACTACGTTTGATTCACTTTTTATAATAAGAATCGTCAAGCTCCTCAAAATACCAGACATCACATCTTCTTTGCTAGAAAATCTTTGACCACCGAATCATTTTGTCAAATCTAGGAAGAGAAAAAACTCTCAGGGGACTAAATCTGGCGAATAGGGTGTACGGGGTAGCAATTCAAACTTTAATTCATTAATTTTGGCCATTGCAATAGCGGATATGTCAGCTGGTGCATTGTCTTTATGAAACAGCACGTTTCTGCTTGATTTCTTCGCTCAAACTTTGCAATAAGTTCGCAAAATATTCGCCGATTATAGTTTTTGGCTTTAAAACACTCACTGGAAACATCTTCACGCTTTCTCGTGTCCAAATTTTGAGTTAATATGAGTAGAATGTTTAAATTGTACCAAAAATGTTCACCAAGAACACGTCCTAGTTAAAACATGACGAGAAAACATCGAATTGTACAAACACGATCCCCGATGTTTGGACGAAACTTGGAATAGCACCAACGTCTCTTTAAGAAAACCAAAATCTAATCAAACGGAAAATCTTGCCGATATCGAGTTTTTACATATCCTCTGACTGGTTAATCACGAGTTTGTAGAACCTGGAACAACCATGAACACCAAATTATATCTGGAAATCCTCAAACGAGAAGAAATACTGTCTTTAGTGAGTCCAGTTGGACATCGTAGGTAACTGGAAGTTCCACCAGGATAATAACTCCAATCCTTACTACCTTTATCGTCTCCTATTACAAAGTTAAATGAAGACTACTGAATTCTATTTAGCATTAATTTATGAACGTCTTGTTTCCTGTATTGAATCCCTCTGTCTCCTCATTTCTTCATTTTGGATCTTATATCTCAAACACTTTCATTTGCTCTTTGTATTATTTTAACTTATTTAGAAGAGGAAAACTTTTCGTAAAACTCTCGTAGAGTTCCTATTCATTAGTTTAGTATGTTTTAAAATGTCTTCCCAAGATTCAGGAACCTTTTGCAAAAGCAAAGCGACTGATCTGCCGAAGACGTCACTTATTATCGACAAACGTTGGGTACTGATTCGGAAAGCTTATTCAAAATACACCCTAATATAGCTTCGAGTATTTCCTTCATAGTCCAGTCAAAATAGTCCAGTGCAGTTACCATCAAGTTAACCAGATTTCAATAAGATCTACTCATTTTTCTGGGGAATGGAATGCATGCATTGATGTCTCAAATCGTATTATTCAAATGCTAAACGGAGTGCTACTAAACTAGCAGTAGAATTTGGAGTAGGCAAGACTATAATTTCTAATTGGGCATCATCGTCTGAGTGAACTTTTTTTACAAGAAAGAGTTGTGCAACTGAGCAATGGCGTCCGCCAGTTGACAATAGCTGTAGAGCAATTATCTTCAAATAAATCTGCGGTACAAGCTTATCTGGATGAAATCGGTAAATCAAAAAATCCGATCAGTTTAACAACGGGTCCGTCAAGGCTATTAAACGTTTTAATAAAGCAAACAAGTTGCCGAATAAGGCAATTTTGTTCATTGACAACCTTCCAATGCTACACTCTGATACAGCCTGCGGACCAAGGGGTTCTCCAAGCAATTAAATTAGCCTATCATAAGAAATTTCTTCCTACAGCCATTGAAGGAGATTCTAAACTAACTTTAATTGAAAAAAATCAAGAAAGTGACAGTGAAAGATGTAGATTACTGGTCAGCTGAGGCATGGAATACAGTTACTGATCAGGTTGTTAGAAATGTCTTGGAGGAAGCTGTGGAATTGATTCGTTAGATGACAGTTCTGGCCAAGGATCTGCTTCAAATGGTGAGAGAAATTCCCGGTTGTGGAGAACCAAACGATGAGTGGATGGCACAAGATCT
Organism: Diorhabda sublineata; assembly: GCF_026230105.1. Lineage (NCBI taxonomy): Eukaryota > Metazoa > Arthropoda > Insecta > Coleoptera > Chrysomelidae > Diorhabda > Diorhabda sublineata. The sequence continues at coordinate 6,186,605 of NC_079483.1, forward strand.
GGAAGATCCACGTAGAGCTTGCTGACGAGTACATAGCAGCTGCAGTGAACCGCTTAGAAGCGGAAACCGAGAGCAGCGGCCTTGCTCTATGTCTACAACTGTTGATCTCTGTGTTTACGCAGCTTCAAACAAGTTTTATTCTTTGAAGCAATTGAAATTGACCGACATGAAGAACCGTTCGCAAACTTAGTGATGTAATACAATGTTGTGATACCCCAATAAATAGTAAGTCTGTTCAAAATGATGTTCTATTGAGGACCCGAACATTAGCCTTGATTTTTTTTTTGATTGATTTGATTTTTTAAACATATTCCAATTTCAATTCGATTTTGGTAATACTTTTTGATACAAACATGAAATAAAATTCATTTGGAAACACCGAGAAAATAATGTTTTAGTATTTTGATACACCCTGTATTAAATTCAATGAATATTAACCTAATAAATAAAGTTCCAGAATTTTCACTACTTTTCGAATAATTTGGCCGTAGTAATTTCTTTTAGATTGTACAGGGTATTCAATTTGTTACGATTTTTATGGGAACTTAAATACCCCGTGGAACACATACCAGCCCTGTATTATTGTAATTGGGGATTCAAGATGATTCTAAATACGCGATAGAATATACAGTGATTCATTTGAAGAAATTTGGTACACCCTGTAAGATTGTGAAGAAAGTTTACAATCACTCAAATTTTCGAATCGATATCTCGAAGTGTATCACATTAATCAATCACTCTGTATAATTTATTAAAGTAAAAGAAATTTTTTTTGTACACAAAGAATAGAAGCTTACCCGTATATATCAGATTTCACTGCTCGTACGAAAAATAACCCACTCAAAACGAATAATGCACGAATTAGCATTTTGAGCGAAAGTTTGTTTAGAAAATAAAAATTTATTTCAATAACCGCTTCAAATAATGTTTCGCTCGTCGACTAACAAACTTTTCGCGAAAGAGCCGCCATATATAAACATGGCCGGATGGTGGGGCACCGTTCGTCGGTGAAGAGATAACACCGTTAGGTCGATGTTTGTTCGGCTCTTCTTTCTAGAAGGTGAACGATGTTAAGTATGTAGTTCATACACCTACGATGAAAGTCAGTTTTTTTTTCATTATCGTTGTTTTTTTTTATACTTATCTCTCGAGATGCATCTGATAGTCTAGAGAAACTTTTCCACAATATCAACGTTCCCGTAGATATTTACTCGTACGTTTATTTTTATTTAAAGTTGAAATACTACCGGGTAACTTGAAATTTGTTTGGAGAAAAAATGAATTAAATTTATGTATTAAACGCAATTATTGAAATGGAGAAAGAGAGAGGTGAAATTTTGAAAAAAAAAATATTTTTTTTAACAAAAAATTAGTGTAGAAAAAACAATTATGACATAAATCAGTGATGGATTTACGCCTAGGCTAAACCCGGACCTAGGGTGGCAAAATTTTTGATATAACAACATTTTAAAAACGAAAAAAATAAAGACAGTCACAAGATTTTCAGTTTTTTTTAAGATATATTATATTATTTTGGTATTTATTCAAATGTCAGAAATTCTATTAATAAAATAAATAATTTTTAATTTTCACATTATGGAGTATACGAGGAGCATCAAAAATACAATTCGCCATGATTTTAATGCCTAAAAAATCTATGAGGACTGTTTTTTTTTCAACCCCCGATAGGCTGTAAATAAAAAACAAGTTCATATGAAACAATAATTTTATTACCAAAAGATTGGTCATTAAGGAAGAGATTGAAACATTTTTAATATCTGTGGACAAGCTTTTCAATACCCTCTTCAAAGAAAGTTGAATGAATTCAAGTAGAGTACAAAACAGACGTTGAAACTTCTGGAAATGGTAAATTTGCGGTATTTTTTAACCATTCTGTTAACTCGTTGAACCATGTCATCTGAAACGATAGATTCGCGTCCTTGGCCATCTTTCAACTTTCGAAACCATTCCCGCACAACACCATTCACTCATGAAGTTTTCCCCATATACTCGACTCATTTTCCGATGGATTTCTGCAGTACTATGACCTTCAGTCTGTAGAAAACGAATCACACTTCGCAATTCATACTTGGCGGGATCATTAATAATGGCGGACATGTTTACGTGGCTGTCGCACAACGCCGACTGACTCTTAAATGTCAACAATGGCGGAGTGAGTAGTGCGAGAGATTCGCAGTCGCCTACAGCCTGGCCGAGGGACATCATTTTTGATTTTTTTTTGGAATTTCTTGCTTTTTGTATACATTTTCTTATTTTTTGGATTTTTTATTTGTATACATTTTTTTGTATACTTCTTTTTGTTTTTTGTATATATTTTTTGATTTTTTGCACACATTTTTTTATTTTTTGGAAATGTTTCTTGCATACATTTTGTATTTATGTTCTGAAAATTTTTTTTCTTATATGTATATTTTTTATTTTGTATACATTTTTAATTTTTTTATATACACTTTTTTTTTTGGAATATCTTGTTTTATGTAATTATGTTTCTTTGAACATTTTTTGTTTTTTTGTATATATTTTTTGTTTTTTTTTTGTATACATTTTTTTTTGTTTAGAATTCTGTTTTTTATGTACATTTTTTTATTTTTTTTGGAAATTTTTGTTTTTATGTATACATTTTTTGTTTTTTAATATATATTTTGTTGTTTTTTTGTATTTATTTTTTTACCTTCTGGGAATTTGTTTTTCCAATGCATTTTCTCTTTATTTAGGAATTTTTTGTTTTTTGTTTACATTTTTTTGGAATTCTCTGCTCCTTGTATACATTTTCTCATTTTTTGGGAATTTTTTGTATTTTTGTGTATATCTTCTTTATTTTTTTCGGTTTTTTTGTGTTTTTGTATACATTCTTTTATTTTTTTGGAATGTTTTGTTTTTTGTATATATTTTCTTTATTTTTTTGAATTTTTTCATTTTTTTTTTCTATACATTTTTCTATTTTTATGGATATTTTGACTTAATTTCTTTAAAAAATCCCTACTGAACAGATAAAATTACAATATTGAAGAGAAGGAGCTTTTTCGGAGAAAAAGAAAAGAAGCAAAGGAAGACAGATAAAAACAACACGACAAATGAATTAATAAAGGATTGACAAGAGTGGGAAAATGATAAAAGGGGGGTGAAAATAACCTTAATTCTCTGATACTAAAAGGGCATAGAGATATGAAGAAAATTTTTATATAAACAATTTGAAAAATACTCTGAAATTGAAATATTATAATTTTTCAAACATTTTCGAATTTTAGAGTGAATTATGGTTTTTTAAAATTTTAATAATCATCCCTTAAGCTGTAGCCACCGAAATTTTGTAAATACCAGTAACAGAAAAATTTACAGTAACCATATGTATCTTAAATGAAAAGATCTTCAATTTTGATTATTTTTTTTCTAACTTTCCACCCGTTTTCCCAAAATTAAAAAAAAATACTTTTCATTAGCATTTTTCACATCGACCTTTGGTAAAATTCCAAAAAATTCCTAATTAATCTAAATTTTCTGTTTAGTATATGTTTTTATAGTGTTTTGATTTTTATTTTAGGGTGCCAAAAAAAAACTTTGTCAACTTACATATATTTTTTATTAAAATTTTTATACATAAATATAAAAAATAAATAAATTTTTGTTGTAAAATGTTTACAATAATTGTCAATGAAAAAAATTAAGAGCTATAATATATATATATATATATACAGTTCTGGATCGCCCTGTACATTTTTTCCATGTCAATAATGAAATTTTGGAAACTATGCGAAACAACATTTAACTTAAGAAAAAAATTCGTATTTAGCGGATTTTTTTTATTTTCAATTTTTAACTGAATATTAACCATTTTTTTTTACATTTACATACAGGATTTTTCATATATTATGATTATCAGACGATGAAAATTTTTCTGAATTCAGGGAAAGCTATTTTTTGCTACAAACTGATATTTTTTTAAATAAATATGAAAATAGTATACAGGAAAATCCCAAACTATGGTAAATTTGAAAATGTAAATGTTTATGAAGCTGAATTTTGAAATTATATGGGGCGTTATTTATAAGATATTCAAATAATTAACTTCATGGCTAGTGCTTATAGAAATATAAATAGAAATAAAAATTTGAAGCTTTTAGTAATTTATTCGTTCCGATTAGATGTATTTCCAATAAAGTATATTAAGAAATGCGAAATTATGTAATATGCAGTAATATTTAGCAAATAAAAGAGTTGTATACAGGGAAATCCGGAACTATGGACGATTATAAGATGTCATTAAACTTAAAACTTAATTTTCTAATTATTAAGGGCGTCATTTGAACTACAAATGAATATTTAACTTTTTTCCTTCACCTGTAATATTTATTGAACGTACCAAATAGAAATTACATACAGGGTAATTCGTAAATTGTTATTGCGAAACAAATAAAGTTTCATGATGAAAAATCTTTTGGTTTTCTTCAAATTTACGAAGATTTTTATTCACTATATTTTGCTACTAATAGATATTTTGAGTTTTTAGTAAATATGAGAATTGTATACAGGGAAATCCGGAACTACGGACGATTATAAAACGTTAATAAACGTAAAACTGAATTATCTAATTATTAAGGGCGTCATTTGAACTATAAATGAATATTTAATTTTTTTGCTTTACCTGTAATAATTATTGAGTGTAACAAATAGAATTTACATACAGGGTAATTCGTAAATTATAACAAAAAATATGATGATAAATAAATAACCAAATTTTGGACGCTTTTTATTTGTCATTTTGTCGCGAATCTCGGATGATATGTGCTGTTATCAAAAACTAAAATGACATACAAGAAAACCTGAAAATATCTACGATGCACTCTTATTTATACGAAATAATCGCATTTTTTAATTCAATGTTTTTTTTAGATATTTTTCTATTTATTTAACTTTCATAGTTTGAAATTTTTGACCGAGCATCTTCATGACGTCGGCGTGTTTTCGTTCGGGCGTTTTATAAGAACTGTAATTCTCTTTAACGAAAAGAGCAAAACCTGTTGGTTCTTTTTTAGGAGTCGCCGCTACCGCCTTAATTTCTCCCTTTTTATTAGTTTTGTTTATCAAAACTTCGAATTTTCCGAGGCAGTAACCGCAACGTTTCCTTTCAATATCCAACGATTTCGAATGGCGTCCGATACTAAACAAAAAATAAGAATATAACAGAGAAAATATACAAAAATCAAGTTGTTACTAAAGTTTTGAGATAGACAAATAAATATAGGTTAAGGTACATCCAAAACATGTGATTTTAACGCATCAACAGCTTCTTCAGATGTAGAAAAACCTTAATTTTTAATTTGGGAAAAGAAGAAGAAATAATCGGGTGCCAAATAACGGCGGATGACGGCTGGACACTGAAAGTTAACACCACGAACAGATTTGAGGCATTTGAGATGCGGATCTATCGAAGAATAGACTAAAAACCAACTAAAAAATCCATCCAGCATACGCTGGTGGTAGTTTAAGTGTTTAAAAGATTGTTGGATTTTTTTCTATAATTACATCGGACCTTTCCGTCTCCTGGGACTTACAAGCAGCTACAACTTCCATGTCAGAATCTATTTTGATAGTTTTAATCTAATTAAATAAGTTTCCTCGTGGATTATTACTTCATATTATCCATTCCGAAATGTCCACTGGAAGACGCAGTACTTCGATCTCGCGGCTCTAAGTTTGATTGTTTTAAAGGCGAGTTGGGAATGTCTATTTTGGTACCAGGAAGGCACATCATCATCACCATCAAATCTTTCAATCCTTTGGATTATGGCTATCAGTTTTAGCGCTCCTTGATTGAGGTAGATTACTCATCGTTTTCTATTTTTGTTTTCTTTATAGTTTATCGTTTGTCTTGGCTGCTTTTGTTATTATTTTCCATTCCTTTAGTTTCCGGTATTTTACCCTCAAGTTCTCTATATTAACTGCCCTTATGTCTTCCTCAATTTCGTTTCTCCAAGTCTTTCTCGACCTGCCTCTTCTCCTTGGCCACAATGGGGTTTATTTTACCTTTTTCTTTTGATCATTTCCGTTTGGTTTTGGACTTAACTTGTCCTTCTGCTAAATCCATTGCTAAAACTTCTGATTCTGGTTTTCTGGATCCATTGATAACAACTTTGTTTTTATTGGTTGCTATCTTAGACCACACAATGATTTACCCATCCAAGATTTATTCAAAAATTGGCCAAAATCAAAAGTGGCAGATTTTCAATTTTTTCCATGAAGCCTTTGATGTCTTTCCCTGGTTCTTGGACATCCGGCTAGAATTTTGACTATACTGTGATTTGTAAACGCTCAGAGATGTAATGTTGATTTAACTCATGTTTCGGATCATCATTAAGTTTTTACTGAAAACAAATAAAATGTTGAAATGTCCTTTAGAGTATTGCATGCTTATTCTGTTAAAGACCACGTTACATACGAAGAGCTGTTCTAATCTCTCCATATTGGTACCATTTTTCGGATTGAATTGTTCAATGTTTCAACTTTGACTAAGGACTAATAGAATTCCATTGATTTTTTTATCAAACTTTGAAATTGACGATTTCTGACAAGCCCAATTTTTACGATTGGCTTGATTATGACTAAATATGGACAAGTTGGCATTAAGAGAGTCCAAAAGTACAAAAAAGATTAAGACTTTGCAAGTAGAATAGACACTGGAGAAAGGATAAAATGGTGATTGATGGCAAACATCCATCAATGGATACCAAAAGAGATAGGTTAGGTCTTTATTTAAGATTTTGCAAGTAGAATAGTTATAATACAGAAAAATTTGGTTCAAACCACCGGAGACAGGATAAAATGGTGAAAAGTGATGGCAAACATCCATCAATGGATACCAAAAAAGATAGGTTAGGTTAAGTTAGGTTAGGTTAGGTCTTTATTTAAGATTTCGCAAGTAGAATAGTTATAATACAAAAAAATTTGGTTCAAACCACCGGAGTCAGGATAAAATGGTGAAAAGTGATGGCAAACATCCATCAATGGATACGAAAAGAGGAAAAAACTCATACAGTCGATTGTTGTTTCATATCACGATGTTATAGACATCCTTTGAAGCGCCGCGAATGAATTTTTTCAGCTTTTCTTTGCACCAATGGACACGAGCATTTCTTTGAACCGTATCCAATGCGAATAATCCTTTTTGACAGCCAAATGTCATACAATCTTGAATGTATACGAGGGGAACAGACAATTTCGGACGACTTTCACAAAATTAAACCTGAAGCGAAGTGCGACGACGATTGAATTCGGAACAATGGTGGATCGAGGTGGTGCTTAATCACCAGAAGTCGAAGCGAGTTAATCGACACGCTTCTGTTGATCATAACACGAAAATGTTCGAGATTAAATTCCGTTTTATAACCAAAATGAAGGTTTCAAGTATCAAACAGCACACGTTCTGATTACGTTCACAATTAAAAATGTCGAACTTTATGATGGCGTAGTCAGTGTTGCCATATCTCAAAACTTGTGTAGCTACCCTCGTAAACAGTGAAAAATTTGTAGGGTATAAATACCTGTAACCACATGATGTACACCGATATGTATATTTAGTTGAAATAACGTAATTATGACACCTCTTGATAATAGGTAATTCTGGAAATGTTTCCATCGCTTTAAAAGCCCTAAAAAAAGATCACATTTAATAATAGTATACGAGGTAAAACGAAATAATGAACGATTATCAAATAAAATCGTGTATGAAGTAATTTTAATATTATACAGGGTGTTATTTAGAGGATATATTTTTTGTTTCATCCTTAATGTTCAATGAACGTACCGAATATATTATATACAGGGTGTAATATGCGAATTTTGATTATGTAACGAAATATTTCAAGATTTTTTTTTAATTTGATAATAGTATACGGGGTAACGCGAAGCTATTGACGAAAATAAAAAAAGTAATAAAACAGTAAATTACCATGATTTCCAATGATCACCATGGCCATCTGAAATACAATTCGATATCCACGTAACGGCGTGACACATCTCGTGAATCAACGTATCCCTCAATCTGTCGGCTCTATCTAATACCTTCGAAGACAAAACGATTCTCGCAGACCTTTCGATTTTTCCGTTACGTCTAGTGACCTTTTTGCAATAACAAAAACCCGCCGAACTTCTCATCCTATCGTTCCATTCTATCGGCATATCTTCCGGTAATATATTATCGAATACTTTATCGTTATAAAGTTTAAACAATTTTTTCGATAATTCGTTTTTGAATTTTTTAAAATTATTTCTGAAAATTCGAGCCGACATGTCACATTTCGAAATCGGCACATTTTCTGAAATAAAAAACGCAACCTTAATACCAAAAATAAACATATGTAGTATACAGGATGTCCTATCTACGTAATAATTACTATAGAATTCAATAAGTTTGAAACTTGGCGCATAGATGGCGGTAGAAAATTTTTTTTCGTTAGTATCGAGATCAAAAAAGTGGATTAATACCCTTCTGAGTGAAAAACAGACAAAACTGGTAACAAAACTCAAATTTTAGGTAATGGTACGACATATGTGGGATGTACTTGGTATTTAATATAAAATTAGTCATGGGGGATTATTATTTAGTGTTATTAGATAGATTGGGTGAAGAAATAGAGAAAAAACAACTCAAATTTGGCAAAAATGAAAACCGTGGCCACGTATTTTCCAAATCTGACCACCAGTGATTACTGAATAAATGTTTCTGGGAAATAAATTCGGAAATATACAACAGAAAAGTTGGAGGAATTTTGAATAATATTCATATCATTCTGTTTACACGAATAAAAAGAGATTGTTGAAAAAAAAATGTATGTTATTCAGTTAAATCTGACTTTTATCTACTTGAGAGCTTTTACAATTTTCAACACACTGTACCTCATCGAAGATTATGAAACATCCTTTATTTTGCATCAAATTTGAATTTATTTCCATAAAAACGCGTTATTGTAATATATTATACAGGGTATTTGAAAAATCGTTAACAATTATCAATGAAAATAATACTTTATGTGGAACCCTGTATAATTGAAAAGTTGTACAAGTTAAACGATCAATTGTCGCGTTAATTCCTCTCTTTTTACAACAATGTGTAATTGTAATATGTTATACAGGGTATTCGAAAAATCGTCAACAATGATTAATGAAGAAAGTAGTATTTTATGTACATCCCTGTATAATTAGAAACTTATATTAAATAAATGATCGTTTGTGGCGTTAATGACTTTCATGATTGTCTAAATTTATGTAAAAAAATTGTTCGTTAATATTCTTCAAATCTAATACAGAGTGTTGCTAAATAAAACAAGAAGAGTAGATTGAAAAGTTGCTGAAGAAAAGAAGAGTAGATCGAAATGTTACTAAAAAAGAAGAAAAGTAGTAGTTTGATATTAACTAAAAACGAAGAAAACTAGTACATTGAAAAGTAGTTAAAAAAGGAAGAATAGATTTGAAAGTTGGTAAAAAAGAAAAACAGTAGTGGTTTTAAATGTTGCTGAAAAAGAAATAAAATTAGATTGAAATGTTGCTAAAAAATAAGAAAACTAATATATTGAAAAGTAACTAAAAAGAAGAAAAGTAGTAAATTGAAAAGTGGCTAAAGAAACGAAGAAGAGTAGATTCAAATGTTGCTATGAAAGAAGAGGAGTATATTGGAATGTTGCTAAATAAGAAGAGTAGATTGAAATGTTATTACAAAAAATTCATTTGCAGATTGCTAAAATAAAAAAAAAGTAATAGATTGAAATGTTGCTAAGAAAGAAGGAGAGTAGATGAAATGTAGCTGAAACGAAGAAAAGTAGTAAATAGAAAAGTTGCTGAAAAAGGAGAGTGATTGAAACGTTGCTACAAAAAGAAGTAGAGTGAAATGAAAAGTTGCTGAAAAAGGAAAAAGAGTAGATTGAAAAGTCAGTAAAAACGAAGAAAAGTAGTGTATTGCAAAGTTGCTGAAAAAGAAATAGTTATTGAGAGTTAAATATTAGTTTTGGTCGAGATAATTAATAAAACTTACCTGATAAAGAAGCTAAAAAGCTAAAATAACCATCTTTTACATCGAGTTTCCTTTCAATTTTACTAACTTCCGCGTCCCATTCATTATCACTGGAACTAACATCAATAATTTTCTTCGTAGATGATGTAATCTTCTTTGTTATCTTTGTATTATCAGGTTTTGTTGAATGACATATATCGCTGTTACTAGTAGAAGATCTGTTTCTTTTACTATCAGCCGACTTGCCACTATTTGATTCAATGGAAATGTCACTTTTAATCCGATGTTGTTTTTTCTTCTCAGGTTTCCTTTTAGTGACATTTTCATCATTTTTCTCGTTTTCTTTATTTTCATTACTTCTAGTTTTGTTTTGGAAGTATTTCGATGTTGTTTTTGTAGTTTCGTCCTCGCTAGATTCGTCGTCGAATTTTAATTTCGTATGCGTGATTTTCCTCGGTGAATTTTCTGAATCTGTATCGGGATCACATAGATTTTTCAATTTTTCCAACCATGGTGATCGAACGTTTTGTTCTAATCTAGATTTTTGAGTTGTTTTGCTTATCAACTGAGTTTTCGATTTCTCTCTATCCAAATAAGGATTTTTGTATAAAAGAGATCGTTTCGATTTCCTGAAAATAAAAAAATTTAATCAAATTTTGGGCAAAAGGAAAATTAATATCTCTACCTGTCCGAAGTAATATTTTTGATACTAATGAGTTTAGTTTTCTTTCGGGGTTCAGTTTTTGATAAAATTAGATCTTTATTTACCCTCCAAGAGTTGCCGTAAAGTTCGTCTAAAACCCCCAATGCTCCAGTTATACCCACGTTATCTAAAAAGACAAGATTAAATAATAATTTTGTCCTATCTCAGCCCCCTCTTTTTTTTGACCTGGCAAAAAATTTATCTTCCGGCATGACAACAATCCCAAGCATTCCTAAAAAACCCAAAAACCAAAAAACGAGGGTACACGATATTATTAAATTACCTGTTTCTTTTTCATTTTCATCTTGATTATCTATTGAAACCAAATCTCTTTCAGGTTCGTCATTCAATGTAGTCCCTGCATTTCTATTTACAACATCCTTAACTGCTTCTAAGCGACTTTTTAAACTTCGATTTTGAATTTCGAATGAGTCTTCTATAATCAAATCTTTTAATGAATTTTCTATTATATCATCTACATCTGTACTATCAGTTTCATCTATCTAAATGAATAACAACTAAAAAATCGTCAATTTCTTATTACAAAATATCAACTTACCTTCGGTTTGTTATTCTTAACGAATAACTCGTTAAATTTCTTATCACAACCTTGATGAAAAGTAGAATTAACAGCAGTACCTTTATTACTAGCAAGAAAGTTATTTTCATTAACACTATTGTAAATAGTTGATAATTCTGTATATTCTGAACAACTTGTTTCATTTTCTTGATTAACTTTTGCTACCCAATTTGATATGGCGTTAAACTTATCTTTAGTTAATGAAGCTGTTGGTTTAGTGTTTGCATCTTCAATATCAACTGAACTAGAATCAGTTGAGCTATCAGAAATTTCAATAATCGATTTATTTTTATCTTCTTCGTGAACAACTTTTACAGATTGAAATCCTGGTTAAAAAAGAATTTTTTTTAAAATTACGAAATTATAACAATTCAATAAAAAAATTTGTTTACCATTGTTACTAGAAGATTCATAAGATTTGGTGCTATAATTTTCGACTATATTAATATCCTGATTACTTTCTGTAGCTATATATTTATCGTAAATAGAATTTCTTCTAATATTTTTCTTTAATGCTAATATTGACGCACCTCGAACTACAAGTTTTTATAACACTTAAACAAATAATTTTTGAAAAAAGTAAAAATTACCTTTTCTAAATTTGTTTTCCCCTGCTTTTAATTTAACTTTTATTTTCGGTGACATCGTACTTAGAAGATTAAATGAATCATCCATTATTTATATTTACTAATAAGTATTTTAAAATTTAAAACACCATTAGATTAACTGTCAAAGACCATAACCTCACTAGCTTTTAAATTTAAAAAGTGATATTTAAAACACAGACTTATAATTCGTAGATTGTGCAAATATTTAAGAAAAAAGAGAGGATTGCTCAACCAATAAAATTCTAATATTATTCCTCCTGATAACGTATTAAAATCAATAGAATTTTATTATAATAATATCAAATAAATTCATTTATGAAGTTATTATTAATTATTAACCATTTTATACATATTCGTTTTAACAACACGTATTCTGTCTCTGTGTGCCGTCAATGTCAAAAACTTGGTTAGACAGATCACCTATCAGCTGATAGCAGTTGTTCGCGAAATGTCTGCTAGTTGTTGGAATATTATCTGAGTTCAAATTAGATTTGACAAGGACAAAATAAAACACTATTTGTTTATAATTTATATAATTGTCAATCATAATATACGTCAAAAGTGCTGTGTAAAACCATCTTAGATTTGACCAATCAGGAATCTACAGAAATACAAAATTAAATTCAAATTAATCCTCCTAGTTTAAAAACGATTTCTATAATGTAACGAAAGAAAATCGAATGCGTCGTCTAATGCTGTTGTGTCTATGGTTACAAATTAATATTGACGTATGTCAATGCTGACATTGACATAATTATTTATAATTATTTTGGATAATTAAAGTTATTAAATAAAATTTTGAATTAGAATTGTAGAATATTATGGTTACTAAATTCGATTTATTTTTAACTATTGCAACTGCTGGTAAAATTTTCAATTTTGTTATCGCTGTTACCACTGTAATAACTCTTGATTTCTGTGATGATAAATCTATGTAATACATTGTGGTTCGCCACTACTGAGATAATTCTGTGAACTACTGTATTAAACAAGTCAATTGCTTCTTTATATAGAAATGCAGCTGCTGTCACCAGTACAGAAAATGTATAAAAGTCAGATAGTTTCTGCTAATGAAGAAGAGTGGGCGATCTCTATTTTCCAAATTGAGATTCTCCGTCGGAGGTGTACCTAGGGTTAAAGGGGAATTCGGCAGGGTTCATAATAGCATTGTGGGCGACCAAGGGGCCTTCAGATAGGCCCACTTGACTTTACCAAAGACTGATGTTTATCTTTTATAGGTTCATGTTTATCACAATATTTATTTCTATTGCTTAATTTGATTCACATCTTGTATTACAATTAACATCTTGTATTACAATAATTAGTTTATGGTTTAGTCACTTTTTTCTGAATAATACTGAGATCTCATTCAACCTCACATTGTTAAAAGACTTCGTCATATCTACAATTCACAAGTATGCAGGTAGATTTTTTTTTGATAATGAGTATTGTGTCGATGATGGATCTGCTCTTTTGGAAGCCTTGTTCTTGTAAACTTATGGTTTAGGTGATTTTTTCTATTATAGTTGTCGTGAATGCTTTGGGAGTGTCAAAATTTTATGGAAAATTATCAACTTACCTTGTTTATAAGCTCCTACAATAATAAATTTTCTAATAGGAATGGTAGGAATAATTAAAATCGAAATTTTCCTTACAACTTTATTAAATCACAAACTTTTCATGCGATTTTACATAGAAGACGCACAAAATGTAAATTTTCAACATTCAGTTTTGGATGATAAAAATTTAAAAAATCATAAAACGAACCAAAAATCAATTTATCTAAAAAATATAAATTCTAAATTTAAACAAAAATAATTGAAATTCACGAAATTTGTAAATTACAATAGATTTTTGGGTAGCTAAAACCGATTAAAGTATAAATGACATTGAAACGAGAAAAGAATCAAAGGGAATTAAAGAAATGGGATGATAAAATACAAATACTCAATAACAATGAAAAAAAGATTAACAAACATTGGAAAATAACCCACAAAATCGAGTACGGCTGATAAGGGGTCCTGTAGGGACGAAATAGTAGTGAATGTGGGAGTATTGGTAGATATATAGCTGGAACTATGGAAAAAAAATTAATAAAAACGTAGAGGAAGCAGAGAAAATTGATACAAATAAAAGACAAAGGATAATCAGTCAAGGTTTAAATGGAAAAGGAGCTAATAATATACAATATAAAACAGTCGAACATTTATATATATACAATTTATTTTAAATGTATACAAAAATATTAAGACACTACAAAAGGCAAAGACAGGATTTGAAAAATCGAAATTTAATTGATTGCAGTACAAATTTTGAACACACTTTGTATAGTTAGCAAATATACGCATATACAGGAGAAATCTAGAGCTAGATAGTGATAAATCAAATCGAATAAACCTGAAAATTAATATTAAACTTTTCTCTCAGCAGAAAGTTAATTAATCCTACTGTAACGTGAGTTTACAACCCTTTATCCCTTCAAGAACTCGATTAAATAACACATTACACTCTTTAGAGGACAGATGGAAGGGAAATATTGATCTAAATGGATATATTGAGATGATTTAATAAAAAATACTACCAATGGTACCACATTATCTGTTTTAGTAGTCGCAGCCTTTTGTTAGCACCATTCAGGATACATACTACTGACGAAATCAGTAACGGACATATAAAAAGGTTAAAAGTCATCCTTTCATGATTGAAGAAACGATTTAAACGAAAAAATCCAGGATCTATAAAGAAAATGATTTCTGTTGACTCCGTAATCAATTATATCCCGAAACCCTGTAACGCTAAAATCTTTTTTTTTCTTAATTATCACAGAAAATCATGTTACACAACACTAGAAGAAAAAAAAATATGTCGTTCTCTAAAATTTGGTTAGGAATAACATCGTTAATTTATTTATTCATATGATTAGAGAACAAACTGATCGCCTTTCCTTTTAATAACCTAATTATTAATTTAATCACATATGAATTGTAGCTGCCGTGTATCTGGCTTCTCCTCTTCTCCATCCCCATTGGCTGGGTCGATACTACAACAAAAAACACAGATTCACCTTCCGTCTTAAGTCAATATTCACTAATATTAATGAAACACCTTATATACTATTACAAATCTATCTATATACTATATCAAAAAAATATTTAGTGGAGACCATGGAACATAACCATAAATTTTATTTCTGGGAAAGAAGAATATTATTGCAATGAAGTTAGGTTATATGTTATTCTTCTTAGAGGTTAGGTTATAAGTTCTACGGGTTGTTATTCTTAATTTGAGGTTAGGTTATATATTCAAGAGGTTAAGTCACTCTTCTTTAGGTTAGGTATATGTTTATAAGGTTATGTTATTTTTCTTTGAGGTTAGGTTGTACATTCCAAAGGTTATGTTGTTTTTCTTTGAGGTTAGCTTATATGAAATTCTTGTTCTGTTAATAAACACAGTTCAAAAGTAGAAAATTGATGAATTTCTGAAGTTGTCGAATATTCTGGCGTGTTCTCTGAATGTTCTAGACCGTATCTGAAGAAACTAGAGAGACATTGAAGAGAAATTCGATTCAGGTAAAGAATCAGTGCACGGTATGAGAGAAAGAAGGGATTGACATATGGGAATGAAGGAAAATGTCAAAATTTCTATAAATCATTATTTTTTTAGATGTATTCCAGACTGTAAGTGGAGAATATAGAAAAAGATTCGAGAGATAATCGAATTGGATATAAATCGAAGAACGATGGGGAAAAAAGAAGAAAATGACATATAGGGATTGAGAAAAACGTCAAAATTTGTGTCCAATCCTTAGTCTCTGTTGATAAAAAAATTAAATTACAAAAAAGAAAAAAATTACATGGGATTTGTGTGTAAACGTCAAAATTTCTTTGAAATCCCTTTCTTCTGCCCATAAAAATGTTTCAAACTACAAAATTGTTCAATTTGTGAAGTTATTCTTCTGTCTCTTTTGTAATTTGGCCTTTACCTATATAATAACAAAGTTGCCGAGTATTCTGGAGGGTTCCATAAGTTTTCTAGACTATTATATAAGAATCTCGAAGAAAATTCACAAGAAAATGAGATTGGGTACAAATGCAAAGCGCAAAGGAAGATAAAGAAGTAATAAAAATGTTAAAAATTTGTCCAATTTGGTGTTTTTCTTCTGTCTCTTTTGTAATTTGACCTTTAACTATGTAATAACGAAATTATCGAATCTTCTAGAATGATCTAGAAGTTTTCCAGACTATTTTTGAGGAATCTAGAAGAAGATTCGAAAGAAAACGGGATTGGGTACAAAAGCGAACAAGAGTTAAAGAAGAAATTGACAGGTAGAAATATGGAAAAAAGTCGAAAATTTTTTAAAATCCTTTTTCTTCCCCAATAAAGATGTTAAAAACTACAAAATTGTCAAATTTTAAATGTTATTCTTCTGTCTCTTCTGTAATTTGGCCTTTACCTATATAATAACAAAGTTACCGAATATTCTAGAAGTTTTCCAGAGCATATTTGATAAATATAGTAGAAAATTCGTCAAAATTTTTTTAAAATGTACCGTTTTGTCAATAAAAAAATTCAAAACCAGCAAAATGTTAGATTATTCTGAAAATTCCCAGGAGTATTTCAAACTTTACTTGTATAATCTAGAAGAATGTCGAAAGTTAATCGAATTATATAGAAAAGAAGAATTTGATATATAGGAACTTGGAAAAACGTCAAAATTTATGTAAAATCCTCGATCTATTATCAAAATTGTTAAATTGGTTGAGATATATTCTTCTTTTTTCAATAATTTAGCATTAAACAGGTAAGGAATATTCTGAGGTTGTTCTAGAAATGTTCCAGACTCTTCTTGAATAATCTAGATGTATATTGGAAACAAGAACGATTTTTAGTATAAGAGCAACGTTTTAATGAAAAGAAAATAAAAATTAACGATAGAGATTTCAAAAATTATCAAATTTGGTTGAGTTATTCTTCTTTTTCCCTTCAAATTTGGCCTTTTCCCTAGTAAGTTATCGAATATTCCGCCGAGTTCTAGTCGTTTTTCAAAAGAGTATTAGAGATAAAATCAAATTAGGTAACCAAGACACACAAAACCGGAAAAATTGAGAATTTTTCACGAAGAAAAAACCAACTTACTCTAATTAAAATTTGTCCGCTGGTAGTATGCGGATTCCTGTAAGCGTAAAACACCCAGAAGGTCAATCCTGATACCATCCCGATCAAAAACAATATGGCCAATATACCGGACATCCCGACGTCGTTTTGCGCACCGGATCCGACGACTTTTCCCGCCAAAGCCATTTTATCCGGATCGTCTTTAACCGATTCTTGAGTATCGTGATTGAAAATATAAGAATTGTCGACGTTCGGACACAAAGAGACGCTTTTGAATGCGGTTTTATCGCACTGGTGCGACAGCCAATTCTGACGGTGCCTGTCGTAACCCTGCGAACACTTATCCAAAGCCGAACACCAGAAACACTAAAAAATAAAAAAATTAATCAATCACGTGACACTTTGAATGATGCAATGGTACCAACTTCGAAATTCAATTTCCTCGATAGACACGAATTGCAATCTTGGGCATCCAAACACGTCGGAAGTGCTTTTAACACGATCGAGGTCCAATCTTTTATGTAGGTCTTGTTGAAATTCACCCTGTCGTATTCGTATATAGTTTTTCTACGTACAACTGGAAATTAAAATGATTTTTAACAATTTTAACGACGGTGGAATTAGCAACTTACGGAATACAGTTTGGTCCATTATGTAGGCGTCGGATAAACCGACTTTGACCGGATGATGTAGCTCTTGGATTTGATCTACGAGTAGAGGTACCTTCTTGTAAACGAAGATGATATCGCCGTTATCGAATAAGGTAACTTGGAAGGTGAATTCGCCGTCTTCGGGTTTATCTTGTAGGACGACTTTTTCCCATTCGACGGTGAAGGCAGTACCGTTGTCGTGGTACTTGATGAAACTGGTGTTCGATATGCTGGTATCGAAATTGGCCATCAGCGGCGCTATGTATTGCGTCGCGGCTAACCAAGTGTGCACGTAGTCGCCGGTGTAAAGGAAACCTCCGGTGGCTATGGTCACGTTCTTTATCAAATGTCCGTAAAACGGGAAATTGAATGATAATTTCACGGTCTGGAAAAGGTGATTGGGAAATTAAAGCAAATGCCAGAATAATGGATATTGTGTAACGGTACACTTTGATCGTGTTATTGTAAACTCCATAAATGGTTAGAAATAATCAATTTGTGATGACAGAAATTAGGTAACGATGTCACTGTATCATCAATTATGTATATCAATAATTAGGGGGTTGAATGAGATTGAAGAATCGTGAATCTACTACGTAAAACTGTTACTGAGAACCCAAAATATGAAAATTTCACCAAATTATAGAGCTCTTTATCTGATAATTAGAAAACTAGAGCAAGAAATTGTTAATTCAATGATTAGAAAGATAAAAAGGAAATTGAGAGACCTTGGTTCATCTAAAATCAATGATTATAGCACACCTTGTATATTGAGAACTAGAGTTTACAAAATCATGAAATTTACAACAAATTATAGAGTTCTTCTTCTGATAATGATGGAAATAGAGCAAAAAACTTTTAATTCAAAGATTGGAGAGATAAAAGAGAAATTGAAAGACATTGGTTCATATGAAATCAATATTAATAGCACACCTTGTATATTGAGAACTAGAGACTACAAAATCATGAAATTTACAACAAATTATGGAGCTTTTCTTCTGATATTGAAGGAAATAGAGCAAAAAACTGTTAATTCAATGGTTAGAAAGATAAAAAGGAAATTGAGAAATATCGGTTCATCTAAAATCAATAATTATAGCACACCTTGTATATTGAGAACTAGAGACTACAAAATCATGAAATTTACAACAAATTATAGAGCTCTTCTTCTGATATTGATGGGAATAGAGCAAGAAATTGTTAATTCAATGATTAGAAAGATAAAAAGGAAATTGAGAAATATCGGTTCATCTAAAATCAATAATTATAGCACACCTTGTATATTGAGAACTAGAGACTACAAAATCATGAAATTTACAACAATTTATGGAGCTTTTCTTCTGATATTGAAGGAAATAGAGCAAAAAACTGTTAATTCAATGATTAGAAAGATAAAAAGAAAATTGAGATATATCGGTTCATCTAAACTCAATAATTATAGCACACCTTGTATATTGAGAACTAGAGACTACAAAATCATGAAATTTACAACAAATTATAGAGCTCTTCTTCTGATATTGAAGGAAATAGAGCAAAAAACTGTTAAATCAAAGATTAAAAAGATAAAAAGGAAATTGAGAGATATCAGTTCATCTAAAATTAATAATTATAGCACACCTTGTATATTGAGAACTAGAGACTACAAAATCATGAAATTTACAACAATTTATGGAGCTTTTCTTCTGATATTGAAGGAAATAGAGCAAAAAACTGTTAATTCAATGATTAGAAAGATAAAAAGAAAATTGAGATATATCGGTTCATCTAAACTCAATAATTATAGCACACCTTGTATATTGAGAACTAGAGACTACAAAATCATGAAATTTACAACAAATTATAGAGCTCTTCTTCTGATATTGAAGGAAATAGAGCAAAAAACTGTTAAATCAAAGATTAAAAAGATAAAAAGGAAATTGAGAGATATCAGTTCATCTAAAATTAATAATTATAGCACACCTTGTATATTGAGAACTAGAGACTACAAAATCATGAAATTTACAACAATTTATGGAGCTTTTCTTCTGATATTGAAGGAAATAGAGCAAAAAACTGTTAATTCAATGATTAGAAAGATAAAAAGAAAATTGAGATATATCGGTTCATCTAAACTCAATAATTATAGCACACCTTGTATATTGAGAACTAGAGACTACAAAATCATGAAATTTACAACAAATTATAGAGCTCTTCTTCTGATATTGAAGGAAATAGAGCAAAAAACTGTTAAATCAAAGATTAAAAAGATAAAAAGGAAATTGAGAGATATCAGTTCATCTAAAATTAATAATTATAGCACACCTTGTATATTGAGAACTAGAGACTACAAAATCATGAAATTTACAACAATTTATGGAGCTCTTCTTCTGATATTGAAGGAAATAGAGCAAAAAACTGTTAAATCAAAGATTAAAAAGATAAAAAGGAAATTGAGAGATATCAGTTCATCTAAAATTAATAATTATAGCACACCTTGTATATTGAGAACTAGAGACTACAAAATCATGAAATTTACAACAAATTATGGAGCTTTTCTTCTGATATTGAAGGAAATAGAGCAAAAAACTGTTAATTCAATGGTTAGAAAGATAAAAAGGAAATTGAGAAATATCGGTTCATCTAAAATCAATAATTATAGCACACCTTGTATATTGAGAACTAGAGACTACAAAATCATGAAATTTACAACAAATTATAGAGCTCTTCTTCTGATATTGATGGGAATAGAGCAAGAAATTGTTAATTCAATGATTAGAAAGATAAAAAGGAAATTGAGAAATATCGGTTCATCTAAAATCAATAATTATAGCACACCTTGTATATTGAGAACTAGAGACTACAAAATCATGAAATTTACAACAATTTATGGAGCTTTTCTTCTGATATTGAAGGAAATAGAGCAAAAAACTGTTAATTCAATGATTAGAAAGATAAAAAGAAAATTGAGAAATATCGGTTCATCTAAAATCAATAATTATAGCACACCTTGTATATTGAGAACTAGAGACTACAAAATCATGAAATTTACAACAATTTATGGAGCTTTTCTTCTGATATTGAAGGAAATAGAGCAAAAAACTGTTAATTCAATGATTAGAAAGATAAAAAGAAAATTGAGATATATCGGTTCATCTAAACTCAATAATTATAGCACACCTTGTATATTGAGAACTAGAGACTACAAAATCATGAAATTTACAACAAATTATAGAGCTCTTCTTCTGATATTGAAGGAAATAGAGCAAAAAACTGTTAAATCAAAGATTAAAAAGATAAAAAGGAAATTGAGAGATATCAGTTCATCTAAAATTAATAATTATAGCACACCTTGTATATTGAGAACTAGAGACTACAAAATCATGAAATTTACAACAATTTATGGAGCTTTTCTTCTGATATTGAAGGAAATAGAGCAAAAAACTGTTAATTCAATGATTAGAAAGATAAAAAGAAAATTGAGATATATCGGTTCATCTAAACTCAATAATTATAGCACACCTTGTATATTGAGAACTAGAGACTACAAAATCATGAAATTTACAACAAATTATAGAGCTCTTCTTCTGATATTGAAGGAAATAGAGCAAAAAACTGTTAAATCAAAGATTAAAAAGATAAAAAGGAAATTGAGAGATATCAGTTCATCTAAAATTAATAATTATAGCACACCTTGTATATTGAGAACTAGAGACTACAAAATCATGAAATTTACAACAATTTATGGAGCTCTTCTTCTGATATTGAAGGAAATAGAGCAAAAAACTGTTAAATCAAAGATTAAAAAGATAAAAAGGAAATCGAGAGATATCAGTTCATCTAAAATTAATAATTATAGCACACCTTGTATATTGAGAACTAGAGACTACAAAATAATGGAATTTATACCAAATTATAGAGCTCTTCTTCTAATATTGATGGAAATAGAGCAAAAAACTTTTAATTTAAAGATTAGAGAGATAGAAGAGAAATTGAAAGACCTTGGTTCATATGAAATCAATAATTATAGCACACATTGAGTATTGAGAACTAGAGACTACAAAATCATGAAATTTACAACAGACACAATAAAAATTATACCAAATTATGGAACTCTTCTTCTGATATTAATAAAACTATAACATCAAGTTGTCATTTGATGGATTGGAAAGATATAACAAAAATTAAAAGACCTAAATATGATAATAATTGCACACCTTGTATATCAAACACCTATGGCAACAAAAATACGAAAATTGCGGCAAATTATGAAACTTCTCTTCTCAAATTAATAAAAGTGGAACGAGATGCTGTCAATTCAAAAATTAGAAAAAAATAATTTAAATTGAAAGACCCCGTTTCATCTAAATTTAATAATAATTGCACACCTTGTATATTAAGAACCTACAGCAAAAAAAATTATAGAACTTGCAAAGCTATTCAAGATAAATTGATGACAAATGACAAAAAAAATATTAAAGAAATCTCACAACGTAACTTTAACGTCTTGTATTTCATAAACCATTCAAAATATAATACTAATAATAATAAATTTTAAACAAATGTAAATAACGAAAAACAAAACTTACTGCTGCTCTTCGATGAGAATTCGATAAAATATCATTGACTTTAACTTCAGGTATATCTGACATGTTCACCCAGTAAGATCGCCCAATATTGGGATCATCAAATATGGATGTATTATAAAATAAGTTTGGATCCTATAAAATCAAATTGATATCATGCTATAACCAAAACGTCGGATATAAAATAATTGGAAAAATATCTGCAGCAGTCACGCGAGCCACGAATGCCTCGCAGCCATGTTGTTTTGCATAGAACGTCGCGAAGAGCTGATCGGGGATTGAGGCGACTCTGTACTTTCATCCTCGCCTGCTCAGTGTGCGTTCGCACAACACCGAGTCCAGTTTGGTCTACAAGAACATGCTTCTGACGTAGACTTAGCTGATCCTTTTGAGGACCTTGATGTTTTTGGCGAAAATGATACCTGCCTTTAGGTTATTTGTACTTATAGAGTGGAATTTGGAACAATTCTCGTGGTAAATGTCATTGAGATTTGTTATTAATCAAACTATTTGATCTAGACATAAACAACTTCCGGAGACGTCCCTTCCAAATGTAGATACAGAGCAAATTTACCACGGCAAGCAGCCGGGGGAACCTTTCAAAGTTTCTTCATAAGATGTGACCATAGATAATTGGTTCACGTCAATTTTTCCGCGGAAAGAAATTGACATTGGTTGGAACATTTGTGGTATCATATTGTACGAAGAAAAATTTGTAATTTTGGTTAGTACCATGCATCCCGATCTGAAAATTGATCCTGATGATGGTGATTCATGTGAAACAGAGATTTTATCGTTCTAGAATAAAATTAAAGTAGGTGTGGAATCAGTGGATCAAATATGACTGTTCAAGAAACAATAAGACCTGATCTATGGTAATATTACCTTCTTTAACCGCGAATAAGGAAACTTCTGGATACACAATGTCTTCCTAATGATCTGAAAGCTAAGGCTCTTGGGTATTGAAGATCCTCTATGGTTGCAGCAAGTTCCAAGAGATAACGGGGTGGGTTGCTGCTACATGTGCGACCTAGTGCGAGATCGTTGTTCTCGGAAGTGCGGCTCGGATGTCCAGAACATTATGCCGTTGTGTGTCGTGTTTTTGTTTTATTTTAACAAAAAACTGTCGTAACAAAAAATGTAGTGTACAAAAAAATTTTCTACAAAAAAGGTCTTCGACATTTTTTCGTTGGAGCCACTATTTCTGTGTAAATCTCCCTCAAAGCCGAAAGCCGGAGAATCAGCTCGCAATTTACGATCCAGGCGCACATGGAAACTGCTCTAGCTCTTGGAAAACTATTTCGTTTTTGAAAAGTCGAAACGCATCATGGAATATTGACCACATAAGAACTCGAAGTTTCAATTCTACGTAGTTTTCGAGTTATTCGCGATTCAAAATATTTTTGAGCGTTCAAACCCATTTTATAGTGAAAATTTTGAGGTTAGGAAAAAATTGATACCTATTTTTGTACAGAATGTTGTGCTCGACATTTTTTAACTCGGCATTTTGTGTCGAAATCCTCGTAGTTTTCGAGTTATCCGCAACTCAAAATGTTTTTGAGTACATGAACCCATTTTACGGTGAACATTTTGAGGTTAGGAAAAATGCTTGAAGACCAATCTGTAGAGAATTTTATGCAGTACATTTTTTGCTGCAGTACTTTTTTTGTAAGGAATTTGAATCCGGCACTTTTTTTCAAATTTTACGTAATTTTCGAGTTAATCGTGATTCAAAATATTTTTTTGTGTATAAATCCATTTTAATGTGAAAATTTTGAGGTTAGGAACAAATAGCAAGAATACTTTTTTGTAGTTTAGGTCCCTGCACTTTTTTTCGAATTTTGCGTAGTTTTCGAGTTTTCGCGATTGAACATAGTTTTGAGCGTTTAAACCCATTTCGTAATGGAAATTTTGAGGTTAGGAAGAAATACCACAAATACTTTTTTATAGAGAATTTTGCGCTCTACAGTTTTGGTTCCGACACTTTTTTTCGAATTTTACGTAGTTTTGGAGTTATTAACGATTCAGAATATTTTTGAGTTTCAAGTTCCAAAATTTCGAAAATCCGTGCCGTTGCTAAACTAATTTAAGGTTTTAGCTCAAAATCGCGTAATTTGCAGTACTAGTAACCCGCTCGACTGCCGCAGGTTTAAATACCTAACAATCCGTGTCAGTTAAAAAATTCTAGGTTATATCAAAATAGAAAAATCAAAACAGATACAAATAAAACACTTACAGTTTTCGAAGCTGTAACATTATGTTTGGATAAAGATTCGTTGAATTTTTTACTTCCTTCTTCGGTATCCAAATCGCTCGGTATGTTGAAATCGTTGTAAATATCATCGTTGATTTCAATAACGTTTGTCTTTGTTGTACTTTTGTTAACTGTTTTGTTAACAACGTTTGTTGTATTGGTGTTATTCGTTTTTAGAAAAATTGTTACATTCGACGATGGTGTTGAAGTAACTGCTGTTATATTACGTCTGATTCCCGTACCGTTTTCCCCCAGATTCCTAGTCAGGGGATGTTCTAAGAGAGATATGTTGGTGTAGGTTTTTTCTATAGGTACAGTCACAATCTAAATATAAAGAAAATTTAATAAAATCATACAATAATTGTCGAAATAAAAAAAAATATTCGTTTAAAAAAATTTTTTAGGTTTATTGGAGCTGGTCCTGATATAGGAACTGCTCCTCTGCAAGGCTGGGATTGTGGTGGTTGCGTGGGGTTGTGCTGTCCTAGCTGAAAGAAGTAAAGTTACGACCATTGGCCAAAAGAGGACGAAAAAAGAACTCTAGCAAGTGAAAAAGGATTTTTCCTTAACGTCGGTTATTTGGCTGGTAAACCGCTTCACCAGGTTACAGAAAATTTGCAACGTCGACGATGTTGTCGAAATAATCCCAAAATATTGTGAAACAAGATAAATTATAGGCCTATTTATATAGCTGCCAGAGTTATCAAAAAAGCTCTTTGTATTTAAGAACCAGATGCGATTGAAGGTAATCAAAGTTTGAACATTCAAACAATTCTGCAAATTTCGAAATCAATGGCAATCAAATAGTGCCAGATCAGGGCTGTATGGTGGATGTGGCATCACTTCCCAGTCAAGCTCCAACAGTTTCCCACGAGTTGTGTCAGACATGTGTGAGGTCTTGCATCATCATGGTGATAATTCTGGCCGTTTTTCTTCGGTTGCTTCATCCAGTTTCATTAATTGTTGACAGTAAACATCAGAATTGATCGTTTGGTTCCTTGGAAGCAGCTCAAAAAACACACCAAACTGACAGTATGAGCTATTAAAGGTGTGCCATTTTAAAAAATGAGAGTTTGTTATTTACAAAATTCGAAACTCACACCGTAAGAAAAAGACATCAAATATTTCCTAAATCGTGCGGAAATCAAATAGGTCGATATCGTGAAAGTTGCCACTAAATCAAAAAACGCAATAAAATATAGAGTGTTTCATTTGAAATTTCAAAGTTAATGTCGATACTAGAGAATTGGGACACCCTGTATAATCCAAAGGTCAACAATCTAAAAACTCCTTAAATACAAAGAGCTCTTTTGATAACTCTTACAGGTTTTGAGAGGTCACCTCATGTTTGAGGCCCTGTTATTTAGACGAAGCCATTCATTCACGAATTTTTCGGGTGTGCACAAGTTTGTGTGCACACAAGTCGAAAAAAATGAATTCGCCGCAAAGTCTGTCGAAAAAAAAAATGTTTAGAGAACATCTCTGCATTATTAAGAGAAGACGGGATTGCTCTCTATAAAGTTGTATGGATTTTCTCCCAATAGAAGGAAAAAAAAAAATTTTGAGTTTCAAATCAGTGTACAATTCGAGGATTTCGAGAAGTAGGAATTCTGAGCAGAAAATTAAATTAATTACTGCAAGAGGGCTAATTTAAGACCTAAAAAATTGTGGAAGATGAATTTAGAGGGGATATTGCACAAGATGGCGGTCCTCTAAGGTATGTAGGTCATAAGGGCTATAAAGACCATTTAACAAAAGGCAAAAGTGCATTCGAAAATACTGTTTTCTTTTACCTTTTTTGTATTTGTTTCGTTTGTTTCGTTGTCCGGAACATTTGATGTTGTAGTGGAGTTGGATTCGTATTTAGTAGAATTGGAAACGTCCCTTTTAAAAAGGTTGTGGGGCTTATTTTCTTCCAGTAAGTTAAAAGCGAGTTGATACGAATTGTCGTACGTGTCTTCCAAATCGTACCGATCCAATACTGTAATAACAAATTTTATACCGGTCAAAAACTTAAAAAAAAAATAAATTGAAAATCTATTTTTATGAAAAAGATGAATTAGAGGTACGTGCCGACTGTCAACACGTGTCTATTATCTGATAAATACATCGGGTCGTTAAAAATAATCCACAACACGTGTATATTATCCGGAAATTGTCGCTTCGGAATTAAATATGAATACATTTCCGTCTTAACTACATGAAGAATAGAATCAAATTTTTATAGGTTATAAAGTAGGATTAACGATTATAAATTCAATTTATTCGAAAAGAAAACAGTCTTTTACTAAACTGGAGTTGAATCTCACAATTATTGTATAGTGACTCATATTGTGAAGCGATTCGATACGCCAATCAAATTAGACGTTCACCCTGTATTAAAAAATTGTTTTTAATACTTAGATCGAACTCATGGCTATTAAAAAGAAGACTTTTAGGTCATGAGTCAATTAAAATCAGGAAGAATTCTATGGAAATGATTTTACGTAGTGTTTCACAAATTTTACAAACTCAAGGCTCCATTTAGGTTTGTTCAAATTTCCGCGTGGCGTGAGGAATTTTCTGTCGTTGAAAGTAATGAAAATGAAAAATTTCACTTTACTATGAACCAAAACAAATTTTAATGTCTTTAATAGTGACTTATTCCCTCATCTGACATTGATAACAGCTTGAAAACTACGAGGCATGCTTTGGATCAGATTTTGGATCAGGTTCTGAGGAAAGATGTCCCATTCCTACACAAGTATGTAGCGAATTTCTCTTGAATTTCTAGGAGCAGGCACGTGTCATTCCAATTGTATCTGGACTGTCGGCAGGTCAAACAAACTGCGTCATTTGAGCTTCGTCAGGACACTCGGTAACTCCGAGCAGTGTGGGGTCGTGCATAAAGGTTGCGTGTCGTCTCCAGGAATAATCCTAGCTCCGTCTGAGCGTCCCCATACCATAACCAGAGTGTCCCGTCTTTGTTCTGCGCCATAACTTGAGTAGTCATAGATTTTGAAACATCTACATATTTTGATCCAACCAAAATCTACTCTTTGGAATCTGGAATAGTCTGGAATAGTCTTTTATCTTATTGCATCTGTTTGCAGTCAACAAAATGTCAAATGCTTCAGATATCAGTTGCACTGATTATTCTGGATCGTTGGAAATCTCATTGGGATGAAGGAAACTCATTGTTTCAGTTAATCGGAACGCCAAGGGGCGTTTTGACAAAAATTTGGAAACCGTTTACTCCAACAGTTTCTACAATCATTGCGAAAGATCAACATGTTCTTATTCAGAATTGAAATCAGGTCTTCAGAAAGAAACAGAGTTAAGGCCAATCACATCGAAATTTTTTAACGAATGGCTCTAGTTCTTCGGATAAGGACTGAAACAAGCCTTTGAACAAATTGTAACATGCTTTCAAGTTAGGCAACCATAGATACGTGAGCCTTAAGAGTGCAGGTTCAACATGTTGTACGATGCGATTTTCGAGATCTGTGGAAGGTTTTTGATCTATACAAATACCAATTTGCTGGGCCTTATGACAGAATACGCCATTCCAATGTTGTCCAAGCGAGCTCGTACAAAATTCAATTCGTTGTTCATGGAAAAGCGACGATCCAGTAGCTCTAGTTCGAAAAGATGATCCAGCAGCAAAGGAAAACTGCAGTGACCGTTCGGTTTCTTTGGAAACGAGAAAGCGGGCATCTCTAGCCGCTGTAGTATGAATGAAACTAGGTACTACACATCATAACATATCTGAAGTAGTAACAAAGAAAGTAAATAAAGTAGGTAGTGGCAATTATTTTTAGACGTTACACCAAAACTCTTCAAAGGAGTTCGATTTGAATTCAATCTTTAAAGAAATATCCTTGTAAATTGATCCAATACCCACATTCCATTTTTGATATTATGGATAGGAATATATTCATCAGAATCGTCATTATTAGTTTTGAAAGATACTACAAAAACTCGTCTTTTAAAGATAATTCATTTTCTTCATTAAACTGTTTCAATGAAAACTTTGGATCTGGAAATTATGTATGTGTATTGGTAGCTGATTCCACAGGCTTGCACTGCTTCAAAGAAATGGTAAAACCTAAGCTATCAAAGTTTTTAATCAACCCTGGATCGCCTATCACCGATCTGTTACTGTCTACGGACCTTAGTTAGCCAGGACGACTAATTTGATCGGTTTTGCACCAGCGTTGACCTCAAACCTTTCCGAGATGTTTCCATCGATAGCGACCTGGATGGTTCCGTCTTTGAGCAAGCTACTGAGCCAATATATAAGTGACGTAAGCACATATATCGTGTCCGTAGCTCAAGCACTCCAGAAGAAGAGTTTTCAAGTGACAACCATCGATAACTGCTGTAGAATGAAACAAGTGAATGGTCGGATCCCCTGTCCAGGTTATTAAGAAATTTGATCACATCGATCACAATCTTAAATCATGAATTTCCTTACTGAGATGTTAAGTTTTTTGCCCTAATGTGAACTTGAAGTCTGTCTGCCATCAGTACATGTTATTTTTGCCAGTCAGTATCTCCCCTTTACGTATTCCTTGTCCATAAGTTAGATTAAGCAGTAATTTTAAAGTCCTGTTAACAAAATTATGGTGATGATTCACCCCCAACGATTAAAATTCTTGTTATAATCATAGATAAAATATTTGCAAACTTCGTCTACGAAATATTTATATATAGATGATTTCGTAGTGGGTTTGTGGCAAAACAAATTAAATACCAAAGTGTACTAATTATAATATATTTCCGAGGTTTCTAATACCTACGTATACATCGTCTGGGATTGAAATTATGGTAAAGTACAATATAAAAATGATAAAAATTACGAAAACGCTTATAATCTAGCAGGCGTTCTAATTCATATACATAAATTATCAAAGTATATTTGCACCGATTATCGGCTTAGGTAAAAGCATGAAATACCTACATAAACACGTACAATTACGTCTATGACCTTGTAAATACAATTAATAAATAAAGATGACATTAAATTGATCTCAACAAACTTTTTTATTTGCCTTATTCTGGCTTTGACCTTTTCCCTTGATTCTCAATAGAAAATAACAATTTTAAATTATAGATTAACCCACTAGAACCGATTGTAAATAAAAAAAGAAGATACTCCGTCTGGCCTAGTTTGAGACCCACGGTTTTAAATATAAATCGGGTCATGTGCGAATCCTTAATGAAAATTAAAACTTGTTTTTTTTTGCGATGAATGACGCTACGTATTTAATTCAATATATTAAACAAATTTGATGTGTGAAAAATTTATTGCTACTAGTACATATCAAGGTTATCGATAAACGATGGTCATAAAAGTATACGAGGTGGCTCGAATAAATTAAATTTCAAAATAATACAAAAATTTCTCTTTCATATTATCAAGCGAAGGTTTCTTACAAACCGAAAATAACAAATGTACGTTATCTTATAACAGTAATTCCCAAAGTGAGCGCTGCAGGCCTAAAGTAAGAGACCCAGGATAAAATGGAGGCGTTGTACGAGGATGGTTCCAAAAGAACCTGGCTTAACCTAGAGATGACGGTAGTTGCTTGAAAATTACCACTAGAAAGTATAAAATCTATACAGCATATGTTTCGAGGCGAGTATTCGTTTAGCAGTCATTAATTGTGAGCCTTTGCAGAGAATTTGTAAGCATTGAAACTCTAGGAGAGACTGTTCTTTCAGTATCAACAGTGAAATATTGGGTAGCAGCGTTTAGACGAGACCGTTCGACCTACGAAGACCAACAGAGCAATGGTCGATCAAATGACGACTCCAGAAATGTTGAAGAAAATCAACAAAACGGTTCTGGATGATTGTCATCGTATATTAACTGAAACTTTGGGCATGCGAAAACTGTGCGCAAGATGGGTGCCGCGTTTGCCCACAATGGAACAAAAACAACGTCGTTAAGATGTTATTATCAAGTTTTTGGCAATGTTCCACAGACATAAAGCCGTTTCATAACCATGGATGAAACGTAGAACCATCACTTCACACCCGAAACAAAAGAACAATCAAAACAATGGATTGAATAGGGAGAACCGGCTCCAAAGAAGACAAAAGCCGTTCAATCTGCAGGTAAGGTCTTGGCGTCGGGTTTTAGGTATGCGCGTGGGTTAATTTTCATTGCATATCTTGAAAAAGGAAAAACTATCAACGTCGACTATTATGCGAATTTATTGCAACGTTTTAACGAAGAAATTAAGCAAAAACGGCCGCATTTGTCCAAGAAGAAAGTGTTATTGTATTAAAACAATGCACCAGCTCAAACATCCGTTATTGCAATGGCCAAAATTGATTAATTAAAGTTTGAATTGCTACCTCATGCACCCTATAAGCCAGATTCAGCCCCCTCGGATTATTTTCTGTTCCCAGACTTGAAAAAATGGTTGAGTGGTCAAAGAAGAAGCATGTATAAAGTTAAAAGGAAATTACGTTAAAAAATATATTTTTTTTCCAAAATTTCCGTGTTTTCTTTGTTGGGCCGGGTACTTTTGGGATCATCCTCGTAGACCATTAGTTTTTGTCGAAGCGTCCAATAACAAATTATAATATTAGTACCAACAGTATGATTCACTCATACAAAAGGACAATGAACTTTAAATACCGGATATTATATTCCGTCAACGTTGTTGGTGGTTTTATCGATTTTTATATTTACACGGATATGTGAGCTTGATGAAATAACACTTTCTTCTTAACCAAATGCGGCCGTTTTGCTTGATTTCTTCGCTCAAACGTTGAAATAAATTAGCATAATAGTCGACGTTGATAGTTTTTCCTTTTTTAATATAATCAACGAAAATTAACCCAAGCGCATCCCTAAAACCCGACGCCAAGACCTTACCTGCAGATTGAACGATCTTTGTCTTCTTTGGAGCCGGTTCTCCCTATTCAATCCATTGTTTTGATTGTTTTTTTGTTTCGTGTGTGAATTGATTGACTCAAGTTTCATCCATGGTTATGAAACGACGCTGTTTTGTCAATTTTGAATGGTGCACCAGCTAGTGTTCGAAAAAAATCGTTTTTGTACAGTCAAATCATTGAATTGATGGGTGACCGTTCGTTAGGCTTGCTAAAACTCGAAAACGGCTGGACCGATTTGGTTAATTTTGGTCTTGAATTATTTGTGGAAGCCCAGAGAAGGTTTAAAAGGTGGAAAAATATGAGAAAAATCGTTTATCGTTGATGTTTTGTCACAAATTGAATTTCTGAACGCAACCACAATATTTGACATTTGACAACCAATTAATATGTCAATCCATCCTCTATGTCGATCGATACTTCAGACAAAAAGTGCATCCTTCTAACTTTGTAAGTGACGATTACGGCTACGTGCGCAAGAACTTTCTTTAATTCGGTGACATTTCAAGTTATGTGCTCTGTTTTTGTTGATATTTTGTAACAGCTATGCTGCTAAGCGCGCGAAAACTTTTTTCACTTTGATTAATTAAAATTTACGATGCCGAGAAGAAGACATGACCTAAGTCGTGGCAGTCAATCAAATGTGCGAAGAGCTACTTCACGTGCTAACAGAATTGATTACCAATGGGATACAGATCAAGAAAATAGTTCTATTGTTATGTCAGAATTGCGAACAATCATAAAGGAAAAATACAAAGGAGAAGATGTCTTCATACTGCGTATTTCAACGAATTTAGTATTCGATTTTAAACGTTTACATTTTCCGATATGTCTGGTCATTGCGATAACCGTAAATAAACCGCAAGGCTAGTCGTTGGAAGTTCTCAATATCAACTGGGAGTTTCCCTGATTCGCCCGTCGGAAAACAAAATATAATTTATCAGAAAGCTTTAAATTGGTTAACAGACTGTATCATAACTATACGTGTCTGTTAATATCAAATTGAAACCTCATAACTATCGAGTATTTCAGAAAAATTCTATTTTGTAAATAAACAACATCACGTGTAATTAATAGAAAATAATAATTAAACTTTTCCTTTTGTTTGAGACAGTTCGAAATCTGTCGGTCCAATTATGAATATTTGTTTTTATTTCTAGATATCTGAAAATTTAAGTAGCTGCCCTCGTATGACTAATACACGATAACGGTTCTAATAATTCTTATCTAAAAATTCATAATACGAAGACAAAAGAAATTAAGATAATTTTTTTGTAAACATTGTATTCAATTAATAATAAAATCGAGTATATAAAAAAGAATAAGTTGCATTGTGTACTAATCATTATATTGACCTCATCGATTAAAAATTATAACATAAATGTGAGGTCAAACACTTGATATCTGTACTTTATAAATTTGAACGATTCAAGGTTTTACTATCAGCCAACAAAAATTAATTTTATCAATTTAACATTGACCGCTAAACTAATTATAATCCTCTCAAATAATAAATCCGTTCGTAGACGCAAAATTTCAAGGTTAACTTTCCCAGTAAATAGTGATGAGGCCAAAAGATAAAGTTATAGTTCTTCCAATATCAATTGGAAAAGACAGTTATGCCAGAAACAATCAATAAAAATAATAGTTACTCCCCGTATAAAATTCGGTAAACATCTAACAAACCGTCAGTCCACGTATATTCATCATCTCCACTGTTTACCAATGAAAACATCGAATCGGAAACAGAAATGCATTTCCATTGGCCGAAGCTGTCGGAAGGCGTATGTACACAATTTCTTCGAAGTATTCCTGCCAGACAGTCTGCGATAAGCAGTGGCGTGTACCAGCACTACAGTTTAATTGTATTAGATAACGCCTCGTATCATTTTATTCTTCCAAATGAGCTTCCACTTGAATAGGACTCATATTTCGAAGAGTTTTATACGAAAAAGTAACTCATAGAGGTTTTAGAAACAAAAATAATTGTCAAAGAATATATTGTAGACGAAAAGGTAAAAACAAATGGTCACACAGTTTCATGTTTTAAATCTAATCGAATTTATATGGTTCCAACTGAAAAGACAGACAAGAACTAATAACGATTGACCCAAAAATTTTTCCTTCGTTGTGATAATGGAAGAAAGTTCAAACATTAGAACCGAAAATTGGATAAATTCCATAAATCACGTAAAAAGAGTTAAAAACTAATATGTAACAGTTTTAAATAGACTTGAAATTGAACACAAGATAAAACAAACAACTTTTTCTGCCAATAATTTAATCAAAAAATGCTATGTAACTTTTACTCTAATTTTTAAGGTACAAATTAAACTTTCAAACAACAAATTCATTTTTGTATTTAATTTTACTAACATTATCTTCGCTTGTTATACAAAGGTTTTCATTTGTCTATCTCAAAACTTGAGTTGCAAAAATCGCATGCTTAAAGTTTGTTGTAATAAAAACTATTTAATCCATTGTTAACCTGGTAAATTTCTCCACCAAAACCTAAAATTTTATTCAAACTTCTCCAATTATCAATTAACACTGGTATTGCTTTCTTCTATTGTTTCTTGTCCTTATGCTTCACTGCCTACTTCATCATGACGTTTATACCGTCACATAGATTAACTTAATTCCATATTTGATTTTGATCGAATCCACTATTTATACAACTTCTTTGTTGTATAAAAAGATGGATCTTGAAGGATATGTCCTTTCCTGTCATTCGATTAATCTCAAACTTGTAGTAGCATCCTTAGATAGGCTAACAACACCATCAATCCTTCTAACTCTTCCGAACATTTCCATAGTAACATTGTGGGCAGTCAAGGGGCACATAGGCTTTAAACGGGCCCATCGTACATGAAAAAATAAACTTAACAAAGAAAACTTATACTAAAGCCGTTTTCCGACCTTCTGTGTACCTATTTTTATTACTGTTGCAGTGAAAAATAATTTTGTTTTATTAAAAATTAAAAGACACGAAAATAAGTTTTTTAATAACGAAAATCAGAGAATATTACCAGGTATAATAGTAAATTTAACAAAAAATAATAGTTTTATCCAAACAAAATGTAATTTCATATCCAAAATTATGAGGTTTTTGAAATAATTTTAAAAATTTCAATTTCGTAACAAACATCGTTATCTATCCAAATATAATATTGACATAAAGCCAACAATACAAAAATCTTTCAACTATATTTCGATCAATAAAAAATAATTCAACATGCTGACATATTTAGAAGCACTTTTATTTGCCTTCTTAGTAGTTTAAACAAACATATAAAATGATATAACCACAATTAAACATCACGCGTTCACATTGATGTATCCAATTTTATTAATCATTGGTATTTTAATTTAAGTACACATACACAGATGGATATCTAAATGACTTTTAAATTATATCTGTATTAAACAAAATCTTCCAAATAATAATTTAATGTATAAATCTAAACACTTAGCTAATTGCAACTTGATGTTAAAAGAAATAATTTGTAAGATTAACAAAGTATCAACTACTTCTTCTTTTTCTTCTACTACTACAATTTCATTACAGTTATATTTCGACACCCACGTTATCTCAAAAATACATAGACTGGTCGATCTTTCGCGAAAAGTTTTTAAATCCAAAATAAATAAAGCAACAGGTATTCACAAATGTGGAATTTGCACAACACAATTACTCGTAACATAATTATTATAATATAAATAATGAAAAAACTTCAAAAATATATGATAAAATACGTACCACTTTGTCCTAGGATCGTTGGTATTCCGATATAAAGAAATAAACACACAATTAAAGTTTGGCACCTATACCACTTCGCCATATTTAATGTTTAACACAATTTTAATTATTTCGAATAACTCGCAATAACACAATACGAAATTTAAAAATAACAATGAAGTGAAAATTTTTAAAATGTTTTGTCACTTTGCTGGTAACTTAAATAATTGAACAAACTTACTAACTACAGTTTATGGTACCCATACAAAACAGGAAGACGACTGCGTCAAATATCAACTACGCTTGTAAAAAATGGCAAGGCTACGAGGCATGTCAAGCTTAGTCAAGGGTGGGGAGAAAAAAATATTATTATGACTTTAGCAACTAGAGCAGAAATCATTCTAAGCGTCATTACCGAAAATAATTTCACGCGTTTGACATTAGAATGGTTTCTCAATTAGTTAAATCAGTTTTATTTCTTGGTTTTGTTAAGTACATCCACTTAAGTAAGAACGGTTACGTGTTGTTTGACTCGTTGGTCTAAGCTGTACAACCATGTAAGAAAATCAACTATTATTCTATAAAGGATTAACCAATATTTAAAAATTATATTACTTATAATATTTCAATACGAACACAAATTAATTATCTTTATTCTCATAGAGTTAATATTGAAGATAGAGAGAGTATGGATATTTATTCAGAGATCTCAGAGATTCAGATCTCTATCTCTTTCTATTCGATTCTGATTGGATTACCATAATGTTCGTTTTCTCTGTAACAGTACAACTAAATGTTCGGAGCTAACCCGCATCACGTTCATTCTTGTTCGGAAACTGATCGAGTAAATGTATTCATATGTTATGATCTTTTCTACTATGGTAGAACGGTGACTAAATGCGATCAGAGGAAGGGTTGTTTCATTTGTCTATGGTTTTTGTACTTTGAAGGTTATTCATCTCCATTAAATGGCTGTATACTATTAATTATCATGATTTGCTTATTGATACTTCAATGATAAATTACTGAGATTTGCGGTTTTTATACGTTTCGTCATTTATCCTTGTGAGGGGTTAAATCGATGATAACTACTCAATAACAATTAGTAAATATCTAGAGTCCATTATACAATTAAATATCACGAAAAAATTAACGCACAAAAAAGCAAAAATCGAAAGTTGTGAATAATGTTTTTAATGTGAAATTCGAAAATTGAAAGGGACGCTCGGAAATTTGTGATATGAATCTCGTTCTGTGCTAGGATCCATAATCAGCTGATAAGTGATCTACCTGAACCCGGGTTATAGTTTCCTTATAGTCCTTCTATCTTTAATATTAACTCTATGTTCATTCTACGTTAAAAATTGACAGTTGACAGCTAACAACTTCAAATAAACAAAAATCAGCTGTTATATTTTTTCTTCGATTAAATAAGTTGAATTTAAATAATTTTAAAGAAATATATCATCAGATTTAATTAATTGATGATATTTTTACTATGCAAATGAACAACAGAATACTCACTTTCGTGTAATGGACATATTTACATATATAATGCTTAGCGAAGCTGAAGAATTTATATATTTTTTTAACGATATAATACTAGGAGAATCAGTAAGTGTATTTATGTTATTTTAATTATCAACTATTAATCTTCAAATAGCCTTAAGCTGACGACAGAAATAGTGGAAACATAATTACAAATTATGTTGTTGAAAACGTTTTAAAAACAGTAAAATTATCAAATGTTCCTCACTGTTTCATTCATATTTTATATAATCTTTTAGTCTTTAGAGGATTTTCTTTTGGTGGTGGGTACTTTAGTAGCATTCATTGCTTTTATACTCTGGTGCTGCTTTCCGGTAACCCCAAAAGAAGCTATTACGTCTGATTTACAGGATTTGGACAAGAATGTAATTAAAGAAATGGCTTATAATCAGTTAGATACTGAGTGAGTTTTTATAAAGAAAAAATTAATTCGATGTGCAGTTCCATTTCGCATACCAATAGATTTGGTACCATGATATAATAATATGTAAAATAATGTGAATATGCAAGTATTAGTTCTAAAGAAAAGAAATAATTTTTGTGAAGGTGGTTAATAAATTAAATCGGAAAAATTCAATCATTCCTATTTATTTCCCACAAAACTGATAAAATTACTAAACTAATTTTAAGTTTTATCGCTTTTGAAATTTCAGCTAGAGGCGCTGGTTTAGAGTGAAGTAACAGAAATATGTAAATTGGGTAAATTCCTTTGAATTTGACATTATGTAGAATTGATGGTGTTAAGTGACATGCCTGAAATATCATTGTTTGTGACATAAATTTGTTTGCATTTGCTTCTAGAGGCATTGGTATAGACTTAAGTTTCTGAAAAATCATCTCAAACGTCACTATTTCTGGACTAAATTAGTTGGAATATGTCAGTAGAAGTGCTGGTGTAGAGTGAAATCTCCCAAATAACATGGCAAACGTCACCGTTTGTGGGGTCAATTCGTTTGAATATGTCACTAAAAGTGCTGATGTAAAGCAAATCTCCGAAATATATCAAATGTCACTATTTGTGGGTGAATTCGTGTGAATATATCACTAGAAATCAGCATTTCTAGTCATATACCAGCGTATAGAATCCATCTCAGCAATATCATATCAAATGTCACTATTTGTGGGGTGAATTCGTTTGAATATGCCACAAGAAATGCTGTTGTATAGTCAATCTCCGAACTATCATCTCAAATGTCACTATTTGTGGGGTGAATTCATTTGAATATGCCCTAAAAGTGCTGGTGTAGAGTCAAGTCTCCGAAATATGGCAAACGTCACTATTTTGTTTGTGTGGTAAGTTTGTTTGAATTTGCTACTGGAGGCTTAGTTGTAGAGTGAAGTTTCCAAGTATTATGTCAAATGTCATTGTTTGTGGTTAAATTCGTTTGAATATGTCATTAGAAGTGCTCGTAGTGTAGTCCTCAAAATGTCATTGTTTATATACTTAATAGATCTATATAAAATTTATCACAGAGTAATTCATTTATAGTGATACAGGGTGATTAAAATAAATTTATTGTGATAGTTTTATCAACTTTTTTGTGGCATTATTCGAATTGATTAAAAAATAGTCTCAATCATTTCGATGAATATAATTTTAAAAAAATACAATCAAACTGTAAAAAATAATATATGGGTTGACGACTGGTTCCTCATACGGATTAAAGTAAATCTATGAAAGCAGCAGTGGATTTGGATTCATTGGATAAAATAAGCGAGACGTCATCTTCCTCTGGTTTTTCTTCAACAACACACATGTTTTGTTTAAAAATCGGCTGAAAACAATCATTGATAATAAACAAAATTATTTTTTATCAATTTCTTCACATTACGAATCACTAATTCATGCAAATCTATGCAAAAGCTGTAGAATACGTGTATTAATTACATTTATTTTACGAGGGGTAAGTAATGTAAGTTCAGTTGATACAAACGAAATGTGATTTAATACACTTTTACCAATTTATATTATACAGGGGGGCATTAAAAAGATAACACGTATAAAATTTTGTATAGATATTTGTTATTAGAACTTATAACTATAAATTTTACGAGGGGTGATACAAAAATAATGTAAATTTGACATAATACAATTTTACCAACTTCAAATTGTGTTAACTTTGTCTTATATTATACAGGGGGGCATTAAATATGAAACTTTTCAATATAATACGATCTCTAATAAAAAATATTGTAAAACATTCTGATAAAAACAAGAAAATTCAATTTGAATTGATTTTTCTCAAAGTTAATTGAGTAAATTACGTATTATAGTATACAGGGGACATTGAAAAAAAACACGAATTAAATTTTTTATAGATCTTTGTTATTAGAACTCATAACTATAAATTTTACGAGGGGTGATACAAAAATAATGCAAACTTAGCTGAAAAAAAAGGAAATTTCATATAATACACTTTTAGCAACTTCAAATTGAGTTAACAATGTTTTATATTGTACAGGGGTGCACTAAAAAGAGAACACAAATAAAATTTCGTAAAAATCTCTGTTATTAGGATTCGTAACTATGAATTTTACGAGGGGTAGTAGAAATATAATGTAAATTCAGTTGAAACGAACGAAATTTGAATTAAAACACTTTTACCACCTTTAAATTGACTGAATTATGTCTTATACTATACAGGGATGTATTAAAAATGGAACTTGAACACTTCTCAATATAATACGATGTATTATACGAATTCTAATAGAAAAATACCGTAAATTATTCTAATAAAAACAAATAAAATTCGTTTTGAATTAATTTTTCTCAAATTACTGCCCTTTGAATAGTAATACTGTTATACAATCTTAAAATACATCATCGGAAAGGTGTGTTTCAAAATATTTTCGGTCGTAAGTCGTTAAATGTCAGAAATAAATTCCCTTTTAGCACATTCTTGATTCAGAGGAAAAACCAAAAGTCGCGTAGTGCTAAATCTGGCGAATAATATGGATAAGGACATACCAGGAGGACTTTTAGCGATCAAACAACGATTTCTTTAACAGTAGCGTGTCCTGATGCAAATAAAAACCTTTTCCAAACGTTTGTATCTTTGTTTTCGTTTAGTTTGAATTTAAAGAACATCTCGATCCTTCCTCATTCTTAAATGACTAATTTCTTGTTTTAAATCGCTTATATAACTTATAAACAGCATTCAATTAACACCACAGACAAATTTTAACGTTTCTCAAACTTGTTTGATTGAATTATATCGAAAAAATATACTTACAGTGACGCGGGATCTGGTAGAGAACGTTTGATGAAACTCAGGTGAAGCATTAATATGGTCCATTGATTTTTCGACTTGCGCAACTTGTTTGTAAGCTTGAGCTATGCGAAACATTCTCTCTGTACATCTAGCCAAATATTTGGCTTCGTTTATACTTTCTAAAGCTTGAGTTATACGGGCGTCGTTCAAATTTCTGTACGTTTCTTGTTCGTCCATTAGATTCTAGAATAAAAAAAAATTATCGATGCAAATTCAGGAAGTTTCAAGATCTATCCTGTACTCAATCGTTACTGAACAGTTTGCGCTCGCTAGAGTCCCAACTGACAACCACAAACCTGCAGAATTGACGCAGGTGATGAGAAATGGATTATGTATGACAAATCCCAAATTACAACGTTAACCCCAACAATGGATGCACACAAATTCTCCAACGAGATC
The DNA here is from genome assembly GCF_026230105.1 of Diorhabda sublineata. Classification (NCBI taxonomy): domain Eukaryota; kingdom Metazoa; phylum Arthropoda; class Insecta; order Coleoptera; family Chrysomelidae; genus Diorhabda; species Diorhabda sublineata. The sequence continues at coordinate 6,226,947 of NC_079483.1, forward strand.
CACAAAATTCAAACAAGGTAAAACATGTCGAAGGAAAAAACGATGCACCGATTCACAAGTCGATGATTAAATTGAACGAATTACACTTTGAATTGCTTCCTCATCCACCGTATAATCCAGATCTGACCCCAAGTGATTAGTAGGCCAGGTATTCAAGAATTTTCCCTGCAAATTCTTCAATGTAGAATCGCTTTATTTGGAATTTTGACAGATGATAGGCGTGTATCCAAAAAGCAAGATCTACATGGTGCCGGGGGGGGGATGCCACCCCTTTTAGGGAGTGGAACATTTTTCGCCCAAAATAACCCGAGAAATCGAAAGATCAGAACATTTGTAGTGAAAAATGTCATATAAAGTTTTTTCGTCAGATCAATAGTTATTGAGTTATTCGCAATTGAAAAGTACGATTTTTCGTCAAAAAATACATTTTTCAATAGTTTTTTACGTATAACTCTGTAATGATGCATTTTATCGAAAAAAGTGTGAAGAACAAAAATGAAGCTTATAAAAAAACAAAGAAATTAAGCTATTTTACAAGATCTTAATGTTCTACCTAAAGCAAGTTATAGATACTTGAAAAGCTTTTGTTTTACGTAATTAAGCACTTAACCTCAAATACCAGGAAAAGGGTACATTTTTCAACAAAAGTCAAAAAATAGTTTTTAAAGAGCTTGGAAAGACCTTTCAAATGACCTTTGATAAAATTCGTTTCGACTGAAATTTCAGTGAGATATGATGTAAAATAGTTGAAGTTGAAAAAAATAATTGCACTAAAACTAATGCCTTTTCATTGAAAATCAAAATTGAACTTATTTCTTGTACCAAATACTTTATTTGGATGTTGTTTACGACATCTCAAATTTTGGCTGATTAGAAATGTATAATTTTGAAAAAAATGAGCATTAAATATTACTTTTTTTTTATTTTAAAAAAAATTTTTTTTGCTTATTTTTTTTTCTCCATAACTATAAGGGATACAAAAAAATAAACAGTCAAATTAAAGTATTTCTTATGACGATTATTTTGTTTTTTTTTTATTTTTTTTGTAGCATAAAAATTGACGGAGTTATAACCAAATTAATCTACTACACTACAGTGCGAGGATTGCTTATCCACGGCCATTTGACCCTTTATTAATAAAATTTGGAGAGACTCAAGCCCTTTTAACATGCATAGCCTTGTAGCCCTTAAAATTACCTTAAAAATGGTTTTTTGTAGGATGTGATATCTTCAAAATTATTGAAGTTACATAAAAAATAATAATTTGAATTTTTTTTTGTGAATTATAGGATATGAAAAAGTTTGAAATTTTGGCGCACGGATTTTTTCTGTTGATGCTAAGTTGCCGGTAGGTACCTTTGAGTGTACCAAGAGATGATATACTAATAATCTTGGTAAAGGGGCGGTTATTAAGGGGTGTCAGAGAGTAGAGAATGAAAAATCACTTCGTGTTCGGAAAATACACTTGAATACCGAAAGAATTCAAAATCAAAACATTAACAGTCATAAAAAAATTTTTTTCATCAAAGGGGTAGTTCTTAAGGGTTGACAGAGTGTAGACAGTTAAAAATTACTTCAAGTAGAGACTTTAATACCAAAAAGAATACAAAATCTAAAAGTTGGCAATCATTAGATTTATTTTTATTCCGTTCTGTGCAAAGGGGTTGTTTTTAAGGGTTGAATAATAAAAATTAATAACCAATTGAATTTTATTAAAATTCTATGAATATTTTAGAGTATAAATGAAATTGCAATGTTTTAAATAGTTAAAAGATTTTTTTCCTAATATTATTTTCATCAGAAGGGTAGTTTTTAAAGATGTTTAAGGGTTGATACTTCGAAATATATAAATTTTCTATTCTACAATATGTTAAGATATTTATGTTGCATAAACGAAAAACATTCGGATTGTAAAAAAGTAAGAAAAACTGTAATATTGGTATTTTTCGATAAGGGGCGGTTTTCACCCCTTAAAAACAATTTGCACACCTTGCGACCATAAAGATCTTGATATTGAGGGTAAGATGAGCTCGATTCTAAATTTTCATGAAAATCGGTTCCGCATTAAAGAATTCGGACACCATTTTGAGCTTGAATGCCTGATGTCCATTATACTTACATCAACCAATCCATCTTTTAACAAATCCTCTTGGACTTCTTTCAAATGAGCCCCCCATCTGTGCGTCCTTTCAACTAAAGCGTCTATCACCATACGATCGATTGGCAGAGGTTCAAATTCCATCATTTCGAACTCAACTTTCAATTCTTCCCATATTTCACCAAATTTCAAACCGAGAAAATTTTCCGCCAACAACAAAGTCATCTAAAATACATCGCACAATCATAATAGATTAATTACCTCATAAATATCATGAGAAAACCCGCTACGACAATCGAATGCAATACAACAATGAGTGATCATCGATTTTTGTTAAAAATTACGAAGATCGATTGTGAAAACATAGAATGTGGATGAAAATAGACTGGACGGAAGCAGTCAACAGAAATGACTGATTCATTAGCGCTTGAAGGTCATATTGGTGTCAATGATGGACAAATGTGATCAATTGATAAGCAAAGAGACTTAGTAGGGTTAATTTTAAGTGTTAGCTATTTAATCAATAATATACTGATCGTAAAGTTTCAAACACCGATACTTGTTTCATTAAATTCGATGTTATTTTCCTTTCCGGTGCATTATCTAAAACTATGACTTTTTTCAACTTCTCAAGGAACTTTCTAAGAGTTGTGTTGAAACCAATATCAAAACACGTACTTTCCACTACCCCAATACCTTATTTCAAGTACGATAACCCTTAAAAATGAACGTTACGTCCATGGTTTGCTATGGAACTAAGAAAACATCAAAGCTAGTCGATGAAGAAGATAAAAAATAACGATAATGTAATAGAAGATGTTAAAGACGTTAATTTACACACCCGATCTTCTGTGGATAAATTTTCGTTGCAGGTTTTGTAAGAATCGTTCGCTATTTCGAAAACATCTCCGTATCTATCGTATATCAAACATAGAAGCGCGTAAATTTTCGGTCTACAGCTGGCGTACATATCGGCCATCGATGGATTTTCTCCGATATTTTTATTTTCAAAAGTTGATTTATATTGATCTTTACCCATCAACGGGTATCTACCATCTACAATAACGTGAATCGCAATCAAAATTTTATTTAAGTATAAACATGTTGTCCAATAAGGAAAACATAAACAAGTCAATATTATTTATTTCCAAAAAAAAAGAACGTTAAGAAAAATTCGAAACATTCTAAAAAGTAAAACGTATAAAAATCGATTTACGTAAACAACTGTCAGCATTTTACTAGTATAAATATAAATAATGAATTTAGTTCATTCAATGAATTTTGTTAATTCAATCGTGAAATTAATTAAGTTCATTCGATTGAAAAATTGTTAATTGTGTTTTTTGTAACAATAAAGTTTTTTAAAAATAGATTTTCAGAAGTAAAATCTTTAACTCGTCGAGTCAAAAAGAGAAAGAATGACTAATCATGAAACTGTAGTTAAATATTAAAAGTAGAGAGGGCATGTTATAAGATTTTGTTCGATTGGATTCGAACTGCCAATAAAAAGAGAAACAACATCGGTATACCAATCTCCCTACTCAATACTATTCAGATTAAAACAAAAGGAAATCAATGAAGATAACTTTTTTGTGAGTAGTGTAATAAAAAAACTAAAATTAAAAAGATATTTGAAAAAATTACCAGCGAATATAAAGAATAATATCTTGAAGGCTTAAATACATTCGGAGGTTTTTCGAATTGAGTGAGAGGTGTAATAGTCCGGGGAACTAAGATCAAAAATCTATCAATGAGAAAAGGTTGTATGAAGTCGTACTTCCACCTGAAAATCCTAGATGTCGCCCAGTTTTTCACCCTTGAGTAAAGTATTTGAAGGTAAAAATTCGGCAGTGTTTTCTCTACGCTTTTATTGATTTCACTTATCTTATTTCTTCTATAATTACTGAATACACTATCACTACACTCACAATTACACTGCCTAACAAAATTATCGTCTTCAGAGACTGAAAATAGTTTACCTCTGAATATCACCAACCAAAAATTTCGACTCTAGTTTCTTGTTTTAACTTTTCTCAATGTTTTTCTATGTAACGTGCCAATCGACTTGTTACGTTTTTTTTTCAAACATTTTGAATATTCTTTTGTTCACGTATTGTGGTACAGTAGTCACTTCTGATTTATTTATAGTCCGGGGAAGTAAAATCAAAAAATCTACCAATGAGAAAATTAAAAAAGTTAGGGGTGACAATTTTTTTTACGTAAGTGCACCGACCTCTCATCTCCTTCCTAGATTTCTGGTCATATCACGTGAAAGCTCGAAACGCAGCTTGCAAGCACACTTGAAAGCACTAAAAATCGATGGTATTTTTGCTTATAACTTTTTCTGACGTACTCGCACAAAAAAATCGTAGAGATCAAATTTATAGAAAATTTTATGCCCTACACGATGACCGTAGTTGATTTGTGAAATGAAAATTTTTTCCACTTGAAATTTTCCATACAATGAAAATTTTTTTGAAAGGTAACTGGCAACCATACTAAAAATAGCCGTATCGAGATCAAAATAGAGGGAAACATAGACTGTTTGCTATAGAAAATTTACGTTTTTTCAGATTCGGAAAATTCAAAATGGCGGCCGCAAAAATCGCATATAAATGTTTTTTTTAATCACGTGTCCTTTTGGAACCATTAACGATATCAAAACGCGGTTGGTTGCAATCGATAGAGAAAAAGTTATAGTTTTAGATATAAAATGAAAGAAAATATATATGAACTTTTTCACATAACTTTTTTTAAGCATTAAAAAAAATTTTTTTCTGTTATGTTTTTCCTCATTTTCGTATTGAAAAATAAAGTTAAACATTTCACTTGAAATGAGTTTGGCGTTAAAAAACGCGTATTTCAAAAAAAATCTTCTAAATACGATAACTAGAAGCCGAGATATAGAAGCTGAAAGTTTGCTTCATACTTTGACCGTACTATTAAAAGTTTTTAAATTGTGATTATTGCACTAGATTGTTACACCTGTGTATTGATTAAATACAGATTTGAAAGTACGTTATATCACTGGCTTCATTAAAAAAAAGTCAGTAATCTTACCGCGCTCGACTTAATCTTAATGTGATTTCTGCTACCGCCATTTTGAATTTTCCGAATCTGAAAAAACGTAAATTTTCTATAGCAAACAGTCTATGTTTTCCTATGTTTTGATCTCGATACGGCTATTTTCAGTATGGTAGCCGGTTAAAAAACGACCTTTCAAAAAAATTTTCATTTTTTTGAAAAATTTCAAGTCGAAAAAATTTTCATTTCACAAATCGATTACCCTCATCATTTAGGACGTGAAATTTCCTACGAATTTAATCTCCATGATTTTTTTGTGCGAGTACGTCAGATAAAGTTATAAGCAAAAATACCATCGAATTTTAGTGCTTTCAAATGTGCTGCGTTTCGAGCTTTCACGTGATATGATCAGAAATCTAAGAAGGCGATGAAGGGTCGGTGCACTTACTTAAAAAAAATTGTCACCCCTAATTTTTTTAATTTTCTCATTGGTAGATTTTTTGATTTTACTTCCCCGGACTATAAATAAATCAGAAGTGACTACTGTACCACAATACGTGAACAAAAGAATATTCAAAATGTTAAAAAAAACGTAACAAGCCGAATGGCGCGTTACACAGAAAAAAATTGAGAAAAGTTAAAACAAGAAACTAGAGTCGAAATTTTTGGTTGGTGATATTCAGAGGTAAACTGTTTTCAGTGTTTGAAGACGATAACTTTGTTAGGCAGTGTAATTGTGAGTGCTAGTGTAGTGATAGTGTATTCAGTAGTTGAAAGAGAAATAAGATATAGTGAAATCGATAAAGGCGTAGAGAAAACACTGAGTAATTTTTATCTTCAAATACTCTACTCAAGGGTGAATAACTGGGCGACATCTAGGATTTTCAGATGGAAGTACGACTTCATACAACCTTGAAGAAAGTTTATGAACGCTCATGGCAAATTTAAGATTGCAGGTTGTACCGCTAGACGGCATTGCCAAAGTGATCCATTAGAAAATCTTTATTATTGGTTTGACTTTGGCCATGACATGTTTACGTTCGAATTGTTTTTTATTTGTTTTTTCGTGAAATTTCGAAATGTAATGGAAATGTTTCTGATTTGGATCACTTTGGATGTTATTTTTGTTCGATTTCACCGTTTGGAAGTAGGAATTATTGCAATTCCACCCCAGTATAATTAGAAGAAGACTGCACGCCTAGAGGGCGCACTAGGCGCGTTGGGTATCTAGGTATCTTGTGTACGCACGTCCAAAAATACGTTTCCCTCACTATTATAGTATTTGTGCTGTCTGCGGTTTGATACGAACCTGTCGAAAACTAAGCAGTATCGTTATATAAAAGCCAGACCTCGTATTGTCAGTTGAAGAAGAAAGAAAAACTTGTGAAGAATTATCTAGATCGGAAAGGCTTAAATATAAGGAGATTTAGAGATAATCATCCCGGTATTGAATAGGTAAGACTGTTTTCGAAAAGATATCCAGCACCGACACTACGATTTACCGCCAATATAAAATCCATTCGGGCTGCTATTTCAAATGTCATTAATACGTCCTTTGACAATTTAGAACAGGAATTAGAGGGAGTTCCATCAGAAAATTTTTGGAATTACCACGAATCCATCCTATCCGACGACGCAGGCAATGAAAAAGTCATTGGAACTAATACCATCAAATTCAAAGTGTCAGGACCTAGGTCATAGACCTATTCGAAGAAAGAAGATTCGCCGGTTCATGGGAAAACACTACTCAGGAAAAAAAAGTCAATGTAATAGTTGAAAGAAGCATTTCAATCGGCGACATTCAAAAACAACCAGTTGCAGGTCCCAGTGGTATCGCTTCATGCCCTACTTAAAAAAATTAGGACGATATCCACCGATTCCGATAGCTCCCTTCAATCGGAGGGAGACCAAGACTTCAGAGAACTTGAAAGTGAAAACGAAAACACACTAGAAAATACAAGAACTGCATGTAACGAAGAACTCAAAATCTTAAAGTTTGTTCTGGTTTTATTTGAGATAAAGATTTACAAATCGCCAGATGGCCCAGGCCGGACGACGTTATCTGGTACGCAGAATAAGAGATTTTGCAGGTCATTACAGTTTGGAATGTCTCGATTTTTCACCAAAGAATGTTATTTAATTTCATTTTCTTCACCTATATCCCTGCGTGTCTTTACATTTTTTAAATAAAACGATCTGTGGCCAAAGTAACTTAACTTGTCTATCCGACTTTGGCCACTCAATTTAAAAAACAAATAAATTTAGAAATCCTTCAGTTTTTTGCCACTTTCAAAGCCGAAAGTTCTAGAATAGACCTACAAAATAAAACTAAGAACAAACAGTAATAACATTTGGTTTAAAAGTAAATATGGACCAAAGTGACCCAAATTTATGGTAGGGAAAGAAACTAAATCGCATGGTAAGGTACTGCCAGTGATAAGATACGAAAAAAGTGGTACCAACAAAGTAAAAATCGTTTTTTCTGCCAAGAAGGTCGTTGCTTGACAAGGAAAGTATTATACTACCAATAGAACCAATCTTTTAGGTCTCTAAGCATACGTACGCACCTGCAATAACACCATTTGGTCCAATCTTAACACCCAATTCTTTATTTTCGTTTCTAAATATGTCCATCAGTAAAGGTATTAACGTTTTTCCATTCTTACCTGTCCACGTTATCATATAAGGGATGCTTTTACCCTTACTGAAATCGCATAAATCTACCAATGCGCCTAGAGTTATGATTTTAACAGCTAGGGGATAAACCTACAAATACAAGACGAATAGCTGAATCGAAGTTTAACCAAGGTTGTACTTTAGTCCAAAATCTCTTTTAAATCAATTTTTTTTTGATATTATGTATATTTATTTATTAACATTCTCAATTTACACCCTCCTCTAGTTCCTTTAGGACGCAAGCATATTTTTTTGCACAACTTCGACAGACTCAAATTCAGTAATCGCACGAATACTTAATCGATATTAAAATTGAACAAAATTACCGATTTTTCTTTATTTTTTCATTCAATTTTGACGTGGAATGACGACCCGAAAGTAAATCATCTTCAACACCATCTCGGCCATCTTAAAAACGCTTGAATCAATCAAAAACACGTGTGCGCGACAAATAAGTGTCAGTTGAAGTTTCAAGTGGAATTTCTCAAAAATCTGTTGCTCTATTTTTGAGGTAAAATAAAAAAAAAACAGCCCCTATACAAATGAAGGACACGGCTATACTGGTTTGTGTACAGGAACGGTATACATCGCATTCGAAAGAGTGAGCTTCAGGTTAAACAGCTGACAGTCGTTAATATTTTTTTGTAGTAGCGCGCTGTTTAACACTTTCACTGCCATGACTACAAAAGGGAGTAGTTTACTAAAAACTGAGGACTTTCAAGGTCTAAAGTACACTACATCCTGATGTCGTCTAGCCGCCATTTACACAAAAAAATTAAGAGAATAGAGTACTTGTTGTTCTTAATATGAAATAATGTCAGAAAGTAAAATATTTAACTATATAAGAAAAACGATTCTTATTGATTTTCAGTTGTGACGTCGTAGATTTGATAAAAATTTCCAGCAATTATTTGCCTGATGATCACGACGTTATCGTTGCCGGCAACGTAGCGTGTGCTGTTATAATGCAGTTTTTATTTATCAGTTACTTGCATGAATGAAATGTTACCTGTAGAAAGTCGAGCATTAAAAACACGCCGTGGTTTTTCAAAAAGTGTTGTGTCAGTTCATCATTGTCGACTATCACTTCCCAAATGAAATCCATTATGGCTATGATGATTCTGTTATCATAAACCGGTTCTTTATGTTTCTGTTTCAACAGACGTTTCAAATATTCGATTGATAAATCTACCGAATCGGTGCTGTTACTAACTTTACAATGTCCGTAGATAATAGATAAGATGTGAAACGCTTCTTGTATACATATTTGCGCTTTCTCGCTAAATATTTCGTAGGTTAATAATTTTCGAGAAACTTCTACGGATAATAAATAATATATTGGGTGTCCCACAACGAGTTAAAACTATCTGTATATAGCAAAATACTCATAGTAAAATCGTGAAAATTTCTACGTTTAGGTTTTCGGATCTTTTTAACTAAAATATTTTCAAAGATGGCCGACTTCCGGTTCTACCGGAAGTCGACTGTAACTTTGTTATTTTAAATGGAACACCCTGTATATTAATACATTTTTGAAATCTACGTAAAATTTTAATATACTTTTGACTAAGAACTTTTTTCGAAAAATGCATACTGTTTGAGTTATTAATTTTTTTGTTAAAAATTTGACCGTTGCAGACATTTTTAAATTATTTTTTTACGAGAATACCCTTAAAGATATTAGAATGGTTTCTATTCGGTTGCTTTTAGCAAAATCAAACGTATTTGAATGTATATTAAAAATTTTTTCATTTTATACAGGGTGTGTATAAAAAGTATTCAAAGTTTAACTTTTTAAATATCAAATTTCTTTATTTTTTTTTAATAGAACCACCCGGTTTTTTCTATTTTAATGCATTCTGGGGTGAAAAGTAAGACAAATTCATGTATACTTTTCTATATTTAAACCTTACCGTTATCCAGATATTAAATGTTTTACGTAAATTGTTAGAGATGCAGGTGTGGTCTAAATTTTATGTTGACTCGTTGATTTTAGTTTTAATTTTTTTTTGTATACTTTTAGTAAGCTTTGAAATAAATGACACTTATTTAACTGTCATTAATCAATTGTTGATACTTTCGAAAATCGTTAAAATTGGCTCGTTGTTAATTTAATAAATAAAATTTAGACCACACTTGCATCTATAAAAATTTACAGAAAAAATTTAATATCTGGATAACGGTAAGGTTTAGATATAGAAAAGTATACATAAATTTGCCTTATTTTTCATCCCTGAATGCATTAAAATGGAAAAAACCGGGTAGTTCTATTTAAAAAAATGAAGAAATTTGATATTTATGAAGTTGAACTTTGAACACTTTTTATACATATCCTGTATAAAATTAAAAATTTTTCAATAAAGTTTCAAATACGTATAACCTTACAAAAAGCAACCAAATAGAAACCATTTTCATATCTTTAAGGGTATCTTCGTAAAAAAATAATTTATAAGGGACTGCAACGGTCAAATTTTTTATAAAAAAATTAATAACTCGAAAAGTATGCATATTTCGAAAAAAGTTTTCAGACAAAAGTATACTAAAATTTTACGTAGATTTCAAAAATGTATTAATATACAAGTTGTTGTATTCAAAAAAAAAAACAAAGTAACAGTCGACTTCCGGTAGAAGCTTTTTTTGAGCGATCACCGTTACAAATGTCAAACTTTAAGATGTCAATGTCAGATTTGACATATTCACAACAGTGTTGCCATATATCAAAACTTAAGTAGCAACCCTAATTGAAATTAATAAATATTCATTTCCGGAAAAGCGTAGACGTTATATATTATAATAGGAAGTCTCACCTATAATTACGTCACATCCGTTATTGAATAAAACTGAATTTAGTACCACTTTTCTTGGATCTTCTTGTAAAGTTTTTCTAAGGGTATCCAAACATTTTGATAACAAAATTAAACCGCTTTCAGAAGATACTTTCTGTTTCAAGTTCTTTATTAAACTGCGAACGTGGAATATGACATTAAATACGAGGTATGGTTGAAAAATAATCGAAAATGGAAAGACAACTTAATGATTATCAGTAGAAGTACTGTCATTAGATAGAAATGCAATTATTTCAACGTGGAATCCATGTCGTATATCAATCAATCGGTCATATTCCATAACCTCACTTATTACATGTTTGAGAATGATTTAATTGTGTTAATCAGAGGAATAATCATATCCGCATGACATTTCAAATTGCCTGCTTCTATAATCTATCAATAGCTCGTTCTTCAAATGGAGGTTTGTTAAAGGTTGCGTTCCTTTGATCGAACTATGTTTCATCGTCTCTAATTTTGCCAAAACGTGGTTCTCCTTTGGTCGATTTGGTCAAAAATTGGGATTCAAACCATTATTTTATCAAATCTATTTCGCTTAGACGACTCGGGCTGCATTCGACCAGCTGAGACATGTATTCAAGTCAGATATATCGACATATCTCAAACGGAAAATGTTTCGTCGATGGATTATGGATTTGCGGCTCGAAAATACTAACATTGACACAAAAAAACTGTGAAAAAAAGAAAGGGATGCAATATAAAGAGCCTCACATTTAAAATGGAACTGGGCTGGCCATATCGCAAATTTGCCAGATAATATATCGACGGAGATAATACTGGAATGGCATCCCAGGAATGAAGAAGATATAGAAATAGAAGACGACCTCTGGACGTGATGGATGGACGAATTGAAATGAATATCTTCCAACTTCCAACTAGATCCAAGATGTCCAAGACCGAGCGAAATGGTTAACTGCTAAATGGTGTGGTCAACACATGGCTTTTTATCTTCGATTTAATATAGTTTTTGTGAATGTGATATGTCAATTGCTTTCCTCAGTTCTTCACTTTGATATAAAACGGCTTTTTGATTGCAATTGTTGAAAAAAGTTCATTTTTATTTGTTTAGTTTGTTCGAAAATTGCTTTGTTATCTTCAGTAATGTCAAAACTTGACTTTTCTTTGGCCAATTTCAGGTTTTCAAGTTGAATTTTGTCAAAAAATGTCTGTTCGTGAATTTGATCAAAAATATCGTTTCGAATTTGTGTAAAAATAGATTTCATTTGGTTAGTTTGCATTTTGAATTCAGTTTTGTCATAAAATGGCTTTAAATTAGGTCGAAAAATAACTTTTCCAAGTTTAAATTTGCTTAAAAATGGTTTTTCCGTAATCAATATCATCAAATATTGTTTTTTCACTTCTAATTTGGTCAGAAAATAGTTTTCCATTTCAAATTTTTCCAAATGATCGGTTTCCTACATTCAGTTTTTCTTTGGTAAGTTGAGTCAAAAAATGAATTTTCCAAGTTTGATTTCGCAAAAAAATAGTTTTTCCAGGTCATTTTAATCTAATATTGGTTTTTCATTTCTAGTTTGGTCAGAAAATAGTTTTCCTATTGCAATTTTTTCAAATAATCAGTTTTCCGCATTCAGTTTGGCCAAAAAAGGTCTTTTTCAAACTTAATTGTTTTACTTTGGCCAATCTGATCGAAAATTAGGATTTGAATTCAGTTTTATCAAAAAATGGCTTTTCTTTGGTAGGTTTGGTCAAAAAATAGTTTTTGCATGGTCGATTTGTTCCAATATTGTTTTTCCATTTCTAATTTGGTCAGAAAATGATTTTCCACTTCTTAATTTATTCCATTTGGCCAATATAGTCACTAATTGGACTTTTAATTTAGTTTTGTCAAAAGATGGCTTTTCTTTGGTCTGTTCCAATTTTAATTTTGTTAAAACAGTCTTTTCTTGGGACAATTGGTTTAAATATTGTTTCTTATCTTTAATTTAGACATAAAATTGTTCTACCTCTTGATTTTTTCAAGAAATGTATATTTTCTGGAAAAAGGAAAAGGTTTTCTCTAGCTTAATTATATTTTGGCCAATATTGTCGAAAACTAAGTTTTCAAATTTAATATTTAAAAAAATGTTTTTTTTCTGGTAATTTTGATCGAGAAAAGGCTTTTCTTCGATTTGGTCGAAAAATAAATTTTCCAAAATTAATGCTTATAAAAAATGGCTTTCCTCTGGTAATTTTGTTTTTCATTTGGCTCAATTTGTCCATAATTGGATTTTATGTTCTAATTTTGACAAAAAATGGCTTTTTCAAGTTCAATTTTCCCAAAAAATATCTTTCGAAAAAAGGGTCTTCTTTGGTATGTTTGGTTGAAAGCCAATTTTCTTAAAAAATAGTTTTCCCTTGTTTTAAACTTGTTTTTCTTCATTCAATTTGATACATTATTGGTTTTTCATCACTTCTTCTAGCTCAATTGTGTTCTTTTGGTCAATTTTTCCGAAAATTGGGTTATAAACTTGTTTTTCTTCATTCAATTTGATACATTATTGGTTTTTCATCACTTCTTCTAGCTTAATTGTGTTCTTTTGGTCAATTTTTCCGAAAATTGGGTTATAAACTTGTTTTTCTTCATTCAATTTGATACATTATTGGTTTTTCATCACTTCTTCCAGCTTAATTGTGTTCTTTTGGTCAATTTTTCCGAAAATTGGGTTATAAACTTGTTTTTCTTCATTCAATTTGATACATTATTGGTTTTTCATCACTTCTTCTAGCTCAATTGTGTTCTTTTGGTCAATTTTTCCGAAAATTGGGTTATAAACTTGTTTTTCTTCATTCAATTTGATACATTATTGGTTTTTCATCACTTCTTCTAGCTTAATTGTGTTCTTTTGGTCAATTTTTCCGAAAATTGGGTTATAAACTTGTTTTTCTTCATTCAATTTGATACATTATTGGTTTTTCATCACTTCTTCTAGCTTAATTGTGTTCTTTTGGTCAATTTTTCCGAAAATTGGGTTATAAACTTGTTTTTCTTCATTCAATTTGATACATTATTGGTTTTTCATCACTTCTTCTAGCTCAATTGTGTTCTTTTGGTCAATTTTTCCGAAAATTGGGTTATAAACTTGTTTTTCTTCATTCAATTTGATACATTATTGGTTTTTCATCACTTCTTCCAGCTTAAATGTGTTCTTTTGGTCAATTTTTCCGAAAATTGGGTTATAAACTTGTTTTTCTTCATTCAATTTGATACATTATTGGTTTTTCATCACTTCTTCTAGCTCAATTGTGTTCTTTTGGTCAATTTTTCCGAAAATTGGGTTATAAACTTGTTTTTCTTCATTCAATTTGATACATTATTGGTTTTTCATCACTTCTTCTAGCTTAATTGTGTTCTTTTGGTCAATTTTTCCGAAAATTGGGTTTTAAACTTGTTTTTCTTTAGTCAATTTGATACATTATTTCGATTCTGCCAAAAAACTGATTTTCTTCGTACGGATTAGTCAAAAAATGGCTTTTACAAGTTTCCAATTTTTTCGAACAAGAGTTTCCAAAGACTGTGTGCGAGACAGAAAGAGAGTTAGTGGGAAAGAGAAAAAAGAAGGGTAGTTTTACCCATAATCTTACTCACATCGTAGGTCCGGAATTTTCTATAAAATCATCTTCTAGATGCGGAACTAATATATTCAACATCTTATAACTCAATATTTTTATAACACAAGCATGTTCTTTGGGATTGCTGTTTTCTTGAGATGGATGACTAATAATTTTCAATATTCTGTACATAATTCTATTCTGTTCCAAAATCTGCAACAAATAATAATAACCTGCAACATACGAGGTTTTGAAAATTTTCCTAAGATTAATTTAACTGCTTTTTCAATTAAGTTAGTTTAAATTCTCATTTTGACAACAAATGGATATTTTTTTATGCACTCTTATTCAAAAACTGTTTTTTCTATCTCAATTTCGTCTATAAATTACTTCTATGCGATTAACGTAGCCGGAAACAACTTTTCCAAGCTTAATTTTTTCTATGAACTACATCTCGAAGTTTACTGTTAGCAAAAATAGTTTTATTTGGTTCAAAACGCTCAAAAAATAGTCTTTTATTTTGAATTTGGCCAAAAAATTGTTTCTCACTTTCTTATTTGTCAAAAAATGGCTTTCCTTCATTCAATTTGGTCAGAAAACTACTTTTCCAAGTTTAATTTTGTCTATGAGTTGCATCTCTGAGTTTACTGTTGCCAAAAATGGTTTTATTTGGTCCAAAATGCTCAAAAAAATAGTCTTTCATCTTGAATTTGGCCAAAAAATTGTTTCTCAGCTCTACATTTGTCAAAAATGGCTTTCCTTCATTCAATTTGGTGAGAAATCGACTTTTCCAAGTTTAATTTTGTCTATGAATTGCCACTCGGAGTTTACTGTTGCCAAAAATGGTTTTATTTGGTTCAAAATGCTCAAAAAAATAGTCTTTCATCTTGAATTTGGCCAAAAAATTGTTTCTCAGCTCTACATTTGTCAAAAATGGCTTTCTTTCATTCAATTTGGTGAGAAATCGACTTTTCCAAGTTTAATTTTGTCTATGAATTGCATCTCTGAGTTTACTGTTGCCAAAAATGGCTTTAGTTGGTTCAAAATACTCAAAAAATAGTCTTTCATTTTGAATTTGACCAAAAAATTGTTTCCCATTTTGTCATTTGTCAAAAAATGGCTCTCCTTCATTCAATTTGGTCAGAAAATGACTTTTCCAAGTTTAATTTTGTCTATGAATTGCCACTCGGAGTTTACTGTTGTCAAAAAAAGGTTTTATTTGGTTCAAAATGCTCAAAAAAAATAGTCTTTCATCTTGAATTTGGCCAAAAAATAATTTTTTAACTCTAATTTTTTTGGCAGATGGTTCTCCTTAATTCAGTTTTACCGGAAAATAGATTTTTCTAGTTGAATTTTGTCTATGAATGGTTTAGATGAGTTTAATTTTGTTGAAAATGGATTGGTAAACTTTAATTTTGTCAAAAAATGAATATCAATTGTTCAACGTATTCAAAAATTAGTCTTTCAACTGGAATTTGGTAGGAAAACCGTTTGGCAACTCTAATTTTTACGAAAAATTGCTCTCTTCCAATCAATTTAATAGAAAAATGGTATCCATACAATATTTTGTCGAAAACTGCCTTTTCTTTTTGTTCATTTTTGCCGAATAACTGTTTTTTCAATTTCCTTTGATCATTTTGTAGAGAAAAGTTTGGTTTTATGAAAAATTTTATGAAAAAACTCCTAAAAGTGGTTCCTTCAACCATTATTTTCAAGTTTATGTAGTCCAAACTTAGTTTTTCCTCATAGACATCTCCATTCCATTATCCACCACACTATATCATTCCACCTTCATAATATCGAATCGTTTCGCATCCACAATTCGTTAATCACCCCAAAATTGCATCCCTACTTCCGTATTATTCCTAAAACTTACCCCTTTACCTCCGGAATATTTCAAATATACCGGAATAAAGCAAATAAACAGTTTCAGGAAGATAAAATCGTCCAGTGGTATCAACGGCTTGATCCTCAATAGGATCGTATCTCGAATGAAATCTTCGCTAGCTTCACAACTCGAACTCAAAAAATCTGAAAAAACTCATCGACATTACGACCCGGCACCAAATTTGTTTGTAATAATCTCACCCCGTGCTAAACCGCTCGGAACGAATTCCGAATCGGGAAATAAATCGACTATCCAGATAATACAAGTCATTACAAGATTTCTCGCGGGCGTATTACGAACTTTGGTTACATAAATATATACGTATCTCAAATGCCTGAAAAAATTCATGAAATTAGATGAAAATACGAACTTGGGGTTATCAATCTTCGAATTCATCGACTAGCCAACGTATTCACCAGATCCGTTCCCCAGTGATAAAGTTTTACTTGCAAGATATTCTTATTAGATGAGGAGGTGATCGCAAACACGGTAAAAACGCATATATATAGAGGGTGTTTCAAAAAAATGTTGTGCCGTCTCTATGTTAGATAGAAAACTGAAAAATATTTTGGGTTTTCTCTGTAAGAAATTTTCTTACTAAAGACGCTTTGGAACAAGGAAAAGTGACCAGATTCGTACTAATAGTTAATAATTGTCGATCTAAGTTTTTCATGTAGTTGAATCTGAAGATGAATTTTTTTTTTCAATAAAATTAAGGATAAACCTTTTCAAAATCAATTTAAAAAAAAAAATTAGGATAAACATTTAGTCTCGGTGTTTCCTGTTGCCAAAAATGGCTACATTTGGTTTAAAATGCTCAAAAAATATTCTTTCACTTTGAATTTGGCCAAAACATTGTTTTTCATTTGTCAAAAAATGGTTTTTCTTCATTCAATTTGGTCAGAACACTACTTTTCCAAGCTTAATTTTGTCTATGAACTGCATCTCGGAGTTTACTGTTGTCAAAAATGGCTACATTTGGTTTAAAATGCTCAAAAAATATTCTTTCATTTTGAATTTGGCCAAAAAATTGTTTCTCATTTTCTCATTTGTCAAAAAATGGCTTTCCTCCATTTAATTTGGTCAGAAAACTACTTTTCCAAGCTTACTTTTGTCTATGAACTGCATCTCGGAGTTTACATGGTCGAAAATGCTCAGAAAATAGACTTCCATCTTGAATTTGGCCAAAACATTGTTTCTTAGCTCTACATTTGTTAAAAATAGCTTTCCTTCATTCCATTTGGTGAGAAAACGACTTTTCCAGGCTTAATTTTGTCTATGAATTGCATCTCGGAGTTTACTGTTGCCAAAAATGGTTTTATTTGGTCCAAAATGCTCAAAAAATAGTCTTCATCTTGAATTTGGCCAATAAATTTTTTCTCAACTCTACATTTGTAAATTTGGGGAAACCTTATCAACATCGACTATAAAAAACTTTTCAAATAAACATAGAGTCATCATTTTTTGAGTTCAACTCGCGACAATTCAATATTTTTTTATGAAAATCCAAAAGCATAATCTTTCAACTATTTTGTAAAGTATCATAAGCTGTCCTAAATTTCCAAAGCATTTTCCAATCAAGCGGAAAATTTTGGAAAATTTTTTGATATCATGACTTCATAGTTTTTTCATAGTTTTTTCTTTGTTCCATTTTGTGGAAAAACGGCTTTTTGCAAGTTTAATTTGATCGAAAGATGGACGTCGCATAATTCAGATTTATTTGATTGGTTAATTTTGTATCTAAACTACTTCTTGTATTCTGAAATTGGTTATCTATTTTAATTTTGTCAACAGATGGCTTAACTTTATTCAGTTTATTCACAAAAAGGTTTTTGTCATTTTGTCTATGAATTGCTTATCAAAGTATATTGTTCTCAAAAAATGGCTTTCCTTTGGTTAAATTGTTCAAAAATTCGTTTTTCATCTTGAATTTTGAAAAAATGTAGTTTTGTCAAAATATGGTTTCCCTTTGTCCTATTTGGTTGAAAATTCACTTTTCCATGATGATTTTCTTCTATAAATCGCCTCTCTGAACATAATTTAATCGAAAATTGGTTTTTGGACTCTAATTTTGTCAAACAACATCTTTTCTTTGACACATTTTTTCAAAAAACCGCTTTATTATGTTTAATTTTGTATATAATTACTTTTTTGGTTTAATTTAAATAATTTTCAAACTCTAGTTTTGTCAAGAAACATCTTTTCTTTGACACATTTTTTCGAAAAACTGCTTTACTACGTTGAATTTTGTACATAAATCGCTTTTTTGGTTTAATGGGGTTAATTTAATTTGAAGTTTGTCAAAAAATCATTTTCAAACTCTAAGTTTGTCAAAAAATGGATTTTGTTCATTTAGCTTTTTCGAAAAATAGCTTGTTTAGCTTAATTTTGTCTATAAATTATTTATCTGCGGTAAACGTACACAAGAATTGATTTTCAATTTCAATCTTGTCAAAAAATATTTCTCTCTCAATCAATTTTTTCGAAGAATATCATTTCTTTGTTCTGGTTTTCTTCTGTTCCCTTTAGTCAAAAACCGCTTTATTAAAATTAACGTTGTCTATGATTTTTTTCTAAATTCAAAAAATGTCTACCCTTCTTCTTTTAGATGGAAAACCCACTTTTCCAAATTGAACTCGAAATTAAACAGAGAACGAGATTATGTAGAATGACAGAAGGTAAAACAAGTAATAAAAGAAGAAGAAGCTGGAAAAACAGCAGAACAAGACCAAGAAAAAAGAAGTCAAAGGAGGTTAGAAGAGATTTGACAGATAGCGGGGAGAAGGAATCGACGAAATGGGGCAACAAACATAAAATAAGAGAAAGATCTCGAAGTGGAGTATCTAATTAGTCTGTAGGACTAATATACATGTACAATTAAAAAAAAAATACAATCGTAATTTACCATAAAGAAAATCTCGTCACCATAGGTACATTTGTTAACAGTTCCGTATGGTCACTAAGGTAGAGAGCAATCAAATTGATAATCGATGTGATCATCCTCAGATTAGTTAAAGATGGCGTTATATCCGGCGGATCACACATTGGAACATCTGGGTATATATTTCGCCAATTGTCTTCTAAACGAATCAGAAGAGTGTTTAGAATATCTTCTTTGGTCATTTTTCCACCTACAATTCAGAAATTAACTTTAGATTTAATGGAACTGAATATTGAATAAAGGAAAATCGACTCAATTGATTGCTACCTCAAGCAAGATTTATCAATAATGTAATTTTGAACATTGGAAGATGATAGTTGACATAATTGCAATGAATCGGACACCATTTTGCCTCGATCTTAATCCAATTGAGGATGTTTGGTACAATTTTGATCGAAGGCTATTGAACAAAGGAAAATCGACGCAATCGACTGCTACCTCAAACGAGATTTAAGAGGATCTGCCTCTAAGTTAAACAATAATGTAATTTTGAGCATTGGAAGATGATAGTTGACATAATTACAATGAATCGGACACCATTTTGCCTCGATCTTAATCCAATTGAGGATGTTTGGTACAATTTTGATCGAAGGCTATTGAACAAAGGAAAATCGACGCAATCGACTGCTACCTCAAACGAGATTTAAGAGGATCTGCCTCTAAGTTAAACAATAATGTAATTTTGAGCATTGGAAGATGATAGTTGACATAATTACAATGAATCGGACACCATTTTGCCTCGATCTTAATCCAATTGAGGATGTTTGGTACAATTTTGATCGAAGGCTATTGAACAAAGGAAAATCGACGCAATCGACTGCTACCTCAAACGAGATTTAAGAGGATCTGCCTCTAAGTTAAACAATAATGTAATTTTGAGCATTGGAAGATGATAGTTGACATAATTACAATGAATCGGACACCATTTTGTCTAGATCTTAATCCAATTGAGGATGTTTGGTACAATTTTGATCGAAGGCTATTGAACAAAGGAAAATCGACGCAATCGACTGCTACCTCAAACGAGATTTAAGAGGATCTGCCTCTAAGTTAAACAATAATGTAATTTTGAGCATTGGAAGATGATAGTTGACATAATTACAATGAATCGGACACCATTTTGCCTCGATCTTAATCCAATTGAGGATGTTTGGTACAATTTTGATCGAAGGCTATTGAACAAAGGAAAATCGACGCAATCGACTGCTACCTCAAACGAGATTTAAGAGGATCTGCCTCTAAGTTAAACAATAATGTAATTTTGAGCATTGGAAGATGATAGTTGACATAATTACAATGAATCGGACACCATTTTGTCTAGATCTTAATCCAATTGAGGATGTTTGGTACAACTTTGATCGAAGGCTATTGAACAAAGGAAAATCGACGCAATCGACTGCTACCTCAAACGAGATTTAAGAGGATCTGCCTCTAAGTTAAACAATAATGTAATTTTGAGCATTGGAAGATGATAGTTGACATAATTACAATGAATCGGACACCATTTTGCCTCGATCTTAATCCAATTGAGGATGTTTGGTACAATTTTGATCGAAGGCTATTGAACAAAGGAAAATCGACGCAATCGACTGCTACCTCAAACGAGATTTAAGAGGATCTGCCTCTAAGTTAAACAATAATGTAATTTTGAGCATTGGAAGATGATAGTTGACATAATTACAATGAATCGGACACCATTTTGCCTCGATCTTAATCCAATTGAGGATGTTTGGTACAATTTTGATCGAAGGCTATTGAACAAAGGAAAATCGACGCAATCGACTGCTACCTCAAACGAGATTTAAGAGGATCTGCCTCTAAGTTAAACAATAATGTAATTTTGAGCATTGGAAGATGATAGTTGACATAATTACAATGAATCGGACACCATTTTGCCTCGATCTTAATCCAATTGAGGATGTTTGGTACAATTTTGATCGAAGGCTATTGAACAAAGGAAAATCGACGCAATCGACTGCTACCTCAAACGAGATTTAAGAGGATCTGCCTCTAAGTTAAACAATAATGTAATTTTGAGCATTGGAAGATGATAGTTGACATAATTACAATGAATCGGACACCATTTTGCCTCGATCTTAATCCAATTGAGGATGTTTGGTACAATTTTGATCGAAGGCTATTGAACAAAGGAAAATCGACGCAATCGACTGCTACCTCAAACGAGATTTAAGAGGATCTGCCTCTAAGTTAAACAATAATGTAATTTTGAGCATTGGAAGATGATAGTTGACATAATTACAATGAATCGGACACCATTTTGCCTCGATCTTAATCCAATTGAGGATGTTTGGTACAATTTTGATCGAAGGCTATTGAACAAAGGAAAATCGACGCAATCGACTGCTACCTCAAACGAGATTTAAGAGGATCTGCCTCTAAGTTAAACAATAATGTAATTTTGAGCATTGGAAGATGATAGTTGACATAATTACAATGAATCGGACACCATTTTGCCTCGATCTTAATCCAATTGAGGATGTTTGGTACAATTTTGATCGAAGGCTATTGAACAAAGGAAAATCGACGCAATCGACTGCTACCTCAAACGAGATTTAAGAGGATCTGCCTCTAAGTTAAACAATAATGTAATTTTGAGCATTGGAAGATGATAGTTGACATAATTACAATGAATCGGACACCATTTTGTCTAGATCTTAATCCAATTGAGGATGTTTGGTACAACTTTGATCGAAGGCTATTGAACAAAGGAAAATCGACGCAATCGACTGCTACCTCAAACGAGATTTAAGAGGATCTGCCTCTAAGTTAAACAATAATGTAATTTTGAGCATTGGAAGATGATAGTTGACATAATTACAATGAATCGGACACCATTTTGCCTCGATCTTAATCCAATTGAGGATGTTTGGTACAATTTTGATCGAAGGCTATTGAACAAAGGAAAATCGACGCAATCGACTGCTACCTCAAACGAGATTTAAGAGGATCTGCCTCTAAGTTAAACAATAATGTAATTTTGAGCATTGGAAGATGATAGTTGACATAATTACAATGAATCGGACACCATTTTGCCTCGATCTTAATCCAATTGAGGATGTTTGGTACAATTTTGATCGAAGGCTATTGAACAAAGGAAAATCGACGCAATCGACTGCTACCTCAAACGAGATTTAAGAGGATCTGCCTCTAAGTTAAACAATAATGTAATTTTGAGCATTGGAAGATGATAGTTGACATAATTACAATGAATCGGACACCATTTTGCCTCGATCTTAATCCAATTGAGGATGTTTGGTACAATTTTGATCGAAGGCTATTGAACAAAGGAAAATCGACGCAATCGACTGCTACCTCAAACGAGATTTAAGAGGATCTGCCTCTAAGTTAAACAATAATGTAATTTTGAGCATTGGAAGATGATAGTTGACATAATTACAATGAATCGGACACCATTTTGCCTCGATCTTAATCCAATTGAGGATGTTTGGTACAATTTTGATCGAAGGCTATTGAACAAAGGAAAATCGACGCAATCGACTGCTACCTCAAACGAGATTTAAGAGGATCTGCCTCTAAGTTAAACAATAATGTAATTTTGAGCATTGGAAGATGATAGTTGACATAATTACAATGAATCGGACACCATTTTGCCTCGATCTTAATCCAATTGAGGATGTTTGGTACAATTTTGATCGAAGGCTATTGAACAAAGGAAAATCGACGCAATCGACTGCTACCTCAAACGAGATTTAAGAGGATCTGCCTCTAAGTTAAACAATAATGTAATTTTGAGCATTGGAAGATGATAGTTGACATAATTACAATGAATCGGACACCATTTTGCCTCGATCTTAATCCAATTGAGGATGTTTGGTACAATTTTGATCGAAGGCTATTGAACAAAGGAAAATCGACGCAATCGACTGCTACCTCAAACGAGATTTAAGAGGATCTGCCTCTAAGTTAAACAATAATGTAATTTTGAGCATTGGAAGATGATAGTTGACATAATTACAATGAATCGGACACCATTTTGCCTCGATCTTAATCCAATTGAGGATGTTTGGTACAATTTTGATCGAAGGCTATTGAACAAAGGAAAATCGACGCAATCGACTGCTACCTCAAACGAGATTTAAGAGGATCTGCCTCTAAGTTAAACAATAATGTAATTTTGAGCATTGGAAGATGATAGTTGACATAATTACAATGAATCGGACACCATTTTGCCTCGATCTTAATCCAATTGAGGATGTTTGGTACAATTTTGATCGAAGGCTATTGAACAAAGGAAAATCGACGCAATCGACTGCTACCTCAAACGAGATTTAAGAGGATCTGCCTCTAAGTTAAACAATAATGTAATTTTGAGCATTGGAAGATGATAGTTGACATAATTACAATGAATCGGACACCATTTTGCCTCGATCTTAATCCAATTGAGGATGTTTGGTACAATTTTGATCGAAGGCTATTGAACAAAGGAAAATCGACGCAATCGACTGCTACCTCAAACGAGATTTAAGAGGATCTGCCTCTAAGTTAAACAATAATGTAATTTTGAGCATTGGAAGATGATAGTTGACATAATTACAATGAATCGGACACCATTTTGCCTCGATCTTAATCCAATTGAGGATGTTTGGTACAATTTTGATCGAAGGCTATTGAACAAAGGAAAATCGACGCAATCGACTGCTACCTCAAACGAGATTTAAGAGGATCTGCCTCTAAGTTAAACAATAATGTAATTTTGAGCATTGGAAGATGATAGTTGACATAATTACAATGAATCGGACACCATTTTGCCTCGATCTTAATCCAATTGAGGATGTTTGGTACAATTTTGATCGAAGGCTATTGAACAAAGGAAAATCGACGCAATCGACTGCTACCTCAAACGAGATTTAAGAGGATCTGCCTCTAAGTTAAACAATAATGTAATTTTGAGCATTGGAAGATGATAGTTGACATAATTACAATGAATCGGACACCATTTTGCCTCGATCTTAATCCAATTGAGGATGTTTGGTACAATTTTGATCGAAGGCTATTGAACAAAGGAAAATCGACGCAATCGACTGCTACCTCAAACGAGATTTAAGAGGATCTGCCTCTAAGTTAAACAATAATGTAATTTTGAGCATTGGAAGATGATAGTTGACATAATTACAATGAATCGGACACCATTTTGTCTAGATCTTAATCCAATTGAGGATGTTTGGTACAACTTTGATCGAAGGCTATTGAACAAAGGAAAATCGACGCAATCGACTGCTACCTCAAACGAGATTTAAGAGGATCTGCCTCTAAGTTAAACAATAATGTAATTTTGAGCATTGGAAGATGATAGTTGACATAATTACAATGAATCGGACACCATTTTGCCTCGATCTTAATCCAATTGAGGATGTTTGGTACAATTTTGATCGAAGGCTATTGAACAAAGGAAAATCGACGCAATCGACTGCTACCTCAAACGAGATTTAAGAGGATCTGCCTCTAAGTTAAACAATAATGTAATTTTGAGCATTGGAAGATGATAGTTGACATAATTACAATGAATCGGACACCATTTTGCCTCGATCTTAATCCAATTGAGGATGTTTGGTACAATTTTGATCGAAGGCTATTGAACAAAGGAAAATCGACGCAATCGACTGCTACCTCAAACGAGATTTAAGAGGATCTGCCTCTAAGTTAAACAATAATGTAATTTTGAGCATTGGAAGATGATAGTTGACATAATTACAATGAATCGGACACCATTTTGTCTAGATCTTAATCCAATTGAGGATGTTTGGTACAACTTTGATCGAAGGCTATTGAACAAAGGAAAATCGACGCAATCGACTGCTACCTCAAACGAGATTTAAGAGGATCTGCCTCTAAGTTAAACAATAATGTAATTTTGAGCATTGGAAGATGATAGTTGACATAATTACAATGAATCGGACACCATTTTGTCTAGATCTTAATCCAATTGAGGATGTTTGGTACAACTTTGATCGAAGGCTATTGAACAAAGGAAAATCGACGCAATCGACTGCTACCTCAAACGAGATTTAAGAGGATCTGCCTCTAAGTTAAACAATAATGTAATTTTGAGCATTGGAAGATGATAGTTGACATAATTGCAATGAATCGGACACCATTTTGTCTAGATCTTAATCCAATTGAGGATGTTTGGTACAACTTTGATCGAAGGCTATTGAACAAAGGAAAATCGACGCAATCGACTGCTACCTCAAACGAGATTTAAGAGGATCTGCCTCTAAGTTAAACAATAATGTAATTTTGAGCATTGGAAGATGATAGTTGACATAATTGCAATGAATCGGACACCATTTTGTCTAGATCTTAATCCAATTGAGGATGTTTGGTACAACTTTGATCGAAGGCTATTGAACAAAGGAAAATCGACGCAATCGACTGCTACCTCAAACGAGATTTAAGAGGATCTGCCTCTAAGTTAAACAATAATGTAATTTTGAGCATTGGAAGATGATAGTTGACATAATTGCAATGAATCGGACACCATTTTGTCTAGATCTTAATCCAATTGAGGATGTTTGGTATAACTTTGATCGAAGGCTATTGAACAAAGGAAAATCGACGCAATCGACTGCTACCTCAAACGAGATTTAAGAGGATCTGCCTCTAAGTTAAACAATAATGTAATTTTGAGCATTGGAAGATGATAGTTGACATAATTGCAATGAATCGGACACCATTTTGTCTAGATCTTAATCCAATTGAGGATGTTTGGTATAACTTTGATCGAAGGCTATTGAACAAAGGAAAATCGACGCAATCGACTGCTACCTCAAACGAGATTTAAGAGGATCTGCCTCTAAGTTAAACAATAATGTAATTTTGAGCATTGGAAGATGATAGTTGACATAATTGCAATGAATCGGACACCATTTTGTCTAGATCTTAATCCAATTGAGGATGTTTGGTACAACTTTGATCGAAGGCTATTGAACAAAGGAAAATCGACGCAATCGACTGCTACCTCAAACGAGATTTAAGAGGATCTGCCTCTAAGTTAAACAATAATGTAATTTTGAGCATTGGAAGATGATAGTTGACATAATTACAATGAATCGGACACCATTTTGTCTAGATCTTAATCCAATTGAGGATGTTTGGTACAACTTTGATCGAAGGCTATTGAACAAAGGAAAATCGACGCAATCGACTGCTACCTCAAACGAGATTTAAGAGGATCTGCCTCTAAGTTAAACAATAATGTAATTTTGAGCATTGGAAGATGATAGTTGACATAATTACAATGAATCGGACACCATTTTGTCTAGATCTTAATCCAATTGAGGATGTTTGGTACAACTTTGATCGAAGGCTATTGAACAAAGGAAAATCGACGCAATCGACTGCTACCTCAAACGAGATTTAAGAGGATCTGCCTCTAAGTTAAACAATAATGTAATTTTGAGCATTGGAAGATGATAGTTGACATAATTGCAATGAATCGGACACCATTTTGTCTAGATCTTAATCCAATTGAGGATGTTTGGTATAACTTTGATCGAAGGCTATTGAACAAAGGAAAATCGACGCAATCGACTGCTACCTCAAACGAGATTTAAGAGGATCTGCCTCTAAGTTAAACAATAATGTAATTTTGAGCATTGGAAGATGATAGTTGACATAATTGCAATGAATCGGACACCATTTTGTCTAGATCTTAATCCAATTGAGGATGTTTGGTATAACTTTGATCGAAGGCTATTGAACAAAGGAAAATCGACGCAATCGACTGCTACCTCAAACGAGATTTAAGAGGATCTGCCTCTAAGTTAAACAATAATGTAATTTTGAGCATTGGAAGATGATAGTTGACATAATTGCAATGAATCGGACACCATTTTGTCTAGATCTTAATCCAATTGAGGATGTTTGGTACAACTTTGATCGAAGGCTATTGAACAAAGGAAAATCGACGCAATCGACTGCTACCTCAAACGAGATTTAAGAGGATCTGCCTCTAAGTTAAACAATAATGTAATTTTGAGCATTGGAAGATGATAGTTGACATAATTACAATGAATCGGACACCATTTTGTCTAGATCTTAATCCAATTGAGGATGTTTGGTACAACTTTGATCGAAGGCTATTGAACAAAGGAAAATCGACGCAATCGACTGCTACCTCAAACGAGATTTAAGAGGATCTGCCTCTAAGTTAAACAATAATGTAATTTTGAGCATTGGAAGATGATAGTTGACATAATTACAATGAATCGGACACCATTTTGTCTAGATCTTAATCCAATTGAGGATGTTTGGTACAACTTTGATCGAAGGCTATTGAACAAAGGAAAATCGACGCAATCGACTGCTACCTCAAACGAGATTTAAGAGGATCTGCCTCTAAGTTAAACAATAATGTAATTTTGAGCATTGGAAGATGATAGTTGACATAATTACAATGAATCGGACACCATTTTGTCTAGATTTAGGAAGATCCGCTCCACCATAAGAACATGTGATAAATTATTGATTAATTAGAAATCAATGATTTTAATTGTAAACACTGAAATAGTCTATATGATGTAAGCTGTTATTTTTGTCAGTATTAAGTATTCGCAGTGAATAAAAAACAAAATGTTTAGAATGTGTGTGTGTGTGTGTATTCAACATTTTCGTCTGTAAACGATACAATCCACAGAGTGTTCTGAATAAAATCTTACTTTACATTTTTTTATTTATTCAGTATATGAAACAAACAAGCTATGATGCAAAAAGAAAAATCAAAATTCAAAGAAATTCAAGAGAAAATGAAGTAAAAACTTACTCTAAACTTGTCGTTCACTGAAAATAATTTGGAAAAAGTTAATGGGTACTTACATATTTCGGGAAATTCTGATATTAAACTAAAAGTTAGATCCAAAGCTTTAGGAAACAACTCATCGTCGATGATGAATAAAATTTGAGCTAAAATTCCCGGGAATCTACCGGAAACTGATGCACGTCTACGTTTTTCCAAAATTACCTGATTTTTATCTTTCTCGTTACGTAATTCCAAAATGGTTACGATCGTATCCAATACGATTTTTCGAAAATTCACCTCTTCCACTCGCAACAGCACGTAACCTAAAATAATTATCAACGTTTTTCCTTATAACAACAAGGATTCGAAAATATTATTTCGAAAAATCACGTACTTAACACCAAATTTTCTAATAAATTCCATTACAGAAACCTGAGAGTGGAAACGGATCTTCCGTCTCTTTTGTTTTTGATTTTTTGTCTTCAAATTTTGGGGAATAAATTTTTTATACACGTAATTCGGTCCATAAGTCCTTAACCTAAAGGTCATAAGTAAAAAAAAATTATTTCCCACTCCTCAGAACGCCAACTTATACCGCTTTAAAAATATGATGCATCTAGGGTCAAAATATTTAGCTTTGCGAACAAAAAATAGTCAGACGGGACCAGACTCGAACTATACGGTGGATATTTAATCTATGTGAATCCAAATTCGTGTGCAGCAGCCTTGGAAAGCGAAGCAGCGTGGACTGGAGCATTGTCTTGAATCAATCAAACACCTCGTCTGATTTTGACGCGCGAAACTCAAATTGAAACACTTTCTAAAACTGGTCATCATCACCAAAAAACTGAACCAGATGCGATCAAAGTTTAACCATTCAAAGAATTCTGCATACTTCGAAATAAATGGTAATCAGATATTGCCAGATCAGGGCTGTATGAGGGATGTGGTACCACTTGCCAGACAAGCTCCAATAGTTGCCAAATATGTTATAAGGCCTTGTATTATCATGGTGGAACACTAAATCTTTCCGATTCGACAATTCTGGCAATTTTTCTTTAATTGCTTCATCCAGATTTATTAATCGTTGACTTGGAAGCTCATCAAACTTACAGCATGAGCTTTTTATCTTGTTTTTCAGCTTTCGATGTCATTTCCGCTAGTTACTTCTAAGGTTACGTCAATGCGACCAGTATCACGTGACGAAAGGCAAAGTACAGCACTAACATGAGTTAATTAAAAAATAAAACAACCCTCTCTGTCAGTAAAAAGCGAAAGTACTCAATTACCAACCTTATATAATAAAATAGAGCAGCAAGTTGATACTTTATTTAAAACTTGTTGAAACTTGTCAAAGACGCGCGTAGAAGAACTTCATCCCACGTGATAGTGTCAAAAGTTTCTAATTTATGCCGTGGATTTAAAACGCTATAAATCAAATTTATTTTCTGATAACGTTTCAGAATTTTTTCTCGGACTGCCTGAGAATTCATAATAAGCTTTTCAACTACTTTGTTTTAAGGTTATATTCAACAATTTTAATTTATACTTTGTCGATTAATTATATACTAAATATTAAGTTGATAATCGACAAAAATTTGCCATTTTTTATCTATGATACTTCTAGACTTTTGCGAGATTTGTCTTGTCGGAGTCTCGTATCGAAATCGAAATCTCGCAAACGAGAACAACACCAAGTTTAATACAAACACAGAATCGTGCTTGGTACTTACCTAATACTGCAAAATATTCTTGTAGATCGTTATCAAATCTCAATACGTCCGAACTTACTATTAGACGTATTGGTATTTTGCAAATTTCCAATAAACTTTTCAAAATATCTCCAAATTTAGGTATTTGTTTGAATCTCTCACTTAATATTTCCAATAAGGTCATTATATTCGGTAAATCAACTATCATCTTTACATAATGTTAAGAAAATTACAAAGAATAACGTGGTGATTAATAGGAGGGCTGCTACTTAAATATTTCGATTCAGGTACCTCCAAAACGCATAAACAGCTTCTTCAGATGTAGAAAAACGTTAACTTTTGATCTGCGGAAAGAAGAAGTAAACATCGGGTACCAAACAAGGACTGTACGGTGAATGCACAATCAATTCGTTGTTTTGACTGTTCAAAAACGTTTTTGGTTAATCTGATATGTGGTTGGAGAATAATTCATCTTCCGAGATTAGTTTCCTTGATTTTTTCGAACACTTTTTGCAAAACAAACACTGGTGCAACATTCAGAATTCCACGTTGCTCTAATGGAACGGTGGCAAAATGTCCAGGCAACCATTTGCTTTTGTTGGATTCGGCTCGACTTGAAAGACCCATACAATCGATTTTGTATACGGTATCTAATGGGAAAAAATCTTTTTGACAGCCACTCACGGTATGTCACTTGAAATATCACGAACAGAAACGATGTTTTCTTGCACAACACCAAAATTTTCGACGACCTTTACGGAATTCATCCTGTAGCGAAGTGCGACTACGATCATCAATTTCTCTAATTTTATCTCATCTTTGAGGTTATAATGCGCGTTGATCGCGTATCAACAGTACATAAACAAAGGGTACAATTAGTCTTACGAGCTAGCTTTTAGAATTCTTTTCCAAAGTAATCCACAAAGAGAATAGACAAATTTTGTAAGATCTATATTGCCTCAAACAGTTTGGGTCTATAAATGCTGTTGATACGAAATTAGGTCCTGAGAATAATTGGAAACCTCTACTGGAACTTATCCGCAAACCTTAGAATCGAAGTAGAACACACCTAGGAACTAAGAGGAGTCATCCAAGGCTGCATATGATCTGCACTCATTTTCAACTTGTACTCAGAGCGGAGAGACAGAAAATACTGTAGTGCTAAATAGATACAGACTAAACAACATCAAATATAGAAGATTTACAAATCCTGATGGATAGTGTCACCCATTACAGTCAGCAATACAGCCTGAATATTCGCCGGACCTCCTGGATAACAAATAAAGTCCTCAGAAGAACGAGAAGTAATGATAACCATAAAAACTTACAAACTACTATACTCCGAGATATCCTGCAAGGCAAAATATTTGGAAAAAGAGTTCCAGGAAGACGACTAACATCCTGGATTAAGTAACCGGTTCAATAAAATCTCTCTTCGTCGCTGATAGTCACCACAAGAAAAAGAAGAAGAGGAAAGTCGAAAGGAATGATCAATTGAGTTATTACAAATTATGGGAACCTACAGTTATGGAACTGTTGTCGCCCCTTCGTCTAATTCCCCATTTACATGAATTTAACAAGCGCTGGGCACTTACAGATAACGATGTCTGCAGTTTCTTTTCGCTTCATGCCCAAGCGACATTCCCAATCGTCCAAGATGCCTATAGTATGGTATATAGGCTAATAGTAAAAAAGGATACGAATCCAATTTTTGC
This sequence comes from Diorhabda sublineata, assembly GCF_026230105.1. Classification (NCBI taxonomy): domain Eukaryota; kingdom Metazoa; phylum Arthropoda; class Insecta; order Coleoptera; family Chrysomelidae; genus Diorhabda; species Diorhabda sublineata. The sequence continues at coordinate 6,258,175 of NC_079483.1, forward strand.
TGACGCGATGTAACACCAAAGTAATTCAGTTAGTCTCTCGTCGTTTTTCGTTATTTCGCATTCCAAAAGATTAATTATCTTATTCAATAAATCGGAAGGTTTTGTTGGATAACTACACGCACAATATGTTTGATCCATTATCAAAAATTGTGAAACCTACGTCAAAAATAAAAGTTTTAACGTTCTTTATTGTTTGATAGATCAACTGATTGGAAAAGTGTGACGTCATAAAACGAGTTGGTGACACTGATGCGTTTCCAAACGCTCATAATACACTCCATGTTTCCCGCTCAAAATAGAGGAAAATTATTAACGTGGGGTGTAGGATTCTTATTGTTTATAGAGGATAAGATAACAATAATCTGTGGTGTAAAATTAGCTATTAAAAACGTAAAATGAACAGCAGAATTTCAATATCAATATTAAATTTTGACAGTGTAGCATTATAATCGTTCAGCTTATCTTTTGATCTGATACGTTAAAGAGCGCACCTCAACTGTTTATGACAGATGAAAGTAGTTCAAATGTATTCTACAATTGAAATTTTTAACCTCGATGTAAAGTTTATAAAAGTAATCAAATGATTGTGTTTTACCATGTTTTTGGAAATAGAAATCCATCGGTAAACGTATACAAATACTTACAATGTCTTGGTATTTAAATGGTTGAGAGAATAAAGAAGGTGAGGTTATGTAAAAATATTTTGTTATCACGATTATTTATATTCAAAATAACGTTTATAATGAAATTAGTACACTATAACACAGAATGAAAACCATAAGACCTAAATTAATATTGTATGGAAGATAAATTACCTTCAAGGTAATTTTTATTAAGTTGTATATGTGTATATATAATGAAGGAAATAATTTTAACACGTTGAACTTTGACCAGAATCTCGTATTTTCTGTATGGAGTGTAATTTTAAGGGAAAAACGTTTTTGTAATTAAACGATTTGAAAAAAATCATGTATTATATGCAATTTGTGTACTTGCTTTGGAGGTGAATTGAAAGGTGATTAAGAAGCACAAAATTATGACTAATTACAGTAAAGACATCATTCAATTGCAAAGTGTATGAACTAGTGTAATTATATTTATTTTTGTTAGTTCCTATGGGGAGAGTTAGGCTTTTAGTCTGTATAATTTACCCCAAAATAATCCTTGAAATTAGGTTTTAATTAATAAGAAGCCAAATTTAACAAGAATGCAAAATGACCAGTAACAAATAGGAGATTTCTTCGACTCAATTTTAATCTTTGTATGTCTTTATTTACCATGATAAGTAGTTTTTTATAACTGAAGATACTTGGAAAAGGAAAATTAATACATTCACACTTATTTTCATGTTTTTCACCAGAATTCCCTTCCAAGAAATTGCTGGTACTCTTTCGAATAGAAAGTGAATTTCTTATAAATGTTTTTCACCAGAATTCCCTTCCAAGAAATTGCTGGTACTCATTTCGAATAGAAAGTGAATTTCTTATAAATGCCACAACAACTACAAAAGTTTCTTGTTTGGGTTGTCTACCTTGCAGGAAGAACTAAATGCATTTTTTATGTATAATCATTTGGGCTTTATAAACAATTTAAAGCAACCTGTATTGTGAAGCCTTTGAATTGTGGAAAAATATAATTTGTAGGCCTATGGTGGGTTTTGGGTTTGTCGTTTTAATTTGTACCTATTGCAATTAGTTATTTTGAGAATTGATAACTAGGAACTCAAAAGGAAGGTAAATAATGAAATAAAGTAGAACTCCTCTATATTTTCTCTATTATTTATTATACAAACAATAATTGGCATAAAAAAATATTTAATAAATAAAATTTTTGAAAAATCAATTTTTCTTTGCTTGTTTCTCTTTAAAAATGCCAAGTTTATCAGAAAAATATTGATTGGGATGATTAATGGTGGTAGTTGGAGGTTGTCCGCTAACACACTCGAAATATTTACTACAAGCCAACTGGAAATGTCCTCCGTTAACTAAATCCATAACGGAGGATATTGCTAAAAGAAATAAAAAAAATTTACAGTATCTAAACCCCACTAACAATAACCAAGATTCAGCCAATGGCGAAAAAAACACTCCAATTTATCAAAATCTGAACTTCATTAAATATTTCATGATAAAAATTTACCTTGTGGAGCTAAGCCGTACTCTACTAATTTATTTTTCAAAATGCTAGGATCCCAATGTTTAAACGGACAACCGTGATGTTCCCCTGGTCCGACACTACTCATTATTATTTTGATACAACTATACGGAGAATAATTGGTCATGCCACCTGCTTTACCATACGAATGTCTGAATATGTACGAGTAAGATTTGTCGAATTTGGTCTCATCGATATTGGGGTTTTTAGTGAATTCTTCTCTCCAAAATTTCATACCGTCTTCATATAGCAATCCTGAAAGGGAGTAAATAAGACAGTAATTAAAAATAAAATGTATTTTTGAGGTAATTTAAAGATGAAATTTTTGCTGAAAAAAAAACAGTTATGAAGGAACTCACCAATTCCTTTGAGGAATAAACTGAGTTGCAGCCTTCCCTGATGTTTTAGATGATGATTAGATTTTAAAGTGTTGTACAAATGCCTCATGCAAAGCGGGAAATGCTGTTGAGAATAATTATCCAAATTGGCGGGATTGATACCATCTTTCGAATCTTCGACGACGTGTGTTTTCCCAGTGTATACGTTGTGGAGATTACACAATAATGAATTTAATCTGTCATCGTCTACAGACGGCAGACGTTGATTGTATGTCTGAAATTTTAACAGTTTCTCAACTAGTAGAGATTATTTCATAAACTTGACAACGCTGTTGCAGTTTCTTATGTGTTAAATTACGTCACTTAAATAACCAGTCAGTGAAAGACAGTTTTAAAGGGGAAATTCCAAATTTTATAAGAAATTTTTTACTTACGCTTAAAGATTCATTTAGGGATGCCCTAAATTGGGCTTGTATTGAAACTACCAATTCAGAAGTGGGAATATAAGCGTATCCATGTTCTAAAAACACTCTCCTATTTTTAATTAGTGATAAAACTTCTGTAAAAGGTACTTTGTAAAAATCGATTGTGTTAAAATTAGTTTCGTGTACACCTAAAAATGTTAATCAATATTTACCTGGAATATTTAACATAATAATATAAAAAAAAATAATCAACAGGAAATTAATTAACCAGAAAAAAATTAATTTGAAGATTATCTAATATGTATTTTCATTAAATTGGTATGATAATAAACATGTAAATACAGATAAATTGGTTGTAATTAAAACGGTTGATATATTAAGAAGTGTCATTAACAGTAGACACATTTATTAACATCCATTAAACCAAAAAAATGTCTGACAAAATCGTGAATTTAGAAGAAATGGAAAAACTAGCAGACGATACTGATACATTAATTATTGATGTGAGAGAACCAGATGAAGTTAAATCAACAGCTTTGATTGGAAAAAGTGTAAACATACCATGTATGTATGTATATAAAGCTTTTACTTTTTACTTCTTAGACCTTTTTATATGTTTTTCGTGACAATTTGTTTTGATTTCAAGTTTCTTTTCTATGAATAATCAGTTCAAAATAATAACAAATAACAAAATTATCTTCAAATTTTCATAGAAAAAGAGACACTAAAATCATGAAAAAATGATCACGTATGTATGTGAAAAAAATAAGTTGTAATAATAAACATAATAGGCGTTTATAACCTGAATTGAGATTCCTACATTACATTTTTATTTGAATTTACTCAACGAGAATATTCAATGGAGGGATAGTTGACATCTAACATTTATCTTCTTTTTTTAAAACACCAGGACAAAGTTTTAATACAATTCTGATACTTGTAGTTAAATAATATTCAATAATAGAGATTCGAATCAACGGTTCATAAAAAAAGATAATCATATGTAAATATAACATTTTAAGAATAAAAATAAATTATTGAAATTTCTAACAGAAATCATAAATACTGGCTGTATACTCTACGCATACGTAGATATAATTATCATATTATTGACTTACTTAAATTTCTGGGTTATATGAAAATTAAATAAATTCCTTTTGACATGTTGAGTTTAATTAGTAAAAGAATCAATATTTCGAGCGTTAGAAATCTAGCTATGGCAACTGTAGACAAAATTGTTCATATGGAAGAAATGGAAAAACTGGCCAATGATAAAAACGTACTAATTATAGATGTTAGAGAACAAGATGAAGTAAAATCTACGGGAATCATTGGATCTAGTGTTAATATTCCTTGTAAGTTTATGTAGGGTTTTTAACGAAATTCAATAGTAAATGAGTTTTTGAATGAAACATTATAAATATAATGAAAATATAAGAAAAAATGGTTGTTCCAGTGAATAACCTTCAACACGCACTTAAAGATGCTCCAAAAGAGGAATTTAGTAAATTATACGGTCGTTCTAAACCCGTTTCAAACAGTCCAATGATATTTTACTGCTTAAAAGGCCGTCGAGCCTTACAAGCACTTGAATTAGCAGAATCCTTAGGATTTAAGAAGTAAGTACATAAATTTAAGGTTAAAATACACTATTCACGAATTTAATGAAATTTTGTTGTAAACATTAGCAATATAATATTCAATAGTTGATTTTGTTGGAAAAATATAAATGCATTTAATCCCTATTTAGTAACACTGAGAAACCATGATTAAAATATTAAGATAAAGGGAAAATAGATGAGTATGGAACTAGCACATGAAATCTAATGGAAAAATAACTTTTGTGGGTGTAAATCAAAGATTTAGTTTTCCAAATACTAATTATCAGAAGAATATGCTTCGAAAACAAATACTGTTTCTTCTATTAACAAAGAAATGGTAATATTGTGGTTGTTAAATAATTTGATAGTAGTACAACTGTATATTATATGAGGATAATTAGAAAACTGAAAAAGCAGGGTTTTTTCAAGGTTCTAGTGGACTGAATAAAGAATGGTTTTGTAACATCAGTGAATAATTCCATTTTGTAAATTCGGTTTACATGTAGATAAGTTTTATTATTTTTTCATTATATTAATGACTAAATTCAAAATGACACAGTTTACATTTGACGATGTTATTTTTGAGAAGAAACAATGTTTTTTAATATGTAATAAACATTTTCTCAAAAAATTCCTTATTTAAAATTGTTTTAAATGAGTTTTTTCGTTAGAGATTCCTTGTACTTTAATCTTACGTGTATAGATATTGAAGCTGTTCATTTTCTAAACATATTTGTTCGTTTTGATGAATTTTTAATAAATATGTATGTGAAATTCACCTGTATAGATAATAAAGTTTATTATTCTTATTATAGCGGAAGATATTATAAAGGAAGTTGGGCAGAATGGTCCAGCAAACACCATTAAGTATTCTGTACACAAAAATTGACCGACGATTAGGTAAATTGTATACAAATAGTGAATTTTTATAAATACGTAGCAATTATTAATGTAATTTATACACAAAGTCTTAGTTTATTGTGATTAATTTCAAAAAAGACAAAGAATTGTTATTACAAATATATGTGATTTTTATTGATTATTTGTTTATTTCAATCATCCATTAGAGTGCAATTAATAAACCAAGGTTTATATTGGACTTAAAAGTTTATTATACACCTCATGTGAACTGTTTTTGACATCTACAACTCGCTTTTAACCACCAGATTTGTATTGAACTCCAGTATCCCTAGCTTCAAGAAGGTTAGACACCTGATACATATAAAAATGATATAATTTACTATTTAGCTAGAATATAGAAAATGAAGCTTATGTTGAGAAACTGAAGCTGCTGAAAAACAAACTAATAACAAGAACAACGAAGTTAGAAGGATTCCAATAACATCAATCGTAACTTCTGAACAGATTTGTTTAGAAGAAGCAGACAAGAACTGAGTTACTTTCTAGGAACGCAGAAAAAAAATAGTCCATTTATTCTCGAAATAATTGAAAAAGTTCTGAAAACCTGTATCAGAACGAAAAAATTAGTCTTACAATTCATTGGAGCCTTCGATTCGGAAAAAAATCTATTCGATTTGAGAGAATTTAACATAAACAAAAATTTTAGGTCTTCTATTGTGGTTACTAACAATTATTGTGAATATTTTCTAGTATATTTATGAAAAAACAGATATATGAAATTTTCAACTCAAATTAATAATTCTTGTGACAAAAAACGAGTTTAAATTGAAGCATATATCATTAAAATATGATTGAAACAATATTTTCTAGCTTCTAAACACTTTTTATGTACCTAACGTGATTTTTAAATAAAATTTTATAATAAAAAAAGTAGTGTACATACCTACAGTGGCTGCTAATACTTTAGTTTTAATTTTTTCTTTGGCATCTTGTGGAATCGGAAGATACGTCAGATTATTCAGTTCTAAAAATTTCATGATACTCTGTTGATTTTGAACTAAAAATCTCAACTTGAACCACTCCAATTCTCGAATAAGAAACCATCGTCTTAAATCTTCTGAACGACAATATGCGAGTCTTAATATAAAGTGTGAATGGTGATCAGTCCTTCGTGCTTGTGTATCTTGTTCGGTTTGCCTAAACACATGATATGAAATTTAATTATTTTGATTTATATATTGTTTATTACCCGTTGTAGCCGAGAAGTAATCGTAAATATCTTTTCAGGCCGAGTTTAGCGAGTTCTTCTTTAATATAACTTTTCCAGTCTTCTGAAAATTGTTTATGTCCTCTAGCAGATGCTTGTTCTATTGTTCTTAATAACTGTAATCTATCTAAAGCTAATTCTTCAAATTCGTTTAAAGAAATTGTGTCTGATGGATTTGTTTTGTACATATTTAAATCGTGAGCGAAAACTTTTGCAATGTCTGGATTAAGCGTAATATTATTTGCTTTTCTTCTACCCGCAGAAAAATTCATTTTAATTTTATCAGTATTAATTGAAAATATATGAGCACTGTTTATTATCTAGTTTATTTATACTTTTCCCGCCAATTAATTTATAGGTTATTCTGATATTCTTGTGCAACTATTCTAGCCACTTAATCGACGTGTTTGTTATATGGATGGAATCATACTAGACCCAGCCCAATTTCTTGACATGATAATCGCAATGACATAACCTTAATAAGTCAAAAATATGAATCGTTTTAAAATTGTAAACATAATATTTTAAAAATAAATCGAGTCTGTGATTATATATGTGCAATTTATTTTTAACAATGAATCTGTGATGTAACTAAGTTTCAAATTATCTTCGTATCCAGGTTAGTTTTTTTTTTAATTTTTTTGTTGTATTGATAATTTATCGCTGATTCACATTAATTTGCTTCATTGGAATAAATATATACGTAGATGAATATATATTGTTATTTCTCAATAGAATATGTCTTCTCAGTTGATATTTTTTTATCATTTAAGTCATTGAGCTCATTATGAAATGTGAATCAACTTGTTTATGTTTTTTGTATTTTTTGTTAATATGTATGTTTATTTGAATCACTTTTGTTATTGATAATTCACTATAATAATGATTCAATTTAACTTGATTATCGATAAAGAGTGGTTGAACTAATTTTCCAGTAGAAATTGATTCTGCTTTGTTAATCTTATTTTCGTTTCATTATAAACTTTTGTTGCTATGGTAATTAATATATAAAGTAGTCATCCTTGGCATAGATTAATATAATACTAATAAAATCTATTGATCCATATGTATTCCAGATATTTAGGTTGAATTCATTTCAATAAATAAATTCTGGAACCAATTGAGATTAGCACACCTTGTATTATATTAAATTGATTATAATTGTTAACCATATTAGACAAAACATGTTTTTATAATTCCACAGTCATTACATTATGAAGGTCATAAATAGTTTTTTCATTATAAACATATGGTAATTATGGATAATTTTTTATAGAAACCAAAATATGATTTCTATAATTAATAGTACAGTCCCAATTCGCTATCTCTTATAATTACTGTTTTATTGTACTTTATCTCACTTGATATTACAAACAAATACTGTTTATTTTAAGAATTAGAATAAAAAATTTTAGAAAGTAACCAGATTCTTAAAGTTCAAAATTTTGTCTCATTGCTTTTATATAAACCAAATCGAAGTACTTGACTTCATTTAATATCCATAAAATTTTTTTTCTTTATTTATTGTTCATTGAATACTTCATGTTAAAAATATAATATTCAGTTAACCTAATATTCAATACATTATTGATATTATAGAATTTCAAATTTTATTATTTGGTATCGAGGCCATAACCATATCAAGTTGAAGAGCGCGTATAAAAAAGAAGAAGTATGTTATTCAATATATTAGTGGCAAACCGGTTTACATATATGAATTCAGGTTGTGGACTTTTTTAATTATTTTCGAGTTATTTTATTACATAATACTGTTTGAGATACAGCGTGAAGAGACATTGATGCAGGAAAATCTGGATGTAGGTGAAGGATATATTTCAAAAAAAAGTTTTCTTTTCTTCTTCATATTTCTCATATTTATTTATTAGCATAGATTCATCACATCAGGAATATATTAAAATTTGACTTAACTACTTTTAAAATTTCTTTTGTCTGATATTTCTATATTTAAAATTATATGTGTGAAATTTTTAACAAACTTATCTGTGATAAAATATACTACACACGGCAGTGCACTTTGTTGTATAATTTTTATAACTGGAAGGCTAATAAATATTAGGAAATATTACGATTTCGATCATATAAAAGTATAATAATAATAATTAAATGCGATTTTTATTTAAAATTTAATTGCAACTACTAACAAATAGTTGCAAAATCAAAATAGTGCATATCATGGTTTGATATTGAATTATAGCTTTTATTTAACAAAACTATTCATTCTTTTCTTCTACTATTTCCCTTTAGCATTGTACTATATTTATTTTTGACTAAAATAAAAGAAAATTTAGTAGAAACTGTAATGTAAATGCCAGGGTCCATTGAGTAGGTTAGATTTACAATAAAAGTCGCCATATTGTATAAATATAATTTATAACACTTTAGGCTCGATACGCCTCTGAACCAATACACTAATTAACGTAGTTCAAGTCATTCTTTTGAATTTATACGGTTTGTAAACAATTTTTTCTTATATTTACATAATATACGCTAGTTTTGGAGAAGTTTTTGATTTAATACTTTCACAGATTTGTATCAAGTGCTTAACCTCACCCACCCTGAACTAACCTTGCGCTTAACTACTTGATGGTAACAATTTTTACGAATACATTGAGTGATAGTTACGCAGTTGATTTAATGTAACATTTAATTCCAAGAATACAGTTTTTAAATATATTTTCTACCTGTGCTTTGTAACTTGTGCAATATTGGAAATTCCATGTAGTTGGGACGAATGGTGATTCCCTGCAACACGATCTAAAGCTAATATTTCGTTCGCGTATTAATATTGATGAATTTACACGTTATTTTATTATGGTATGCATGAATTGTTCGATTTAAAAGTGTTTTCGTGATTGATTTGTTTTTTCAAAATTGGTTTGCTAATGAAAATAAAACAAAAGGTAAGAATTATATTTTGTGAATATAGCGTTTTCTAATACCTCAATTGGTCTTTCTATTCTAATATTTCAGAATATATATATAAATACCAGGGCGTTTCAAAAAATGTAAAATACACAATTTTATTAGTACCCCGGTAAAAAGTTTAGCCAGATATAATTTGCGCTTGGACTTCATTTTAACGTGTAAAAAATTGAATTGCACTGCCACTGCCCATCCTTGTTTTTTTTTGTTGTTCAGTAAGAATTTTTGGTACCCAACGTGAACAAAGTTTTTCAATAACAAAACTGGCGTCTACATCTTTCATTGAACTGTGTGATCCATATTTTAATCATTGAATCACTCATAGCATTTTCCCCGTAAACATCTCCGAGATTTTCCGGTAAATTTCACTCGAAAACAATTTCCCTAGGCCGGTCCTGTCCAGCTACTGTGGAATTTTAAATATTCGGCGAATTCGCGCGGCGTCTTTCACATTTTTTATAAATGGCGGAACTCGTTTGATGTTTATTTGTATAATTTTTTTAATAGCAGGCGGTTTATGTACAGTATTTCTTCTAAATAATTTCTAGGTTAGTCTATTTATTTCTTATTGTTCTAGAACTTTGTAGACTTGTATTTAGGTATATAAATGATTTGTGTAAACGCAGTTAGTTAGTTTTTAATAAATAGTCGTAGTGAAATATTATAAATAGTGTGTGAATAAATTAAGATTAAAGGCAGCATCTATTTTATTTCAATATACTTGGAACTAAATTAGGAAAGAGAGGCGGTTGTGGACATGCAGGGAAGTTTCTTAGTAGCTAAAAACTCGCGAATCAAAAGCGACCTTTAATTTGGCGTGTGTGTTCACATAAACGAGAAAAACAATGATCGTGACCTTGATGATTGCCTTTTATTGGCGGGCCTTTCTAAAGCTTTGAAAATAATCGTTTTTCCATTTGGAATTTTGAATTTTCGACTGAGGAATGGAAAAAACACAGAATTTTTAATTGGAAATAGCTGAAAGTCACTTGGAACTAAATCTGGAAAGTGAGGCGATTGTGTAACTGTACTCTCTTTTATTTTTTTTTGGTCTCTTCTCAATTATTTGTGTTCTTCAATATTTTGTAGCTTTTTCTATCTGATTATCTTTTTAGTGTTGTTTATGATTCCTGAATATTTTCCCTTGGCATCTGTCGAGTCAGTTTTTAGTGTACTCGGTCTTACTAGATTCCTTATCACCAGTTTCTTTTCACACCCCTTATCGAACCATTCTTTTTTGCTTGTTTTCTTCTTTAAACCCAGCGTTTGCTTTGCCACCAGTCCTATTAATTTTTCTACTTGTATCCACTCAATTTTCGCATTGTATTCTTGGTAGCTGTTGCTCGTGTGTAAATTCTCATAACTTCTACTAACTTTTGACGTTTTCTTTTTGTTAATATATGGAATTTATCGATTACTTTGAACTAATTTTCTATACATATTTTTGAAGTTACCAAATACCCGCTACTGGATTAAATGCGGCACTAAACAGTGTTGTAATTCGTTTTTTCCAAATCGGATTATACTTGAACGTTTTATGTAATCATCCTAGTGAATAAACTACTATTTCAACGGCTTTTTTAGTTTCGTTATCATATATTTTTATTAGAAACTGATAATATTGATAATGAAGGTCAATGAAGATAATCTCTTCCACTTCAATTTTAATTACATATGCACTTTACAACAAAAATTTCTTGTTAGATTAAAAAAAATACCCTAGATCAACAAATCTGGATGGTTTAGATTTTTTTGTGGGAGAACATTCGTTGTTACTAATTTTGATTTACTGCTTATAACGACAACTGCGAATTTGTCTGCATGGATTGTTAAGCGTTAAGAATATGGTATGAAAAACCATTATCTCCAACAATATATCTAATAGTTTAACACGATTTTACAAAACAATTCTTAAACCTGATCCAGACTCTCCAAGATGGAACGCGATTGCAGTTTTTACGGCACGAGTCAAAGAACTTGAATAAATAGTAAATCGAGAGTGTGGATGGCTAGAACTGCTGCAGCCTCCGGTCGTCAAGTGTCTAGAACCTCTAGGAAATGCTTCGCAAGAGTCCGAATCAAGGATTAGCACTAGGTGCGTTATAACAGTTGTTGGTGCTCTTCAAACTTGTCGAGAACCTCTAGGAGTCGCTTTGGCTAGAGTTTGGTTCAAACATTAGCATTATTGTGTGTTATAGTGGTTGTCCAACTTGTCGAGAGTCTCTAGGAGATGCCTCGCGAGATTCTGAACCCAACGTAGCATTATTATGTGGTGTAGTCGTAGTAGGTGCTGTTCTAACTTGTCGAGAGTCTCTAGCAATCGCCTCGCGAGAGTTTGGTGCTAGCATTAGCACTAGATGCGTTATAACAGTTGTTGGTGCTCTTCAAACTTGTCGAGAACCTCTAGGAGTCACTTTGGCTAGAGTTTGGTTCAAACATTAGCATTATTGTGTGTTACAGCGGTTGTAGGTGCACCTGCTGCTTGTGAAGAGTCTCTAGGAAGCGCTTCGCGAGATTCTGGATCAAGGTTTAGCATTATGGTGTGTTATAGCGGTTGTTGGTGCTCATCAAACTTGTCGAGATCCTCTAGGAGTCGCTTTGGCGAGAGTTTGGTTCAAACATTAGCATTATTGTGTGTTATAGTGGTTGTCCAACTGGTCGAGAGTCTCTAGGAGATGCCTCGCGAGATTCTGGACCAAACGTAGTATTATTATGTCGTGTAGTGGTTGTAGGTGCTTTTCTAACTTGTCGAGAGTCTCTAGGAAGCGCTTCGCGAGATTCTGGATCAAGGTTTAGCATTATGGTGTGTTATAGCGGTTGTTGGTGCTCATCAAACTTGTCGAGATCCTCTAGGAGTCGCTTTGGCGAGAGTTTGGTTCAAACATTAGCATTATTGTGTGTTATAGTGGTTGTCCAACTTGTCGAGAGTCTCTAGAAGATGCCTCGCGAGATTCTGGACCAAACGTAGCATTATTATGTGGTGTAGTGGTTGTAGGTGCTTTTCTAACTTGTCGAGAGTCTCTAGGAAGCGCTTCGAGAGATTCTGGATCAAGGTTTAGCATTATGGTGTGTTATAGCGGTTGTTGGTGCTCATCAAACTTGTCGAGATCCTCTAGGAGTCACTTTGGCGAGAGTTTGGTTCAAACATTAGCATTATTGTGTGTTATAGTGGTTGTCCAACTTGTCGAGAGTCTCTAGGAGATGCCCCGCGAGATTCTGGACCAAACGTAGCATTATTATGTGGTGTAGTGGTTGTAGGTGCTCTTCTAACTTGTCGAGAGTCTCTAGGAAGCGCCTCGCGAGAGTTTGGTGCAAGCATTAGCACTAGGTGCGTTATAACAGTTGTTGGTGCTAATCAAACTTGTCGAGAACCTCTAGGAGTCGCTTTGGCTAGAGTTTGGTTCAAACATTAGCATTATTGTGTGTTATAGTGGTTGTCCAACTTGTCGAGAGTCTCTAGGAGATGCCTCGCGAGATTCTGAACCCAACGTAGCATTATTATGTGGTGTAGTCGTAGTAGGTGCTGTTCTAACTTGTCGAGAGTCTATAGCAATCGCCTCGCGAGAGTTTGGTGCTAGCATTAGCACTAGATACGTTATAACAGTTGTTGGTGCTCTTCAAACTTGTCGAGAACCTCTAGGAATCACTTTGGCGAGAGTTTGGTTCAAACATTAGCATTATTGTGTGTTACAGCGGTTGTAGGTGCACCTGCTGCTTGTGAAGAGTCTCTAGGAAGCGCTTCGCGAGATTCTGGATCAAGGTTTAGCATTATGGTGTGTTATAGCGGTTGTTGGTGCTCATCAAACTTGTCGAGATCCTCTAGGAGTCGCTTTGGCGAGAGTTTGGTTCAAACATTAGCATTATTGTGTGTTATAGTGGTTGTCCAACTTGTCGAGAGTCTCTAGGAGATGCCTCGCGAGATTCTGAACCCAACGTAGCATTATTATGTGGTGTAGTCGTAGTAGGTGCTGTTCTAACTTGTCGAGAGTCTCTAGCAATCGCCTCGCGAGAGTTTGGTGCTAGCATTAGCACTAGATGCGTTATAACAGTTGTTGGTGCTCATCAAACTTGTCGAGAACCTCTAGGAGTCACTTTGGCGAGAGTTTGGTTCAAACATTAGCATTATTGTGTGTTACAGCGGTTGTAGGTGCACCTGCTGCTTGTGAAGAGTCTCTAGGAGGCGCCTCGCGGGATTCTGGACCAAACGTATCATTATGGTGTGTTATAGAGATTTTTCTTTCTTCAAGATTAAAATCTGCGTTTGGAAAAGTAGATATTTAAGTGATTATTGATAATTAAAATAAAATTTTATCTTTAAGTAAATTAAATCAATCAACATACTTATAAAGTATCTATTGCTTTTTCGAATTGTTTTTGATAAAAAACTAATTTAAGTATTTGATAAGAAAAAATTATTTCAGTTATATACGAGGTATATTCTGTAAGTTCTGTCAGCGGTAGAGCTGCGTTTCTTTGATCAAATATTTGGCTTCCTCATCATCATCATTATTGTCAGCTTTCTCAATTATTTTCTATTTCTGCTTTGATTTCTCAAGGTGGGGTAAAATATACCTCAAAATTTACGAGATTGAGGCTAAAACTTCTTGCTCAAAGAGTTCAACCTCATTTCAGCACTTTGATAAATTGGGAAATATATTTGCACACTTTTTGCGTCCATTTATTTATGAGAGAGTATAAAAATAATAAATCATCCGTTATTTATAGACGTATCATTTTTTTCATAAACATTTAAAATATTTTCTTCATTTCGAATGTTGTTTGCTGTCGGAAATCCTCATCTCACAGTATTTTTGTAGTTTTCCTTTCAAATGATTTTCTTTTTAAAATTTTGGTGTCGAGAAAACATAATTGAGAAGATAAGAAAACTGGAATTAGAAAATGGATATGTAGAAATCAATGGCGACTGGAAATCGAAAACTATACTGATAATTTTTCATGCTGCATGTAGTGCTGCCCATCAGACTCGAAGGATCGTTAATGTATTTGGTGGGATTGTGGAAAATCACGTCTTTAATTTCCATATATTTCGATGGCCGCATTTCTCTTAGTGATAATAATAATTACAAAATTTGGATAATGTTTATTGAAAATATGCACTCTAAATCGAAAAATTCATTGATTAAATGAATATAATTTTGAAAAACTAAAAAACACGCTTTTAAAGCACTTCAAAAGTTGAAAATAATTTTTAAGGTAAATTTAAAACAATAATTAATAAAAATACTAGTATGTTTGTGAAAAGAGCGTCGGGCGTCGTACGAGAAATATATTTTGAGCTTATTTTAAAAAGAATTATTCCCAACTTTTGAGTTTCATGTACTTTAAAAGCGTTTTTTAAAGTTTTTTCGAACTGTATTTATCTTTCATTTTACATTATACCATCGTATAATAGCTACGCTGCTTATATATTTACATCTCGTCGAAACTTATATCCAGCCGTCACGATGTAGTTGGTTAGGTTGTCGAAGTGATTTCCAACACAAAGATCGGAGGGATTTGAATCCTCTGTCTAGTCCTCGTAGATTAGTATAGGAAAAATCTATTTTTATTTTGTAGAATTTGATTTTATTATTCAAAATAGTGTTTTTATAGTACGATTTGTCTTTAACCTCAAAATAGGCTGCAGTTTCGACAATAACCGCTTCTTAGGCGCATAATTCATGTCTAACCAGTATCTTTTTGTGGTCTGAAAACGAAAAAAAATCGCTGGGAGTCAGATCTGTAGTAAAGGTAGATTTTTTGTACAAAAAATAAGTTTTTATTGACCTGTCGTACATAAACATAGACTATTTAAATGTAAAACGGCTTCAGAACAACGCATCTTGTCATGGCTTGGCTAAAATTCAACAGATCTAGCATCTAGTGTCTTTCTACTATTCCCTAACCTCAAAGTTTCAAGATTTTCTTCAGTCGACGACGTCTACGTCTATTTAGATCAAATTATATTATTTGCGAGGGCTAAAAAATGAAAATGTTTCGTTTTTGGTTAGATCGGAAAGTTTTTGCTTAACCCTCGTAAAAGTGTTATCGGTCGTGTTTAAAATCACACGTCGTATGTTTCAATAATTATGAATCATATCATGGAATTATTCAAACTATTTTTTGCGGAAATTTATGAAATAGGAGCTGGAATAAGTATAAATATTAAAAATTGATAAATATAGATTGTTAATAGGGTCATTTTAATCCAAATTTGGTAATTAATTGATTTAAATTCTTATAAACATAAAGCGATGGTTGAATTTTGCAATTAGTTTGACGCGATTGTTGATACCAACACACAGTTATTGGATGGTGAACTTTTATTAATAATAAAATTGTGAGGTTTCATCTTTTTTTTGTATTATCATGGGTTTAAAGGAAAATATTCTGGTATTTAATAGCGGAAATAGGTAAGTTGATAGGTTTTATCTTAACAGATATAATTTACGTAACGTATATTGTTAATTTCGTTCAACTTTTATACAAATTTTGCATTTTCTCACCAAAAAATGACGAAAATTCAACATTCAAAATATTAAAAAATATTTCTAATTTGAAATAAATAACGAAATATCATAATCCGGAAGATAACGTTGAATTTTCGACTGTCTAGCTGTCTAACTTCCATGATATATATATATATATATATATATATATATATATATATATATATATATATATATATATATATATATTTATATATGAAAATTATCCAAAAAAGTTGCTACGCAACCTCAATAAGATCTTATCCAAACCTTGAAATCACCATAACCTGCCACAGACACAACATCAACCCCAGTAAATCTTTTCGTCACTTTAGAATCACATTAACCCATCACAAACTTAACAACAATCTTAACGAGATTTTTTCGTGACTTCAAAATCAACATAACATACCACAGACTCAATAGCAAACTCAACAAGTTCTTTTCGTAACTTTGGAACCACCACAATACACCACAGACTCAACAACAACCTCAACAAGTTCTTTTCGTAACTTTGAAACCACCCTAATACACCACAAACTCAACAACAACCTCAACAAGATCTTTTCGTAACTTTAGTACTACCATAATACACCACAGACTTACCAAAGTGTTTTCGTTATGTTGGAATTGCTGTATCACACCACAGACTCGACAACAACTTCAACAAGTTCTTTTCGTAACTTTGGAACCACCCTAATACACCTCAGACTCAACAACAACTTCAACAAGTTCTTTTCGTAGCTTTGGAACCACCCTAATACACCACAGACTCAACAACAACCTCAACAAGTTCTTTTCGTAACTTTGGAACCACCCTTATACACCACAGACTCAACAACAACTTCAACAAGTTCTTTTCGTAACTTTGGAATTACCATAATACACCACAGACTTACCAAAGTGTTTTCGTTATGTTGGAATTGCTGTATCACACCACAGACTCGACAACAACTTCAACAAGTTCTTTTCGTAACTTTGGAACGACCCTAATACACCACAGACTCAACAACAACCTCAACAAGTTCTTTTCGTAACTTTGGAACCACCCTAATACACCACAAACTCAACAACAACCTCAACAAGTTCTTTTCGTAACTTTGGAATTACCATAATACACCACAGACTAACCAAAGTGTTTTCGTTATGTTGGAATTGCTGTATCACACCACAGACTCGACAACAACTTCAACAAGTTCTTTTCGTAACTTTGGAACGACCCTAATACACCACAGACTCAACAACAACCTCAACAAGTTCTTTTCGTAACTTTGGAACCACCCTAATACACCACAGACTCAACAACAACCTCAACAAGTTCTTTTCGTAACTTTGGAACCACCCTAATACACCACAGACTCAACAACAACTTCAACAAGTTCTTTTTGTAACTTTGGAATTACCATAATACACCACAGACTTACCAAAGTGTTTTCGTTATGTTGGAATTGCTGTATCACACCACAGACTCGACAACAACTTCAACAAGTTCTTTTCGTAACTTTGGAACGACCCTAATACACCACAGATTCAACAACAACCTCAACAAGTTCTTTTCGTAACTTTGGAACCACCCTAATACACCACAAACTCAACAACAACCTCAACAAGTTCTTTTCGTAACTTTGGAATTACCATAATACACCACAGACTTACCAAAGTGTTTTCGTTATGTTGGAATTGCTGTATCACACCAGAGACTCGACAACAACTTCAACAAGTTCTTTTCGTAACTTTGGAACCACCCTAATACACCACAGACTCAACAACAACCTCAACAAGTTCTTTTCGTAACTTTGGAACTACCATAATACACCACAGACTCAATACAACCTCAACAAAGTCTTTTCCCTATTTTGGAATTGCTGTAACATATCACAGCTGCTTCCAGTACCAATCGAAATTAAGGCCCGGCATAACTTTATTTTCGAATCAGATTTTTTTTGTATCTACAACTCCTGGACTATAACGTACTATCATAACGTAACCTACATCGTGATAGTACGTAATCTCACGTGATCTTAATGTGCTTAAATTTTCTGAGATACGTTTTACGTCGATTTAAATATTTTACCTTGCATGTACGCAAATAAATTATTTTCAAGATCTCTCTAACTGATATTTAAGAACTTCGTACGTAAATCTTAATTGATAGATAAATACCGATTCTGCTAATAAGTTCAATTAAATCGTACGCGGTCGGTATTCGAGTAAATAAATTTGTTTCTGCGATTTAGAGTTGTGCAATTTATAAATTTCGTTTTGTAGTCGTACGTACACAATTTTTGTTATCGTGATTCAATATTTTTGCCATGGGTTTGAAAGATAGGAACATCTTGACTTTTACTGCCAAACAGAGGTGAGTTCTTTCTAATCAAACTGTCATTAGATTCATTACAAGGGGTGTTTGAAAAGTTTTAGATCTAAACCTATAATAAACCATCCATTTTGAACGCTTAGTTTCTATTTGACTCGTATAAATGAGTCGTTGTTAAGATTTTTATGAAATTGGTTAAAATTCACGATTTGGTTGATCGCCCACCTTATTCACTAGATCTGGCACTAGGCTACTTTTTTCTGTTTCCTAACCTTAAAATTTAAATTGCAAGAAATTTTCATTAAACGAAGACGTTTAGGCATATTTTGATGGGAACGTTTTTTAAACTGGACATCCTGTATATTTCCCCATATTTAGATATATAACGAACCCTAATTGTCACATTATCAAATTACGAGGGGTATTTAAAAATATATATCAATTTTCGTGTCGAAAATAGCTGCTAATTGGGACTTAACTAGTGCTAGTCAAAAATAATGTGTGTTTCCAATGTCCATTTTGTTTATTAAATACAAAACGCCTCGATGTACACGGATCTGCATGTAATTTTCGTGGACTTTAAAAAGGCTTTCGATTTTGTCAACGGGAAACGAATAGAGCAGGCGATGAGACAAAAAGGGATCTCAAAATTTATTAAATTGATAAATATGACGATGAACAATTCTTGATGCCAAAATTTTGACAGAGAACAAAGTTGAATCAAGTAAAAAGAGGAGTTAGGCAGGGAGAAGGTCTTTCAACGAATCTGTCTGAAGAGGATCATCGATTAAAGATCTTGAGAAAGATACTGGAACCGATGGAAGACTGTACAATCCAACTTGACAGAGCCGATCGCCAGATTGTTATCAGCAAATCCACCGATAGGTCCACAACCCATTATTGGTGTAGCCAAAATTTTTGCCATTACGTTTCTCAACCGAGGCTTTACCTGCAGTTCTGTGAGCAGTACGTTTCTTTTACCACAGATGGGGGGGGGGGGGCTAGCCTAACCTGAGAATCCTTGAGCCGTTCAGTCCACCCAACAAACCATACAGGCAGAGAGGAAACCAACAAAACGAAAAGCATGCTTCGTGTAGCCGAAATGAAAACGCTCAGGACTATAATGGGAAAAAAAGGAGTAGATCGAATCAGGAACACTGACATCGGGGAAGAATGCGCGGTGCGAGACATCGTAAGATGGTGGAGACAAAGAAAAAGATACGCCAATAGGGAAAAGAGAAAACCACATAGAGATGGATGGACAGCTGGCAGTCCACCTCCCAGGAATTGATACAGAGGAACCTGCAAAACTAACAGATCTTGAGACCTTAAAAATGGATAAGAAAAAAAACGTCTCTCAACAGTCTGCTTGGACACATATAGATGAGTCTTTTGGTGACTCGCTTTTTAAAAGGTCACGATCATCTAAGACGTCATCTCCTCATCATGGGCATTGCGGATGGTCCAGAGTGACTCACATTGACGGAGTTTAAATTCTTTAGCAATTACAGTGACGTTAAAAGGCTCAAGACTTTGGTAATTTCAACTGGACCATGACGAAGGGTTAACAGCCATTGACCGACCATTATAAAAGGTACCAAACTTAAATCATTGGTCTTTTCTGCGTTAAATTGACTCTTATTGCTTACCATTCCAAAATATTTCCATGATCGGATATGGTGGTAATACGTTGTTGTCTATGGGATTGGATGTTAGCCGCGTTCGTAAAGGGAGAGGGAGTGATCTTTAATCTAAAATCTAAACAGCGAAAATCAATAAAATTTATCGTTTTAAGTGCTCCGTGTTTGCAAATAAAAAAAAACACACGTGAACTGATTTACGTAACATTTGACGTTTTATCTAATCTAATGTGAATCTAATATTCGATCAGATTAATTTGGAATCATTCAAATTTCCATAATAGACGCCGAATTTTGATTTGAACGATGGTTGACACAATTGAAAACTCGTTTTGAAGATGCCTAACATTGATTAACAAATTTTCCTGGTACGAAATGGATAAGTAAACAATCATGTATAAGTTCGACAATATTGACATAGAAAACACTTTTGACAACGTTCATAAACCTTTCGAAAAGTATCGGAAACTGTACCTTTTGGAATCGATCGGAAAACAGATGTCAAAAGTCCTTGGATGACCGATACTTCCGAAAAATGAGGACACGCTCAACTGTACCAAAATACGCCGTAGAAACTGCGTTCACGGAACCAATTCTTGATTCCATCGTTGCCCAAGAAGATGATGAATATTTCCTTAACCTTGAACTAGGTGGGTAACTTGACAAAACCGATCGCCAAAACCGTCTCTCAACGTTCTGCTTGGATAGACAGTCGCTAAGACGACATATCTATATCATGGGCATTTGATAGCGGAAGTTTTTGGGTCGCGCGGTGTCACTTGGAATTAGGATCGAAGCACCAGGTCACATCCCCTGTGACGACGTCGTCGACTGATTCGATCATGACTCATCCTTACGTTTTAAGACGTAAACACAATTTCTGGTACGAATTTTTGTATATTCATTGTTATAAACTAATTTTACCGTACTATTTTTAACAAACATTCGAATAATTGAATATTTTTTTATTTATAATAATAGTGTAGATATAAAAAATTTGATTAGATTTAGATTATTTCCTTTTCCTATTAGGAAACTTCCTCTAAAAATTCAATGAACATAAATAGTTTACACTTGAACACTTAAAAAATAGTGACACTACTTTAATTTATTAAATTGTGCATGTAAAAAGTCGTTTATGGGTAAAAACAATCAATCAACGACCGTAAAATGGTAAATGAAGCACCATCACTTCCTTTACCTTCATCTCAATGACTACAACCTCGAAAATACTATAAATTAGATTAAAATACGAGATTGAATCAATAGTGATTAGTGGGCGGGACAAGAAAATTGATAAAATGTTAACTGTTATCAAAAAGTAAGTATAAAAATAGAACATTCGAACTTATTTTCTGGAAGACAACTTTAAGGTTATATAGCTGGTGAAATTCGCGTCATCTATTGCCGCAAAATGTAATTATCTGCTGTTACCTTTTGATAACTTCGTAAATAAACAAATAAATCGGTTCCTTCTACTGTAGTACCTGGCATGAGTTAGATATGGCGGTGGTAGTTTGAAAAATACCAATAGAACGTTGGTCATCGTTATGTGGTAATTTGAAAGGTTTTAGCTCAGCCAATATAAAAGCTGAACTAGATTCTACTCTGGGTGAGATTGATCCTTCGTTATTAACAATAAAATATTGTATGGCAAAGTTTCAACGAGACCGTACGACTTTCAAAAATGAGCATAGCAGTCGTCGACCAAATGTGGTGACTACTCGAGTAATTTTTAAGAAAATCACTGGATGATCGGCGATTATAAGTGCGCGAGCTAGTAGGTATTTCGAAAAGTGTGATACATTGCAAATCTATTGGAAATTTGGACATGAAAAAGCTGTGCGCAAGATTAGTACCGCGTTTTCTCACAATGGAACAAAAACAGATGTTTCCATCTAGTTTTTGGCAGTTTAAGCCGCTGTTTCTTAACCATGGATGAAACGTGGATCCATCACTTCACAACCGAAACAAAAAAAAACAATCAAAACAATGGACAATAGGGGGAACCGGCTTCAAAAAAGGAAAATCCGGATCCAGCGTCGTTTCAACGAAGACATCAAGCAAAGACGGACGCATTTGGCTAAGAAGAAAGTGATGTTTCATCAATGGACTAAATTAAAGATTGAAAGAATGAATTGCTATTTCATGCACCCTAATCACCAGATTTAGCACCCTCGGATTATTATCTATTGCCAGACTTGACTCGCTGGTCAAAGATTTTCCAACAATGAAGACGTGATATCAGCAGTTAATGATTATTTTGAAAAACTCGACGGTTCTTATAAAAAGAGTATCGAACTTATTGAACATCGCTGGGGAAAGTGTATGGAGCTGGAAGGAGATTACATTGAAAAGTAGAGAAGCAGCTGCTATCAACCAAGAAGATTGAACCGTCGACCCGAAGGAAAAGCGAATTATTCTACATTCTCCACGAACACGCTGTGCTTCTCCAAAGCTTGCAAACACCTGGACGAGTTACTCTATGTTCCCAGTCGATATTCTCCGAATATTTTCTGAGCCTCCTTATTATTTTGCTCCATACCACAAGTGCACATTCAGCTATGTCTAAGTCTCTTCCTGGGGTTGATACCTCCAGGTATTTTACTGAATTACATATGTTCACAACTGCTTCGGATTTTGTACCAGGCATATTTTACTAAGATTCCAATCTTCTTTCACTCTACCAAGCAACCAGGTTTTATACCACCAAGTGCAGAAGTGACTTGGCCTTTCCTCAATGATGATATTTAGAGATGCAGTTCCTGCACCTGCCAGAAAATGACGTATGTTTGTGGAATATTTCGAAATTCAAATGAGTCATAGTACAAAAATGTGTAAATGTCTCGGACTTTTTTAAAAGAACGGAAATTTCAAATTACTGGTGAAAGATTTATACCATAAGGTATTTCTTCGACTGATACCCAGTTATTTCCTCAATTCTCTTCATGGTAAAACTGCTTAGTGACTTTTTGGTAGCGATACTGAAGGTTTAACCATATGGCTAGTAGATCCTAGTTGGTGTTCTGAAAAATTGTCCTGCTACTTCTAGGTGTGTCATTTGGGATGCTTCCCATCTCAAGGCTTCTGTCATAAGTGACCTTGAATGATCAAAAGGCTTTTAAAAACCATACAACGAAAGGATTAGACGGAACCACATAGCTTTTGAGTAAACGAACGTATTGTTGAACAGATTCACCAAGATGGTAGCCTCAAGACATTTAATTTTACGAACAGATTCAATATAATTTAGTAACTAGTATTTAAACCCTTTTTTTTTAACAACCCGGTGCTACTGATACGTGATATAGAAACGTTTGTTTTTAATAATGACGAGTCTTATCGTATATAAATTGTTTTTGTTATTATCAACTTTGGATTGGTTATAATCGTCATGTCTTTGAGTCTAGAACATGTTTTTCTTTAGAAAATCAACAATTTGATATTAATTTACTGCCAGTAACAAGATAATCCTTAATCGGTATTGAGTTTGTTTAGTTAATAGTGAAATTAAATTGAATAGAAAAAATGGTAAAACTACGCGAAACTCACAAAAAGGAAAGGAAACCCCTGTTAATGAGGAAAACTTTCCAATCTTACTCAAGGTATACTTTTTTAAACTATATGATTATTATTATGTATGCGGTGCCTGATTTATAATCTAAAGAGGATCGAAACTGAACGCGACTTATTCCAGCTGACTTAAGTCAAATTATTTCTGTTACAATCGTGATTAAGATGCCGTAGACCAAACGCAACTGATTTCCCGATATCCCTAGGCAACCCCAAACTGGTTTATATTTTGAAATATTGGATCTTGAAGCTCTAGGATGATGATCTCGATAGTTCTGTAGATTGAACTGGATACATTTTTCGGTTGCGTAAATTTCTACTTGGTGTATTGCCCAGGCTTTCAGAGTGTTCGATTCTGGGCCCATACACTCCCATTTCAGTTCTTAAATCCGTCCATATAACATTCAATGACATTTCTTGTATGATCCCACTCTACAGCTTTGTTTTCACGTAATTTTTTCGATCTTTATCATGAGGCAAGTCCAAGGTTTGGTCATTATTTAGTGACGATTTTTTTATCTTATTCTTAGCCTATTAACTGATTTTTTTGCTCAAACCTTGCAATAATATTCGCCGTTGTTAGTTTTTCCTTTATCAAGATAGTTAATGGAAATTATCCCAAAAAACTGACGCCTGCAGATGGAACCGGTTTTCCCTTTTCAGCCCATTGTTTTTTTTTGTTACGGATGTGAAGTGATGGATCCATGGTTCCATTTTAAGCAAACGCGGCACCCATCTTGCGCAGATCTTTCTCATGTCCAAATTTTCAGTTAAAATGCGATGTGTACCGCATTGGGTTGCCTAACTATGTCTGCTGGATCATCGATTATCCAGTATGGATTTTCCTCAACATTTTTGGAGTCGTCACCTAATTTGGTCGACCACTGCGATGCGAAAAATGTCGAAGATGAGAAGATTTTTGAGATACCCTGTAGAAAAACGTGTTTTTCATTAACGTCATAACGTCAATCTTTTGGAAACTAATCAAACGTGGAATTTTTTTGACGAAAATATATGGATCAAACAAAAACTTAACAGTTCTATAACCTGCCAGATAATTTTCTGTTTATTAAATAAGATTCTAGGTTATGTAAACTAATGTAACAATTTAGAATGTAAACAAAAGTCGTTGGATAAGAATAATTTTTGATTCTGATATTTTTTTACCGATATTTATAGTTGTGGACGATTCGTCGTTCGGTTTTGACTTTCAATATAAGAACTCTCAGCGTAAGTTTAAATCTATTTCAAATTAAGTTACTAATCTATCCAGAAATTAATTACAATCAATGTGTCCGTTGAACATGGGGTGAAAAAACAAGTATTCGAGCGCGTCAGATTTTTAGAGGGGTCTCCAAATGCTTTTATACGCGATTAGAACTTGACGTAATCTTTTGGCGGATTTTTAAAAATTTTAAAAAATAACGAAATTTTATGTTTTAGGTTAGGTTTACCTTGACTGCTGACTACTCATCTAACAATTTTATGGATGGGATTATTTTATAAATCAATTGATAATTTGCATTTCAGTTTTGCTCGTAATTAAATTATTATAATTTTTTTTAACAAGTGGAAAATTCCCTTTTAATGAACAAGTTGATGTGTTACTGGTATCAGGTTTTTATAAGAGAAACTGTACTAATTAACTAAGTAACCCTTCAAACTTTTCATCGTCCTCTCCTTACCATCAAAAAAAAAAGGCGCAAACTGAATTGCAATTGCAAGGGGAGGTTGGTAACTACTGACTAGTTTCGACTTCATTGCGTCTCATCAGAGCAGTTTAACAACCCTCGTTCGGGCTTGAAACAACGTCAAAGATGGTAGTTATTTGGTACATATAGTTAAACATTTCCCAGGGACCATCAAGTGGCGCCAACCCCACTTCCAACTGCGAACCGCTGGTCAGATAGAAATGAGGTGTATAAAATGTATAAAAATACTGGATTTCTACTATTCACCTTTAAAATAATTTCGATATTCAATATTTCGAAATTGAATGCTGCCGTTCTTCAAAGGAGAAAACAACTACTTTCCTGGCTAATACCTCAAAGAATATTGAAGTATAACCCCTCTGAAGAGCGTGATATAAATCGACTTTTTTGTCGATATCAACATCCCCAATGGCTCGCAATTGCAATTTTGACTAGTTTCGACGTTATTACGTCTCATCAGAGCAGCTTAAAGTTG
This sequence comes from Diorhabda sublineata, assembly GCF_026230105.1. Classification (NCBI taxonomy): domain Eukaryota; kingdom Metazoa; phylum Arthropoda; class Insecta; order Coleoptera; family Chrysomelidae; genus Diorhabda; species Diorhabda sublineata. The sequence goes on from NC_079483.1 coordinate 6,283,969, forward strand.
TTGTGTTTTCTTTGTTGGGCGAGGTACTTCTGGTACCGTCCTCGTATTCGATATTCCCGTTTATGAATTGATTGATAAATTTCAACAAATATATTAACAAGCTAGTGTGAAAGTCTACGTAATAGTTCAGTTTATTTTTAAAAACACATTAGATTATATATTTTTTATTGCAGTATTATGAAAAAAGATGGTGAAAAACATTCAGCTTTACTTGTAGAAAGACCGGTTTACCAAATCGAAGAATTGAATAGAGACTACGAATATGAAAAACCATATCATACATGTAAGTTTTTTTTTTCCTCTTAACACAATTATTGAATTATGGAAAAAAATTGTAATGAAAAATACTGCGCTAATTAAAAATTTAAGGTTACAAAAATTACAAGTGATCGATACACGTCAATTCATGTCATTTCTGTTCAATTGGCATCTACTTTTGTCAGATCTTGTCGATTTAACATCCATCCATTCAAGTTTATTGATGTCGATTGTCGCTTTATGTTGATTGATGTCTTCTAATGTCTATTGTCGTCGATTCACGTCATTTCTGTTCAATTGGCGTCTCCTTTTGTCAGATCTTGTCGATTTAACATCCATCCATTCAAGTTTATTGAGGTCGATTGTCGCTTTATGTTGATTGATGTCTTCTAATGTTTATTGTCGTCGATTAACGTCATTTCTGTTCAATTGGCGTCTACTTTTGTCAGATCTTGTCGATTTAACATCCATCCATTCAAGTTTATTGAGGTCGATTGTCGCTTTATGTTGATTGATGTCTTCTAATGTCTATTGTCGTCGATTCACGTCATTTCTGTTCAATTGGCATCTACTTTTGTCAGATCTTGTCGATTTAACATCCATCCATTCAAGTTTATTGAGGTCGATTGTCGCTTTATGTTGATTGATGTCTTCTAATGTCTATTGTCGTCGATTCACGTCATTTCTGTTCAATTGGCATCTACTTTTGTCAGATCTTGTCGATTTAACATCCATCCATTCAAGTTTATTGAGGTCGATTGTCGCTTTATGTTGATGGATGTCTTCTAATGTTTATTATCGTCGATTCACGTCATTTCTGTCCAATTGGCGTCTACTTTTGTCTGATCTTGCCGATTAACTTATACTTATAGCCGATTGACATCGATTGTAACTTGATGTGCTGCGTTCTAACTTTCTTGTCCAATTGGTCTGGAAATAATTCAATCGGGTTGAGGTCGGGCAACAGTGACGGCCAAATCATTAGTTTAAGTACATTCTTCCTTTTCAGTTCTTTCAAATACTCTTTGTACAACTTCGAGGATTGCTTGTGATTGTTGTCATGCTGGAAGATAATTTTTTTGTCGATCAGGCGCTGGCCAGAATTTCATAGTATTCTTTCTTACAAATTCCTTCAATTTTCACCAAATCTCCAGTCGACCTTCCTCCAAAACATCCCCCTCACCATCACCGAGCCTCCGCCATATTTTACAGCTCTGCTTTTCCGTGCAGCCGGTATCGGGTTGTACCGCTCGATTCACGACCAGCTGCAGATTCGATCAACCCTACTGCGATGGCAGTTTTACGGTTTTTGAAGTCAATGCTTCGTTCGATGGACATAGAACCAGGGCTTCGTGGCCTCTTAACAGGCTTCAGTACCTACGCGGTGGAGCGCCCCACATTTGTTGCGGCGCTTGAGCCGTGACAGAGCTTCCACATTGGTGGAAACCGATGCTTTGGCGGTAGTGGGTTCCGTGATCCTTGTTTGCCTCGAGCCCTCGGAGGAAAAGAAGGATTTGTCATGAATCAGTTTTAAATTTTGTATTCACCTAAGTTTCACAGTTTCGCAATGCTTGATCCTAAGATTGGCGTCCATAAACAAAATAATATTCGTGTGAATTTTCTTCGGTTTCTTTTATTGTTTTGTCATGTAAACATCCGTTTTCAGTGAAAGCTAGATGCAGAAGGGCGTGTAATTCTGTAAATCCCAGTGCCTGGCTTAAGGAGACAATACCTTTATTATCATGGTTACCTGAATATAATTGGAAGAAAAATTTCAGTGGTGATATAATTAGCGGTATTACAGTTGCTATTATGCATATACCTCAGGTAAATATTCTAATTAAAATATTAATAATGCAATAAAAACAATAAATATTAATTATTATCATTAATAATATAATAGCCGTATCTATAAGACCCGCAATCGTAGTGTATCACAAAAAAAAAGCATCACGTCGTTTAGAGCTTTCAGACTTTGCTCGATTTCTCTATGGAAGTTTCATTTGTAAGCTAGCTACGAACCGCGGGTCAGTTGTGACGTCATGTGTTTAATAAAAACATTGAGCAGTTGTCTGTTTGATGATGACGAGGTTATCGTTGCCGGCAACGTAGCGTGTGTTGTTATAATACAGTTTTTATTTATAAATTAATTATAAATAAAACATTTCTATATATATATAAATAATTACATCGTAAAAGTGACTTTCAAACCATTTTTGTTGTAGTATAATCGAATTCCTTGACGTGATAAAAGAAAAACTTTATCAGGTTTTCTAGTCGTGGTATTTTTACATCATGATTTATTTACCTTTTTTTATATAAATCAAAGTTTAATAATAACGCTTATTTTAGAGTAACTATTTACTTTGCATCATATATTCAGTGTATATTTTATACGTATAACGTCACGCAATATGGCGGCCTTACTGAAATGATTAAACTACCTACAAAATTTTTGAATTTTCAATGATTTTTCCTCTATAAATATCGATCGAAGAATAAAAAAAAAATGATAATGAAAGTTGTATATAAACTATCCAAAACTATTTTTTTCACAAACTATTACGCTTAATCTTAGAATAAATCTGAGAGTTGCTTTTGAAATGATAAAGTTTCTTACTTTTTAGATCTTTTTTTATTTTTTTTTTAATAATTTTGGGTTTTGCTATATTTCAAATGAAAATTGGGTTTTAAGCAAAAATCAAGAAGATTCATTAAAGTAAATAAAAAATATATGCTACAAGGAGTGCATACGATGGTGGTAGAAAGAAAATAACTGCATAAACTCCAAAACTAAACATTTTCAGTGTTTATTTTATACCTATGACGTCACGCAATATGGCGGCCTTACTGAAATGTTAAAACTACCAACAAAATTATTGAATTTTCATTAATTTCTTTTCTATAAATTCATCAGAATTTGTCATTCTCGTTATGGAATCAATTTACAGGTTAGAAACAAGTTTTTTCCTTGTTTTAGGGAATGGCTTATGCACTATTAGGAAATGTACCGCCCATAATAGGAATATATATGGCGTTTTTTCCTGTCTTGGTATATTTTGTTTTCGGTACATCCAGGCACGTTTCTATAGGTCAGTATGACGCAAAATAAAAAAAATACTATTCAAATCGATAATAAACTTTCGGAGAAAAAAAAATTTTTAATAATCGACTGGTTTCTACTTATTACTTTTCTTCTCTTAAGTCAACATAATTACTCCTATCATTCCCTGTATATATTCTAACGGGTTTTTACATGTTTCGACATAGGTACGTTCGCTGTTGTTTGTCTTATGACAGGAAAAGTTGTGAGCCAGTATACTACAATCGAAATAATGCAAAACGGTACGCAAAGGTCGTTAATATCGACTGGTCAAGGGGAAGCCATACCACAATATACAAATGTACAAGTTGCCATAACCATAACATTTACGGTAGCCATGATACAGGTATATACTTTTAGCTTATGCGCTAAATTATTTTCCAGTAACACATTTTTTTCCCTTTAATTTCGTATCTTCATATTTTCTGACTTAACATCTAATTATCTTACCTTGGATTCCAGAAAAACATTTTTTTTATTAATCTACAACACAGCATTCCTCCGTAACTTATTCGCCCGGTGCGGATGACTTAACCGAGACCAAGAGCAAGGTGAAGATAGCGGGGGAGACCTCACGGGAATTCTGAATATGACAAGATCTCAGTCAAGGAGACGACCTCTTCGACCTGACACTAAAACGAATAATCATAAATATCGAAGTTGATAAAAGAGAAACTACTCGGGGAAACGCGAACTGGAAAGGAAAGTTTTGAGCATCTGGAGGTGGAATGACTCACCATTAACGAGTCCAAAACAAAATAAGTGGTTATGTCGTGGAATAGAAGAACTCCCCCGGAGGTTTTCGAAGTAGGCCCGTCGTTTAAATACCCGTGATCGAAAATAATGAAAATTCGTCTCCAACGACTACTAAAATCGCGTTTACCGAACTAAGGAACGAAAACGCGAATTTTCGGCACGGATGTCATGTACGCTAGCGAGATCTGAGTGGTGAACAGCCACGAGGAGCGGCTGGTCAACACGAGTAGAGCGTGTGGCGCAGCCGTACAAACTATGAAGACCCCAGTCTGGTGATAGAAGTCAAGAATTGCAGACTCGGATTGCTAAACGACTTGGAGGATATGCCTGATGGTGACCGCGCAAACGATGACTGGATGATGTCGAAGAGGATCTAGATGTGAAGGGGTGGAGACGCCGAGCGTTAGACCGTGATGCCTGGAGGAATGTGGGCCATAGCGCCAGTCTTTTTTTTTATTGTTTTCTGTTTACACCACTCGAATGTGTTACTGGAAAATTCGACGCCATTTTTGAACAGATTGTATGTTTTCTGCAGTTAGTTATGTATCTTTTAAGACTTGGAATGGTTTCGCAACTCTTATCTGAGACTTTGGTAAACGGTTTTACTTGCGCATCAGCGTTTCAAGTAGTAGGATCTCAATTGAAGGATTTCTTCGGATTAGACGTAGGAAAACGAAGAGGAAACTTCCAGTTTCCTTTGGTGAGTGTTCCGCACAACGAAAAATCGTATCAAAACAAATGATAATTTTTTTCAGGCGGTATACGATGCTATTTTTGCTATACCGAAAGCAAATATTAACGCCATTCTAGTGTCATTAACATCGTTTATACTTTTAATCATAAACAATGAATTATTTAAGGTAAGTGACACCACTAACCACCCTCTAAAAACTCCAGATACCTATTTTTGTAATTAATCACCCTATATAGTAATCCGAGTTACATATTTTTTTTTATTTTAATATTCTAGCCTTGGTTATCGAAAAGATTTACGATACCATTTCCTATCGAACTAGTTGTAGTCGTATTTGGTACAGCGTCAAGTTATTTCATGAATTTCGAATCGAATTATAATATAACAGTCGTAGGCTACATACCAACTGGGTAAATAACATATTTATTTATAAAAAAACACCCCTATATACGCATTTTTTGTTTTCAGATTACCCAAACCGACTTTACCCGCTTTTGAACTTATACCAGATATTTTCTTGGAATCTTTTATTATAACGATGGTTTCTTACACCATAACCATGTCGATGGCTCTCATATTCGCGCGAAAATTGATGTACGAAGTTGACTCAAATCAAGAACTACTAGCTTTGGTAAGTAAATGTCAATTGTCAATCGACGGAACACAAGTAAATGTCATGTAGCAAATACAAGATATATGCGACCAACAAGAGATTGTAGTGGGTTCTATGCAACCAACTTTTCGGAATATATGCAAACTAACATAAAACGTAGCGGAATGTATGTAACAATTAATACATTCATTCATTATATGTACATATATTAGAATGAAGTGGAAAAGATGTTTTTAGGTATATAAATGTCAAATTTAATTCACGGAATACAAGACAGTGTCATGTTGCCAATACAAGATATATGCAACCAACAAAATGTGGATGTATACAATGTACCAGGATATATGCAACCAACTTTGCGGAATATATGCAAACTAACATAAAACATAACGGAATATATGCAACCATTAATACATTCATTCATTATATGTACATATATTAAAATGAAGTGGGAAAGATCATTTAATATTTATAAATCTTAGAGTTGCTTTTGAAATAACGAAGTATCTTACTTCTTAGGTTTTTTGTTTTTGTTGATAAATCATCTTGAGCTTTGGTCTCTTTCAAATGAAATTTGGTTTTTAACCAAAAATCAAGAAGATTTATTAACGTAAATAGAGAATATATGCTACGAGGAGTGCATACGAGGGTAGAAAGAAAATAACTACTCCAAAACTAAATTTTTTCAGTGTTTATTTTATACCTGTCACTCATATGGCAGCCTTACTGAAATGTTTAAACTACCTACAAAATTTTTGAATTTTAAATAAACTAAGCTCTTTATTAGTTCAGTAGACTCTCTATATAACAATATTGAAAATACCTGACGATTGCATGTTTATAAACAGAAAATATTGACGAAACCGATTTTTAAAATGTTGATTATTAACATCACATTAATCAATAAATGAAGAAACCCTTCCGAAATAGTTATGTTCTTTCGTCTTCCATAGCATTGACCTTACTTTATCTTCCAAACATAAAACATTCTTTGTAGCCACTGGATCATCTTCGTAGTGGGTGAAGATTTTGTGTAGGATTAGCTGCCTCTAACGCATGTAGAGAAGTTGGACCTGATTCTGGCCCAGGATAAAATTCATCTGGATCACTATCTCCATTTACACGTACAGCTTTTGAAACTCCAGCTGTGGTAGCAACTGCCTCATCAACGGTTTCTTAATCCTGCAGCTTTTCAGGTTCATAAACTTCCAAGAAAGTTAGTTGTTTTTTCGTCTTCCATAGTAATGATCTCATTTTATCTTGCAACCAGGAAACATTCTTTATAACAACTGTATCATCTTGGTGGTAAGTGATGATCTTGTGGAGGATTTTAGCTGCCTCTAACGCCTATTGAGAAGTTGGGACTGATTCTGACTCTGGATAACAATCTTTTAGATCATTGTCCTCATTTACACGAATAGCATCTGAAGGTCCAGCTGTAGTAGCAACCGCTTCATCAGCGAATTCATAATCCTGCAGCTTCTCGGGTTCATGAACACTGGAAAGCACTAACTGTCGAGCCGAAACCACTAAAGTCAATCTTCATCCTCATATTCTCTTGCTGATCCTCCTGCATCCTAAAACGAATGCCTTATCGTCTTCTCTATCACCTCTTCTTATGCTGTGCTGATCTTTTGTAATACGTCTAAGAGAGTGGCATTGAAATTTATATCTGTTTCTACCAATTCCATGAAAAGTCTTCTTTGATAGTGACTTTATGACAATTTGGTCCATTGGTTGGAGGACATTTATACTGTTGGTTATTGCAGGATTTGCAGTGCAGTTTTGTTATTTCTTCTTTAAAAATTTCAAAAGTCATCCTCTTGATCCTGTTGGCTTTGTAAGTTACAGGGAGATGCTTAATTTTTTTTTAAGCAAAGTGTATTCTTAGATTTGTCTATCATTAAAATTTTTATTTTTATTTCACCAATGATATTGGCTGCCACTAAGACAGTGATTCGTACCTTTGGTAATTACTAACCGATAAACTTTTCTGACTTTATTTCAAAATTTTTTTTGGTGTCAGTTTCGTCAACATTAAAAATACATTGTTAGAGTGATTACTGTAATTCTTCTCGTGTAAATAACTTCATACTGAACAAATTTAACTGAAATGTTATTTTTTACATATTTTTTAAGGGTTTGAGTAATACGGTCGGTTCATTTTTTTCCTGTTTACCAATCACGGCTTCCTTGTCGAGATCTATGATACAGCAAACAGTAGGTGGTGTTACGCAACTAGTATCGGTAGTTTCTGCTAGTATCTTATTGGCGATTGTACTTTGGATTGGACCTGTATTTGAGACGTTACCAAAGGTATGTATAGTACAATGGAAACAAATTTAAAAAATGACAGTTTTTAATATTTTTTATGAAAAAAATTTTTTACTGCTAGAAATAAAATTTTCTACGCCGTGTATAGTATATTTATTAAAAAATAAACTTGGCAACGATGTTATTTGTAATACTATTGAACATAGTTTTTTGATAAATCAACTTGTGGATTAAATTCTAGATTATTTTTAATTTTTTTAGTAATTTTAAATTTATATAGTTACAACATTTTTTATAATCCTGTATATTTAGCAATAATCTAATTCCATAATTCCCCATTTTTTACATAAATTTTTTACCAATTTCGTTTAATAATCTATTTTTTTTTTGTAATTTCTATATTTAAGATTATTTATTATTAGTAGTGTGTGGACTGCTAAAGTTATAAACAATATCTTCTCCATTTTTTGTTTTATTTACCTTATTTTTTTTTCAAATAGAGTTATTACACTTTTTAAGCGATTCTCCATTAAAATCTTAATTTTCAAAAATTATAATTGAATTTTAAAATTTTGTTACTATTCTAAACGTACACTATAGCTGACCGCACACTATATTTTTATTCTTGAATAATTTTAATCCATTATTTCATTTTTTTTTTGACAATAACGAGACACAACATGCGCAGATTTTTTTTTCCACTAAATCTTTTCATTCATAGATGAATTTTTGTTTTCACGTTTAACGACCGGGTAATTATGGCTATAATAATCCTAAGGTCAGTACAGTAAAACTTCACAACTTTGCCCAGACGCCAAGTCGTAAACTACATTTTTTATATAAATTTGACAACACTGTTAAAGTATCCTAATGGCCGTTTGACATGATGCAATGCATGACGCAATATTTTCTTGATCAAAAGCATGCGCAGATGAAGTTCATCTGATTCTTTCATGCAAGATCACGCACTTGCAATTCTTTTCATATAAAAATTATTGCCAGTTATTAACTGACCACTTTTTTCTTGTTTATTTTACGAAACTTTGTTATTTTCATTTTTATGCTGCCAAAAAAATGTTGAAAAAAGTTTGAGATTAGGGATTTGCTTAATTTACTCATGGAATTTTTGTTAAGGGCAGCTATAATTCATTGGTAAGAGACTGATATAAAGTCAAACAACGTGAAATATTAATTTAATATAACTGTGATGATATCTGTGATAGAAGAAGACGTAGAAGCAACAAAAGGAGCAACTGTGATGATATCTGTGATGGAAGAAAACGCAGAAGTAGCAAAATGAGTATCTGTGATGATATCTGTGATGGAAGAAGACGCAGAAGTAGCAAAATGAGTAACTGTGATGATATCTGTGATGGAAGGAGACGTAGAAGCAACAAAAGGAGCAACTGTGATGATATCTGTGATGGAAGAAGACGCAGAAGTAGCAAAATGAGCATCTGTGATGATATCTGTGTTGGAAGAAGACGCAGAAGCAGCAAAATGAGCAACTGTGATGATGTTTGTGATAGAAAAAGACCCAGAAGTAGCGGAATGAGCAACTGTGATGATATCTGTGTTAGAAGAAGAGACACGAGCAGGAGAATGAACAACTGTGATGATATCTGTGATAGAAGAAGATGCAGAAGCAACAAAAGGAGCAACTGTGATGGAAAATGACCTAGAAGTAGCGAAATTAGCAACTGTGATGAAAGAAGAGGCAGAAGTAGCAAAATGAGCAACTGTGATAATGTTTGTGATAAAAAAAGAACCAGAAGTAGCGGAATGAGCAACTGTGATGATATCTGTGATGAAAGAAGACGCAGAAGCGGCAAAATGAACAACTGTGATGATATCTGTGATAGAAGAATACTAGGAAGTAGCAAAATAAGCAACTGTGTTGATGTTTGTGATAGAAGAAGACGCAGAAGCAGCATAATGAGCAACTTTGATAGAAGAAAACGCAATAAACTTTACAAATTTTTTGAAGTCAAAGTATACAATAGAATAAAAGTTAATAGTGGCCGAGAGGAAGATATCAAGTAAAAGAGCCGCTAGACGGTGACCAAAATTGCGGTTATTTCGCTTTTTTGAAAACAAGAAACCAATCGACGTTTTAATATTCATATTTGTGAAAATTTGAACAAAATCTGTTCAGTAGTTTCAAGAAAAACGCGTTTGAAAATTCGCGCATGTGATTTGAACTTAAAATTTCATCTCACCGTCAATCTGCTATGCTTAGACCATATAATAGACCTTCATCTTCTTGGAAGTTACGCAGATCTCCTCCGTCTTCCCTTTTCGCGATTCGAAATTGTTTTTCAACATCATTCGTGCGCTTTTCTGAACGGTCAATCCGAGACCAATCACGCCGCTCATCGTATCCTTTATCTATGGTCTCTCCCATGGTTTCCAAGGTCTTCAGGATAGATTCGTTGAAGATTATGACAACGAGAAAGTCGGAGGTGCTTCAGAGCTCAATGATCCTTCTTTGGACATATCCTCATAAATTAACTCACAAACTTTAGGCCTAATTCACAAAAGGTTCAGGTAGCAGTTAGATTTGGAGATATGGTTTCGGCTTTTAGAGCAGCCCGGCGCTCTTTTTTTGACCCCAGAAACCAGAAGAACTCCCTTAACAGTAAAACTGCAACTTAGTGTTAACAAACTCTTTTATGACATAAAAAATTTATTTTAAAACATATTCGTTCGATTCATCTCCCATACGTGCAGAAAGCTTTCTAAAAACATTATCTGTGGGCAAAGTTGACTTTGCCCACCACCACGGGTACTTCCCCGGATGCTAGCCAAGCAACGCTGTAACTAACAATTCGGGAAGCTAAAACAAAACTTTTGACATGAAAGCTAATCAAAAATCTCTCAAAACTGCGTTAGTTAAAAACAAAAATTTCCTGGGCAAGGTTTTACTGTAAAACTTTATACTATGTTGCCAAGTTTAATTCTACTTGAGATATTGTAATTAATTTTTTTGATTTGATATTTTTCGTTTGCAGTGTGTACTAGCTAGTATAATAGTAGTTGCTCTAAAAGGGATGCTTCTTCAATGTAAATCTCTGCCGAGATATTGGAGATTGAGTAGATGGGATGCCGTCGTCTGGATAATAACGTTTTCAGTAACGCTTTTCATTCAAATAAGTTACGGTTTAGCAGCCGGTGTCGCCATCTCTTTATTAAGTATCTTCATACAGGGTCACAAACCGTACACTTGCCTTTTGGGAATCGTACCCAATACAGATTTATACCTCGATATCAAGAGATATAAAGGGGTGAGCAATTATTTATTCCGGAATTTATTTCGAAATAGAATTTCTTATTTTCTTCAAGGCTAAAGAAATAGACGGCGTCAAGATTTTCCATTATTCCGGCGGTTTGAGTTTCGCTTCGAGATCGAGTTTTAAGGAATTACTCGTTAAGAAAACCGAACTTGACGCCGCGGCTACATTGAGAAGAAGAGCGAAATTAACCGAAAAAGGATTGCAAGACGAAGAGGAACTTTTATTGAAATGTGTAATCTTGGATTTTTCCAGTCTCACTTTCGTCGATCCAGCCGGCGTAGATTTTCTCAGGAGTTTACAAGATGACTATAAACGGTTAAACATCCACATGTTGATTTCCGGATGTTCAGGTATCCCATTTTTTCCTAACCTAACTATTCGTATCGTAATGTTAATATATTTAAACACTTCACCCTACACTTAACTAATTTATTTAAATTCTTTGGTTACTTTTCTATTTCTTTCCGTTCGCAATGTAACTCCGCGAGAGAGAGAGAGAAAGATTCGTTGGAAAAATTTTTATTTAAGTTGGATAAGGAAAATTTGTTATAGGAGAAAGGTTTGTTGGAGTTGGCCCTGATATAGGAGTTGATCCTCTGCTGGGCGGGGGTTGTGTTTGCTATTCCCGGCTGGAAAGGAACGACCATTGGCCAGAAGAAAACTAAAAGAGACCTCTAGTGAGCAAAAACAACTCTTTTCGGTTTTGGAAGCTTTTTATGGTTTGTTTTTTGTAACTTTTGTTTTCTTTTTTCGTCTGGCCATTTGGCTGGTGAACCGGATCACTTGGTTACAGGAAAACCGCAGAAAACTTGCAACATCGACGATCGATGAAGTGGTACTTATTGATATGGGAAAATTTGTTAAGGAAGTTATAGGGAGGTCTTCGTACGCTGTTGCTAGCAGCCAGAGGGGTGGTTAGAGGAGGTTTTTCTTGTACCTTGAGCCGAGGGGTCGCATATTGGGGGTTAGAAGGGTTTCTTTGGCAGCGGAGTTGTTTGATCGATGGTACGAACCACATAGCGGGCTTGGGGGTTACTGGAGCTGAATTTACACCTGATAATGGTTCGTCCAAATTTTCCTCCGGGCGCTTTGATGAGACAGACTCCTCTCCTTACTCTATTTAGATCGGCCGCCAAATTGAGAGTGTGAGTGAATTTCACTCCCGGATAAACGGCTTCTCTGCGGATCTCGAGCCCCTCTCCCCAAAATCTCAAAAGGAAGTTTTTGTGGTGGACAATTCGGATGATTGAAGACGATGGCTTTTAGAAATTAAGAGTGTCACCCTCCATTTACTACATCAATCCGAAAATTGGTTCAGGCGATTTTGGGATTTTAGGCTGCATCGTCTTTGGACCTTTACCTAATGGGTCATGAAGAACTGTGGTATCATACATACAGTTGATATATAAAAGTGAGGCTAGGATGCAGCCTTGTGGAACGCCGGTAAGGGGGGGGGGTGAAAGATTCGGATAGGCAATGACCGTCTTTGACGCAATTTCACAAATCGTTCAACCAGGCGTTCTTTGCTTCAACTGGATCTTCTGGTGGAGGAGGCTTGGTGGCCGAGGCAAACTTAGATTCCGGGGCCTTTATCCCCTTAGCCGTCTCGGAAGCCTCCGCATCACTGATATTGCGACGTTTGAGCCGGAGCTTGTCAAAAGTTCCGATTAGAGCTTTGACATAGGTAGAAACAGATACTTTGAGAGTAGTGGATTCTGTGGTGGGAGAGGAGGATTTGTCATGGTTCCTGCTCTTGCCTGGTTTTCGCCAGGCATTGTTCGGGACACCTGAGTAAGACACAGGTACTGTTCATCCCTCGGCACGATTACTTTCGCTTTCCTTTGCTTCAACCTCCCTCCGTGTAATCCCGTAAACGCGCGCGAGGGAAACAATACCACACGATTGCCAACGTTAAAATATAATTTCCTCTGATAAACGTGAAATGATTTCACTTGGTAAGTGACATTTCAAGATATTTAGACTGTGTTCTGTAACTTCAATTGTCACTATCAATTGTCAATACAAAAATAATGCGATCGACATTATGTCACTGTCAATACAAAAATGATGCAACGACATTATGTCACTGTCAATACAAAAATAATGCGATCGACATTATGTCACTGTCAATACAAAAATGATGCAATCGACATTATGTCACTGTCAATACAAAAATAATGCAACGACATTATGTCACTGTCAATACAAAAATAATGCGATCGACATTATGTCTCTGTCAATTGTCAATACAAAAATAATGCAATCGACATTATGTCACTGTCAATACAAAAATAATGCAATCGACATTATGTCACTGTCAATACAAAAATGATGCAACGACATTATGTCACTGTCAATACAAAAATAATGCGATCGACATTATGTCACTGTCAATACAAAAATAATGCGATCGACATTATGTCACTGTCAATACAAAAATGATGCAATCGACATTATGTCACTGTCAATACAAAAATAATGCAACGACATTATGTCACTGTCAATACAAAAATAATGCGATCGACATTATGTCTCTGTCAATTGTCAATACAAAAATAATGCGATCGACATTATGTCACTGTCAATACAAAAATGATGCAACGACATTATGTCACTGTCAATACAAAAATAATGCGATCGACATTATGTCACTGTCAATACAAAAATAATGCGATCGACATTATGTCTCTGTCAATTGTCAATACAAAAATAATGCAATCGACATTATGTCACAGTCAATACAAAAATAATGCGATCGACATTATGTCACTGTCAATACAAAAATAATGCGATCGACATTATGTCACTGTCAATACAAAAATAATGCGATCGACATTATGTCACTGTCAATACAAAAATGATGCAATCGACATTATGTCACTGTCAATACAAAAATAATGCGATCGACATTATGTCACTGTCAATACAAAAATAATGCGATCGACATTATGTCTCTGTCAATTGTCAATACAAAAATAATGCAATCGACATTATGTCACTGTCAATACAAAAATAATGCAATCGACATTATGTCACTGTCAATACAAAAATGATGCAACGACATTATGTCACTGTCAATACAAAAATAATGCGATCGACATTATGTCACTGTCAATACAAAAATGATGCAATCGACATTATGTCACTGTCAATACAAAAATAATGCGATCGACATTATGTCACTGTCAATACAAAAATAATGCGATCGACATTATGTCTCTGTCAATTGTCAATACAAAAATAATGCAATCGACATTATGTCACTGTCAATACAAAAATAATGCAATCGACATTATGTCACTGTCAATACAAAAATGATGCAACGATATTATGTCACTGTCAATACAAAAATAATGCGATCGACATTATGTCACTCTCAATACAAAAATGATGCAATCGACATTATGTCACTGTCAATACAAAAATAATGCGATCGACATTATGTCACTGTCAATTGTCAATACAAAAATTAATGCAATCGACATTATGTCACTTTCAATACAAAAATGATGGAATCGACATTATGTTACTGTCAATTGTCAATAGAAAAATAATGCAATCGACATTATGTCACTGTCAATACAAAAATGATGCAATCGACATTATGTCACTGTCAATTGTCAATAAAAAATAATGCAATCGACATTATGTCACTGTCAATAGAAAAATAATGCAATCGACATTATGTCACTGTCAACACAAAAATGATGCAATCGACATTATGTCACTGTCAATTCAAAAATAATGCGATCGACATTATGTCACTGTCAATACAAAAATGATGCAATCGACATTATGTCACTGTCAATTCAAAAATAATGCGATCGACATTATGTCACTGTCAATTATCAATAGAAAAATAATGCAATCGACACTATGTCACTGTCAATACAAAAATAACGCAATCGACATTATGTCACTGTCAATTCAAAAATAATGCGATCGACATTATGTCACTGTCAATTGTCAATAGAAAAATAATGCGATCGACATTATGTCACTGTCAATACAAAAATAATGCGATCGACATTATGTCACTGTCAATTGTCAATACAAAAATTAATGCAATCGACATTATGTCACTGTCAATACAAAAATGATAGAATCGACATTATGTTACTGTCAATTGTCAATAGAAAAATAATGCAATCGACATTATGTCACTGTCAATAGAAAAATAATGCAATCGACATTATGTCACTGTCAATACAAAAATAATGCGATCGACATTATGTCACTGTCAATACAAAAATAATGCGATCGACATTATGTCACTGTCAATACAAAAATGATGCAATCGACATTATGTCACTGTCAATACAAAAATAATGCAATCGACATTATGTCACTGTCAATACAAAAATAATGCGATCGACATTATGTCACTGTCAATACAAAAATAATGCGATCGACATTATGTCACTGTCAATACAAAAATGATGCAATCGACATTATGTCACTGTCAATACAAAAATAATGCAACGACATTATGTCACAGTCAATACAAAAATAATGCGATCGACATTATGTCACTGTCAATACAAAAATAATGCGATCGACATTATGTCACTGTCAATACAAAAATAATGCGATCGACATTATGTCACTGTCAATACAAAAATGATGCAATCGACATTATGTCACTGTCAATACAAAAATGATGCAACGACATTATGTCACTGTCAATACAAAAATAATGCGATCGACATTATGTCACTGTCAATACAAAAATAATGCGATCGACATTATGTCTCTGTCAATTGTCAATACAAAAATAATGCGATCGACATTATGTCACTGTCAATACAAAAATGATGCAACGACATTATGTCACTGTCAATACAAAAATAATGCGATCGACATTATGTCACTGTCAATACAAAAATAATGCGATCGACATTATGTCTCTGTCAATTGTCAATACAAAAATAATGCAATCGACATTATGTCACAGTCAATACAAAAATAATGCGATCGACATTATGTCACTGTCAATACAAAAATAATGCGATCGACATTATGTCACTGTCAATACAAAAATAATGCGATCGACATTATGTCACTGTCAATACAAAAATGATGCAATCGACATTATGTCACTGTCAATACAAAAATAATGCGATCGACATTATGTCACTGTCAATACAAAAATAATGCGATCGACATTATGTCTCTGTCAATTGTCAATACAAAAATAATGCAATCGACATTATGTCACTGTCAATACAAAAATAATGCAATCGACATTATGTCACTGTCAATACAAAAATGATGCAACGACATTATGTCACTGTCAATACAAAAATAATGCGATCGACATTATGTCACTGTCAATACAAAAATGATGCAATCGACATTATGTCACTGTCAATACAAAAATAATGCGATCGACATTATGTCACTGTCAATACAAAAATAATGCGATCGACATTATGTCTCTGTCAATTGTCAATACAAAAATAATGCAATCGACATTATGTCACTGTCAATACAAAAATAATGCAATCGACATTATGTCACTGTCAATACAAAAATGATGCAACGACATTATGTCACTGTCAATACAAAAATAATGCGATCGACATTATGTCACTCTCAATACAAAAATGATGCAATCGACATTATGTCACTGTCAATACAAAAATAATGCGATCGACATTATGTCACTGTCAATTGTCAATACAAAAATTAATGCAATCGACATTATGTCACTGTCAATACAAAAATGATGGAATCGACATTATGTTACTGTCAATTGTCAATAGAAAAATAATGCAATCGACATTATGTCACTGTCAATACAAAAATGATGCAATCGACATTATGTCACTGTCAATTGTCAATAAAAAATAATGCAATCGACATTATGTCACTGTCAATAGAAAAATAATGCAATCGACATTATGTCACTGTCAACACAAAAATGATGCAATCGACATTATGTCACTGTCAATTCAAAAATAATGCGATCGACATTATGTCACTGTCAATACAAAAATGATGCAATCGACATTATGTCACTGTCAATTCAAAAATAATGCGATCGACATTATGTCACTGTCAATTATCAATAGAAAAATAATGCAATCGACACTATGTCACTGTCAATACAAAAATAACGCAATCGACATTATGTCACTGTCAATTCAAAAATAATGCGATCGACATTATGTCACTGTCAATTGTCAATAGAAAAATAATGCGATCGACATTATGTCACTGTCAATACAAAAATAATGCGATCGACATTATGTCACTGTCAATTGTCAATACAAAAATTAATGCAATCGACATTATGTCACTGTCAATACAAAAATGATAGAATCGACATTATGTTACTGTCAATTGTCAATAGAAAAATAATGCAATCGACATTATGTCACTGTCAATAGAAAAATAATGCAATCGACATTATGTCACTGTCAATACAAAAATGATGCAATCGACATTATGTCACTGTCAATTCAAAAATAATGCGATCGACATTATGTCACTGTCAATTATCAATAGAAAAATAATGCAATCGACACTATGTCACTGTCAATACAAAAATAACGCAATCGACATTATGTCACTGTCAATTCAAAAATAATGCGATCGACATTATGTCACTGTCAATTGTCAATAGAAAAATAATGCAATCGACACTATGTCACTGTCAATTGTCAATACAAAAATAATGCGATCGACACTATTTTTTGTAGTCGATTTTATACTAATTTATATACAGTGTAATTTCATAAATGAGTGTCTATAAAATTTTATTCCAGGACCAGTGTTTGAGGTTATGCACAAATGTGATGAAGTTGAGAAAAAAGAAAAGAAATTTTTGATTTTCCCTACTGTCCATGACGCAGTATTATATACGCAAGTTAACGTTCTAAGTAAAAATGAATGAATGTACGTTTAGGCAATACCAAAAATAATTTATTTTTCAAAAAGAATATATATTTGTTATAATATTGAAAGCCAAATTATGTTAATTAATTCGATTTTTACTTAATACAGAGTGTTAAAAGACCATATGACAAAAGTAGTACTTATATCGTTTTAAATAAATAAGTACTTAAAATAATTTAAAAATTTTAATTTCAAAATAACATTTAATTAACTTTTACATTTTATTTTAATTACATCATTAAAAAGTACTAATATATCTTTCTGTTTTCTGCAATTCATTATAAATATTATTTAATAGTCTTTCAACTTTCATATACAGTACAGAACAACAAAATA
Organism: Diorhabda sublineata; assembly: GCF_026230105.1. Lineage (NCBI taxonomy): Eukaryota > Metazoa > Arthropoda > Insecta > Coleoptera > Chrysomelidae > Diorhabda > Diorhabda sublineata. Next base: position 6,302,196 of record NC_079483.1, read on the forward strand.
TGATGTTACTAATAGCTTTACCGACAGAGCGACATCTATTGAGCAGGCACGACAACAAGGCGTCGGCCATGTTGTTGATGCGTTTCGACGAGCAGTGATTCGAGGTATGTCTTTTTTGAGTGGATATAGTGAGAAATTGTCGAAAGAAAGTTAAGGACTGTGGTTGTAATCCCGGTACAAAGATATGGATGAAGATAAAGATTAATGACCACGCGTAACCAATTGAAGTACCTTGTTTTTCGCACGAACCTTACGATCAAAGAAGCTACGAATAATTACAAGAGTTCAGAGTATTTCCTCTACGTGTGACAATGCTGCCAGGGAAACGTGTCATAGTGCTCGGCAAGGATTGTTGAGCACGCGGCACCATAATGTTCTCATTCCCTCTTGTTTGTATAGAATCGGGATTTAAATCTCATGACATTTTGTCCGAATAACTATTCTTCTCACTTTTAATTGCTTTTAATTCTCCTAAATCACTTTATGTGTGTCCCTATATCTTTCCTTCCGATGAAACAATATACAACTGAATAGTCGGTAATGCGATCGTGGCGCAGTCTACCGGATCCAATGTGAAAATTCCAAGATCAACAACAATGTAATTGTACATATGAGAACTAGGAACCGCGTTTAAAAATTCTCGACGTTTCGGCTCCCGCTTTGGAGCCATTATCAAGACAAGGGTGGGGGTAGGGTGGTTATTCGTTCATTGGTGAGAAGTGATCCGATTCCGTGGTCTCGATCTGCCTCCACCCCTTTTGTGATTGATTCCAAAGCCTCAATCTACCTACTCCTTGGATTTTCACCGAGTAAATGAAAAGCTGAAACAAAAATATAAAATGATTAAAATAGTAATTAATGTGCTTACAATCAAAAAAGTTATTGACACTAAGATACTGACTACTGGTCTTGAGATAATTGGGGAACTAGTCGCTTGGACCTTGTATTTATAATGGAACCTTTTGGCGGGATTTGGGGTTTTGTCGCGTGTGGGAGTATATTATTGGCGGGAAATGTAATAAGTGTGTAGAAGTGTATAATTTTTTAGAAAAAATGCATAGTAATAAATTTATACCATTGACTGTCTCACACTGTATATAAATCATAAATATTAATACTTTTTAATGAGATATTTTTTTTTCGCATATTTTTATTATGACAATTTTACAATTCTTGGATGTGATATCTTATTATATTCTTGAAAAAAAAAATAAAGAATATTTTTTGATATAATTCGTTTTATTTATTAATTAATTTTACCTCAATTATTCCTCGTATGTGAAAATCTACATGCCATGACTCCGTGTTCGCGTGTTTGTAGTGCTCAATACATTAAATAAATACACAATACAAAATGGCGTCCACGATGCTATTTGCAGCGATGTCGTTGGGCGTTCGCAATGAATTCGCGGCGTGATCGTTGCGCGCTAGTACGATAAGGCCCTCCGGAAACGCCTCGCCTCGATTCGTGTATTACGGAACAAAGATCAGGTAGAAGGTATTTGGTTAGGTATATTGGGAAGGATTAATTTTGATTTTATGCTATTTGGACATTGAGAAAGTTACTTGGAAATTCCTGGGTGAGGTTTGGATGAATTGCCGTTATATTGAGGGAAGAAATGTTGTATCAAACTTGGTCGCCACTTAATCCACCACACTAGTGACGGAATAATCTTCGTATACGTCGAAGTTCTTGCTGCTGCTATCGAGGTAGTTGTACTGATGCGTCGTCCTCTACCTGGAAGTCCATCGGCTGCGATTGGTTACCATCAAGCTGCTGTTCTGTATTTTGGTTTGCTGCTGGTGCCTGTCCAATAGGAAGATAATCACGCCATTGTCGTCTGGTGATGTCTCGTTAATCGTATACGCCAGTTTCCGTTTTTTTCCGCGTACTTTGATAATGAAAGTTTTATCCCATCATTCAATTCTTTGTAAGGCATGCACAACGAGTTTCTTACACCTTCGTGGCGCAGTAAAACATGTTTTACTGCACCACGAGGTGTTGGTCGTAGGAGGTCGAAATGCCGGAGTAGTTCCTTGATAAACTCCGCTGGCTCACCGGACTCGAAGAATTCCTCGGACGAAAGCATGGGTTGTCCGAATAGTATTTCATATGGCGTCGCGCGGATGCCCATAACGACCGATGGTGCGATCTTGGCCTATTGGTCATTTTGATGGCACCATATCTCTGCTTTGAATCCCATAAGAAAACGTTCTACCATCCTGTTAGCTTGTTGATGGTAAGCTGTCGTGTGCAGGTGGTTTGGTGCCCGTCAACCGATTAAGTGCGTTTCCTGATCCCTTGTTAGCGTCAGCGGCGTCCCATAGTTGCCGATCCAGCCTTTCCGTTACAGACTCAAAACTGGAGCTTATTCGGCGTGTTTTCCCAGTTGGCTAGGTGAACGAAAGTCTTAATGTGACCATTCAGAATTTTCCCTGGATTATCACCTCAAAATTTGCAGTTAAAAATAGGATCACCTCGACTGTGCAATGGAACAAGACTGGCTGTGAAAAAGATAATTAATAACAACAATCGTAAAGGGAAAATACAAAGGAGAGGATGTCTTGATCCCGCGTATATCGATTATTCCAACCAGTCGATTTTAAACGTTTACAATTTCCGGTACGTCTGACCATTACGATAACCATAAATAAATCGCAAGGTCCGTCGTTGAAAGTTTGCGAAATCAACTGGAAGTTTTTTTAATCTATAAAAGACTGTCTTGTATATCAAGTAGAATAAAGTACAGGGTTGTCAAGTACGAAGATGGTTCCAGATATCTTATCAACAATTGAATAACGTTTGAAAACGGTATAAACTCTGAGACTACTCAATTAGAACTCATCTGTCTAGTTTTGTAACAAGTTGAGTTGTTTCTTTTTGTATAGTCAAGAATCTCACTTTATTGGCATAATCGAGGTTTTCTAAACCAGTGAAAACAACTGAAAACGTGAAAGAAAAGACCTAAAAGTCGGATCTAATGTTGTTTTTTGAATATTGGTGTTTTAGGCTCCAATTTCAACAGAAAGTTTTAGACTAAATCGATTCAGTACAACTTTTGAGCATTTAAAATGTTATAGAGAGCGACATGTAGATGGAATTGTATTTTTTGAAGAGATGGCATCAGTTTAAATCTTTCATATGTTACTTTTCTCTTTGTTAGAAGTTCGAGCTAACTTGAACCATTTCCAATACTTCATTATCTTTATTATTCACAACATGCTTTTGAAAAAATAATTAACAAAAGGCACGTTCGATTGGGTATTTATTTTTCAACGTAATTTCCTTTTAGCTCCATACACTTTTCCCAGCGATTTCCAATAAGTTCGATACCCTTTTCATAATAAGAATCGTCGAGCTCTTCGAAATAGCCATTAACTGCTGACATCACCTCTAGATTGTTGGAAAATCTTTGACCACGGAGTTATTTGTCCAACGGCGCAAAAATGAGGCTTTAATTCTATGAAACGTTGCCAAATACTCGTCGTCGTCGTCACCACATTTGGTCGACGACTGCTGTGCTCGTTTTCGAAGGTCGTACGGTCTCGTTGAAACGTTGCTATCCAATATTTTATTGTTGATAACGAAGGATCAGTCTCACTTAGAGTAGAATCTAGTAGCTTTTATATTGTTTGAGCTAAGGTGTTTCAAATAAATGAATTGTATTTGATATTTACTGAAAACGTTCAGTATTGATGGTTGCCAAGCAAAAACTAAACTAAACTACCGTCATCTCTTGGTCAGACAAGGTTCTTCTGCGACAAACCTCGTATTTTAAATGATATTTCAACAAAATAATAATAATTACAGTATGTAACATTTCTAGATTGATTCTGTATAAAAATCATCACAGAAAATTTGTTTTTTTCCTTGTAAACATTCTGAACGATATGAATAAAAACAATTTCACTTTTAATTAATTTAAAAGAACGATTAGCACTCGAAAGCTTTTATAAATTCCATCTCCGATGTTTGATATTCCCGGAAAGAAAGGAGAAAGACGTAAAAGGAGTGGGAATTTAATTCAATTCAGGTGCAAATGATTGTGGGCCTCGTTTTCAAGACCAACCGAAGAGCCAGTGTCAGTGTTCGTTGAATCCTCCGTGCGGTTACATTATATCGAATCGGTTTAATATAAAATTTCAAATGAAAACTCGCCCACATGTTAAAACATAAGAAAAATTAAAGTTTGACCAACGGTACCAGCAAAACAAAAGGTAAATTCATCATTCGATTTCAGGTATTGGAAGAATGCGCGGCATTTTTCTTTTTCTGGGTAACTAGTTCAAGGTTGATATAATGAAATATGTTCTATTTAGACATCGATTATTCTAATTATACAGTGGTAGACGTAACGTTAAGAATAATAGGCACTAATGGAGCTTCGATGTCGTTTCACCGAAATAAAAGAGGTCGACGGAAACAACTAATAACGGTAAATTATAATTTACTGTTGTTCGGATACATGTTTTTTCGATGGAACTCATCTTTAAATTCGATAAAAAATCAATTTAAAATTCACGATTATTACAATTTCCAATAGTACGTGTCGAATGTTTTGTTTATTATAGTCCGGTAAATATTTTCTTAATAGTCCAGTCGAAATTGACATTCAAAGTTATAATAAAACGTTTTGAGCTAAAAATCGGTGCAAATATTTCCGATTTCATATAAAATCGTATGAAAATTGAAAAAAATTGTTGCCGACTTTTAGATTTTGGTGTAACTATTCATTAGGGTTCCAAAAAACACATTTTCCAATAGTACGTGTCGATTGCTTTGTTTATTATAGTCCGGTTAATATTTTCTTAATAGTCCAGTCGAAATTGACAATTAAAGTTATAATAAAACGTTTTAAGCTAAAAATCGGTGCAAATATTTCCGATTTCATATAAAATCGTATGGAAATTGAAAAAAATTGTTGCCGACTTTTAGATTTTGGTGTAACTATTCATTAAGGTTCTAAAAAACACATTTTCCAATAGTACGTGTCGATTGTTTTGTTTATTATAGTCCGGTAAATATTTTCTTAATAGTCCAGTCGAAATTGACATTCAAAGTTATAATAAAACGTTTTGAGCTAAAAATCGGTGCAAATATTTCCGATTTCATATAAAATCGTATGGAAATTGAAAAAAATTGTTGCCGACTTTTAGATTTTGGTGTAACTATTCATTAGGGTTCCAAAAAACACATTTTCCAATAGTACGTGTCGATTGCTTTGTTTATTATAGTCCGGTTAATATTTTCTTAATAGTCCAGTCGAAATTGACATTCAAAGTTATAATAAAACGTTTTGAGCTAAAAATCGGTGCAAATATTTCCGATTTCATATAAAATCGTATGGAAATTGAAAAAAATTGTTGCCGACTTTTAGATTTTGGTGTAACTATTCATTAGGGTTCCAAAAAACACATTTTCCAATAGTACGTGTCGATTGCTTTGTTTATTATAGTCCGGTTAATATTTTCTTCATAGTCCCGTCGAAATTAACATTTCTATATCTAATTTGTGAACCACTTAATTTTTTTAATCTTTTTTTTTATTTTTTTATTTATTTATTAGTTGTTTTTAGATAACTAGTTAAATATTTTAATATTTCAAAATTATTAGACACATTTCTGCAATTTATCTTTAAAAAAACGATCTAAATATTGTTCTATTTAACTTTCGATATAAACTTTTTTCTATTATACGAGGTCTGGCTATTAAATAACGAGACTGCGCGCCTAGAAGTCGCCCTAGGCGCGTTGGGTATCCAGATATCTTGTCTATGTACGTCCCAAAACACGTTTCCGTCACTATTATAGTATTTGCGCAGTTAGAGGAATTACACATAACAAAAATCTATGATAAGTTGATGCCAAAAAAATCTGTCCCCTGACCAAAAGCTCTCGCGTCAACAGGTCTGCTCAGATTTCCTTGAAAATTTAGAACAAGATTTGCTTTGAAATAGACCCGATTTGAGTCGATGGAAGCGGTAAAGCAGAGCTCCTGGAGGCACTCACCAAAGAAGACTTCCAGCACTGCTTCGATCAATGGAGAAAACGTATGGAAATGTGTGTGGCGAGGGGATGGGAGAATATTGAAGGGGAGCGTTCTAACGTAGAATAATTTTTATAATAAAACCATTTTTCGTAAGCAGTCTCGTTATTTAATAACCAGAACTCGTTTAATTACATAAATTTGTATCGTACTACTGAAAATTTTAAACAAAAAAAAACTTTTGGTATAAAAATAGTTTATCGACATTCTGCATACAATATTTCTTCTATTTTCAACTATGTATTTATTTCTAATAATAATACGATGCCAATTATATGACCATTATCGTTTACTCTTTTGTTATTCTGAATTACACGCTTTCTATTTTGTTTCATGACCACGTTGACGATTTATTTGTAGTAATATGTATCTTATGATATTTTCATTACTTTCACTCTAGATTATATCCCGGTCATTGGAAATTGACTTTTCTCTAGCGGTGATTGAATGAAAGGACTATAATTATAATCCTATTACGAGGATTGCTACTAAAGTTTTGAGATATGACAACAGTGATTGGAAATGTCAAATCGACGTTTAAATCATAAAGTTTGACGTTTTTATTGGTGAACGTAATCAGAACGTGTTATACGAGTGTTGTTTGAATTGTTCACGGATTCTTAAAACATTCATCTTGGTAGAAAAAAATGGAATTGAATCGCGAACATTTAAATGCGAAAATTTTCTATAATTTTCGACCTTTTTTGATGAAGCATCATTTCCAACCAACGTGTTTCACTGGTTTTCCGTATTAAATCATAATCGAACGTCGGTACAACATAAATTTCGTTAAAAATCTGTTGTTGCGCCAGAAATCATCGATGCTAGTCGTTGAAGCATATTTGGACATTAACTCCAATCCCAATTTGTTCGCATAATTTGACAATCGCTCCAAAAATGCTTCATAAGATCGTAACAAGCGACGAATCATGGGTGTGAAACTAAACAACAATCTACTGTATGGTATACGAATCTAAGGATAGCCTGTTGTTTCGGAATAACTGGAGTTGGCACCACCGTTCAATCGGAGCAACGTTATACGATCCATTCTGAATGGTACACCAGCCTTTGTTTGCCAAAAGTGTTCGAAAAAAGCAGGGAATCAATCGCAGAAGATGAATTAATCTCCACAACGACAAACAAAAACGTTTTTGAACAGTCAACTGGCGAGTCGTCCGCCGTACAGTCCTTATTTGGCACCCGATGATTTTTTCTTATTACCGCCGATCAAAAATTAACGTTTTTCTACACCCGAAGAAGCGGTGGATGCTTACGAATCACATGCACCTCAATCGGAATGGAAAATTAGTTCAAACGCATCCAAAATTGAAATTAATGGAGAATATTTTGAAAAAATATTGTAATTTGTCTGTTTCAAAACTTAAATAGCAACCTCGTATAACTGCATCAGCTTCCATTTAGTTCGATTGCCCAATTTTGGTTTTCAAATATTGCAATAAATTATGAAATACGTTCGTTGGATTTTCTCAAAATTTTCCCATGTTTCGTTTCAAATTTCGCCAAAAATATTCATTTGCCATTTGAGGCACATTAGGAACGTTCCTAGACTTCTCAATAATAATCAACCCTGCAAAAACTACCACAACATACTTTGAATAATGAGCAGTCGCCATAGCTGGCCAAAAACACAAACTTTCCTCCAGGATGCTTTTTCTTTATGAACTTTTTGTGTCTCTCAATTCACTTCCTCGCCTTTTTGAAAATAATGATCTCCAAACCTTTAGCGTGCGAAAACTCGTTGTCACTGAGACCTCTAAGTTCTAATTTATGTTTGTTTGTATCATTTGTTGCTTCTCATAATATTTAGAATGCTGTTTACATATTTACACATAACATAGTCTGCAGTTTCGTCCTCCTCCATGCACCAGCGACACTCCGGATCATCCGTGACGCGCATGGTGTGAAGGTGTCGTCTTAGATGGCAGTGTCCAGTCTGATCTCGCGCCTAATCCCGAAATTCTTCCAAGTCTTACAAACAATTTCCCCATATACACGACTCATTCTCCGATGGATATCCGCAGTACTAACGCCTGTAGAAAACGAATCACACTTCGCAATTCATAGTTGGCGGGAGTATCAATAATGGCGGACATGTTTACGTGGCTCTAGCACAACGCCGACTGACTCATAAATATCAAAAATGGCCGAGTGTCGCCTACAACGCGGGCTTTCTTGGGATAATTGGGATAAGTAACAATTAATTCTTGGTCGACGCCTTAAGTAATTGACAGTTTAATTGTCGTTCAAAAGATTTATAATTATTATACAGAGCGAGTTTTATTCGCTAGGCACTCGCCTGCATCGAATAATGAATAAAAACGAAAAATGTATTTCAGAATGAAGATTATTCTCACTTTATTATTTTCGGCGCATTATATGACGTGTTTGGCGCAAGAAAATATCAATAACAAACATGTATCAAACGAAAATGTTCACGCAAACATATTACAAACTTCATTAGAATCTTTTCCCGATGTCCAAGCGAAAAATTTCGAAAACAACGGCAACCCGTATTCGGAACCGTACAATATTGAATATAAATATCATAATTATGAAAAGATGACAGCTTTTTTACGACATACTACAGCGAGGTATCCGGAATTAACAGCGCTATACTCCATAGGAAAATCTGTACAAGGTTAGATCATTTTTATTTTGACTGAAAACCATAAACTTGCGTTCATAGCAATCGGCCCACTGTAAACTTTTGACTTTAACTATAATTTTTGTAACTTATTCATCAGATCTCAGCAAGGCTTTACGTTTATATGTTAAGCAACGTGTTTATGTGGTGATTGTAATAAGAAATTTGTCCAAATTAAAAAATCGTCACCTTAATAACGCCCAAGTGCGACGAGAGCTCCGTAAAGAGACTGCAGGAAAATGAACTGACCCCTAAAACAACTGGGATTGGTCCAGAACTTACCTCAAATCATCGGCAAGTACGTCTGCTGTGTGCTCAAGATCATCTGATCGAGACGTTGAAACATTGGAAATCTGTTCTGTTCTCAAATGAGACCATGATAGTGACGACAATTTGTAGATCGCTGCTTTGAAGATCGGAGTGCTTGTGGAGGTGGTTAGGTTAGGTTTAACGGCTGATAGATATATCGAGGAGATTCTAGCAATTCACCTTTATACTTGACAATGCAAGGCCACATACCGCCAGAATCTTGGAAGATTTATAGAATGGACAGCCTACAGTCCTGACCTAAATCCCATGGAACATTACCTTTCCTTCCCCAAACTCGATCCCAGAGCTGAATTTGCTTAATGCAGTCAAAGGTTTACCGATTGGGCCGATTTCTTTGCACGCAGGTATATTTTCGCATTTAATTGCAATTTTCGTACTTCAGGTAGAGATTTATGGGTTATGGTGGTTTCGGCGTCGCCTTACGAACACATGATTGGAAAACCCGACGTCAAATATATCGGAAATATGCACGGAAATGAAGCAGTTAGTAGAGAATTGATGTTACAATTGATTCACGTACGTATAAAACACCCTGTATGTTTAAATACTAAAAAAATTTAGTTTTATCATCTAACCGTTTTTTTTTTTTGGTTACAATTCACAGCCACAACTTGTGTTATAAATTTTTATTGACCTCCATTTATTTCCGAACGCATTCCATTTTTATGATACACACTGTATACACGAATAAATTATTATGTAATGATATTTCTTATTTGTGTTGTTTCTAATCAAAACAAGAACAAATCTTGTTGTCCTTGGCATACTAAATAATTTAATTAATAAAAAAATTAAATATGAAAAAATTATTTTCAGTATTTGGTTACAAATTATGCCGTGGATCCATATATTCGCTGGCTTCTGGATAATACCAGAATTCATATAATGCCTTCGATGAACCCAGACGGATTCGAGGTATCAAAAGAAGGCAATTGCGATGGGAGTCAAGGAAGGTGAGGATTTAAGAAAATAAATAATTGTCTATGTTCATTTTGTGCATTCCTCGCTGAATAAATTATACAAGACTATAAAAATAAAAAAAGAAGAAAATTATATTGAGCAATATAACGAATTGTGGAAATCAGCTGACGTCCATTTAAAAATGACCGCCGTGTGGTAAACAAATGCTTTTGCCTTAAATTTTTGTGTGGTTTGTGAAGTTATTTGTTCGATTTTATGACTTATACTCAATAAGTCGTGTGACTAACTAAGAAAAACACATTTTTTTGCCAAAAATGTTTGTCCTTTGCCTCATAATAGTTTATTCAGTTGCAGCAACTCCTTCTTCATTTGAACTGGATCGCTTACCGGCTGCAATCCACTCAGTTGATGATCGTTTCGACTCCACTTTAAAAGAAACTTTCTCGTGGCCAAATGTTCATGCATAATTGTAAACACACTGTTTTCTGATATATTTATGGCCTCAGCTATCTCACGCAATTTCAATTTACGATTAGATATAATCAATTTGTGGACTTTTTGATGTTTTCTTCGCTATCCCCAATTCACTTCGTCGGTGCCCTATTAACCGAACTGGATCTTACACTCACCAGTTCTTGTAGGGATTTCTTGCACCCCAGTACTAGCCTATAGCTAGTATGGAGGCTCTGATGTTTGAATAGATGGAAATTACTGTGTTTCTATGGCGTGGATTGAGTACCGCGCGTCCACAATCCGTCACAGCCCATATTTTGGGGTATCCCTTCGCAGAAGCCTCCTCCAGCCAAGCTATTCATCTTGCAGCCATGTTATCCATTATTTAGTATAGCGGGTTTAATTTGGTCAAGACCTTTCAAAAATATTGACATTCAGTCACGGTCTGCAACCAGATTTTCGTCCATTTTGTCCAGCCTGGTATTCTCTGGGGATGATTAGTCTGTTTGCCGTCCTCATGGCTTCAAATTGTATACTAAGACACGTGACGCGCTGAACTCCACACGATGACTGCGTGCGTGCCATTAAGGTATGTATCCTGGAGTATCTTGGTTACTCCCACATACAATCTCCAAGTGTTACACTTTGGGACGTGCTTCTTGGTGAAAAGCAAGAGTTTCGGTTTTCTTCGGCATTGGCCTTTCGGAGCATCACCAACTGTTCACTAGTTGCAGGAGCCTTGTCATAAGACCTTGGTTTAAAGATCCCATATACATCCGAAGGTCCTTCTACAAGACCAGAAGGCGCAGCCGACCTTTTCTATTTTGTTTTCCACGTTAAACCAAGTTACTCCCAGATACAATCTCCAAGTGTTACGTGCCTCCTGGTTTTTCTTTGCCTTAGCCTTTCGAAGTAGCACTCCGGTGTTCGTTTCCAGGCTACGTCATCTGTTTAAGCCTGTCTTGTTTAGTTCAGGGATCAAATCGTCAACGAACAGATACTACAGGGTTGGAAACAAAACTTCACCCTGCCCGCTACATTCTCGACAATTACGCCGTTTAATTGAGCAGAAACTTAACGTTGGGTGAAAATTGCCTCTATGAAACATAATTCGTTACAACGTCTCTCGAGCGCCCGGCAAAGTACAACAAAGGAGGTATTGTCAAATGCACATTCAATGTCAAGGAATGCCGCCAGACCAATCTTTCCGCTGCCTAATGTGCTCTACGCCCTTTTCACGAGGTGTTGCAGAGCCAGATCAGCGGATTTGTCAGTCTGGTAGGTTTATAGTCGGGCATGTAGTGGTCGAACATGTAATGGTCAGGCATGTAATAGTCTTTCGACTAACATTTTATATGTATATAATGTCTTGCATATCAATAATCCGTCCTATTTACTCCACATTCCAGATATAACGCCAGAGGTTTTGATTTAAACAGGAATTTTCCTGATTATTTCAAACAAAATAACAAAAGAACCCAACCCGAAACGGAAGCAGTAAAAGAATGGATTTCCAAAATCCAGTTCGTTCTATCGGGAAGTTTACACGGCGGAGCACTAGTTGCTAGCTATCCCTTCGATAGTACCCCTAATTCTCGTAAGTAATTTTATTTGAAAACAATTTAAATCGACTTATATTAATTGTTGTATTTAAAAAAAAACGATTGTTCATCGAGTATTATTTGCTGCTGTAAGGAATTTGTAGATCGTCAGCATTATGTTCTTGTAAGTAATATACAAAGTTTTTATATGTATGTAATGGTTAATATTAAAACTTTTTATGATCTAAAGTGTTCCAGAGTTTTTCAACTCCGTCTCTAACACCAGACGATGATGTATTCAAACATCTGGCCATCACTTATTCCACAAATCACGCCAAAATGAGCAGGGGAGTTTCTTGTAAAACTTCTCGAACTGCGTTCAGAAGAGTAAGATATTTTTAATCCTTTTTTAATGATAATTTTTGAAATTCGGACATTTTAAGGGTATAACCAACGGAGCCGAATGGTATCCGTTAACTGGTGGTATGCAGGACTATAATTACGTTTGGTATGGATGCATGGAGGTAACATTGGAAGTTTCTTGTTGCAAATACCCCCCAGCACATGAATTGCCTAAGTATTGGGAAGATAACAAACTGGTAAACATTTATTCATATTTTAATCAAAAAATTAATATTTTTCTTTTTTTAGGCACTAATAAAGTTTCTAGCGGAAGCTCATAGGGGCGTACAAGGATTTGTTATGGATGAAAATGGAAATCCACTTGGAAAAGCGTCTCTAAAAATCAAATTAAGAGATGTTGGTTTCCAAACAACAAAATATGGAGAATTTTGGAGAATACTTTTACCAGGAATATACAAAATGGAAGTTAGTAATCGATTCAATACATAATAGTGATTTTTTATTACTTTAAAACAATAATTCCTTTAGGTTTATGCTGATGGATACATACCGAAAGAAGTCGAATTTATGGTAGTTGAACAACACCCAACTCTATTAAATATCACATTACACGGTGCAAAAGTGAGTTTGATACATAAAATATTAATTTGGTGGCGGTAGTAGGTTTATTGTATATAATTTTAGCCTTGGCAATATTTTGTACCTCCCGTGACATCGCCTCCGAAAACTATAATATCTAACGACAATGCTAATGTACAAAAGTCGACAAAGGGAATTAAAAATTAATAAATAGATGTAAGTTTGACCAATAAAAATATACGCTTTCATTGTATTTACTTTTAAAACCAAACTTTTATGAATTATATTAACGAAACAAAACAAAAATGAAAATTGAGGTTATGAAAAACTTACAGTTATTGATATTTCATCTTACGTATTGTACGAATTAACCATTAATCACAATTTATTAAATTATTACTTATAAATATTAGTTTTTCACTTTAAAACAATTGCTTTATTCACTTTACCATCGTCTTTCGGTATATTTATTATAGAAATACTATCAAAATGATTGTGTTTTATTTGATTCATATCTAATCGAGTGAGTAACTAATCGATTATATCCGATAAAAACACAAACAAATTTAAATAATAGAGTCCATGTAATTTGTGAAATATAAGACGAAATAGGGGAAAGTGGGAAATAATTTAATTTTAGAATGTTTTTCAATATGTTACATGTACAAGTGAAATAGGGAAAATATTCGATTGACAAACAGTCAAAATGTGAGAAATAAATAATAAATATAAAATTTTTAGAAATTAAGTTTTTACTTCACCATAACTATATACATTTAAGTAAAAGGAAAATTAGTTACTTTAAGGATGTATTCTTCAACTATAATTATTCATGATTAAATGTGAAAATCAATATAGGTTTTGAAATAAATTTGCGCATGAGTTGAAAGATTTTCACTAAAATACCTGCTATTTTGGACGAGTCATAGCTAAAATTTAAGACGTGCACTTTCACCAGTACTGACTCTTGGTGACTTCTTAAAATACTACGATGAAAAATAAAAATGTTATAGAAAAAGGGTAGTTTCTGCGTTGGGACGAAAACTTATCAGATATCACTCGTAGATTGAAATTACACTACAGTGATACAAAGCTTCACCTGAAACGTTGTAACCTAGCAAATCATGCCAGTTTATCTGATCATAGAATGATGATTAATCTTAACAGATTTTAACAATCTCTCAAATATATCAATGATCATGAAATATCTTTTTTATTTATTTCCTTTCCCCCCATAACATATGAAAAAACAAAAATATTGGATATAATTTTTTCATAACTTAAATATCTTGAATCGTATTAGTCCCACTTTTCCCCAATATTTCCAACATTTCTACACTCGCTCCACGTATCTTCACTATTTCGATTTATCTTTTATCGATTACAATCGATATTTCATTATTTCGAGTTGATATCAATCCGGTACAAAATAATGTTTTTTTTTGAAAAGTAAAACATATTTTTGAAGTGAATTGAAATGTATTAATAATTTGTATTATTATTGTAAATAAATGAAAGTCATTTTTTTGTTCCAAGTCATATGAACAATGTTTCAAAGGAATTGAAACACTTCATAATTATGATATATTTCCATAGAATTTTTTGAAAAATTATTTCTTTATACTGTGACGGACCAACCAACTTATACTCAACAACAATTACAATTTCATATTTTCCACTGAAAGCGTATATGGTCACTACTAACTAAATTTTATTTTGAAAATACTTGGAATATGATAATTTATTGGTTTTCAGAGGAAAGAAGGTCATTATCAGACCCAACAGACCATACATCGGCCAGTATATCAACCACAACATCAAGAAACTGGCATATTATCCTCAATACCAATGGGTTTTCAAACTTAGTAAATTATTTTGGTTAATCTGGTCACCCTACGTCTTAATTTATTGCAATAGAGTACAAAGCAAAAATATATATATAGAAATGTTCTCTATCTACTTTAGATTCCGAGCTTAGTTAATATTTAAATTATTTATTGTTATTTTTCTTTGTAAACAACATTTACAAATGTTACAATTAAACTATTTCAATTTATACTGAATTTTATTTTCAAAACTGATTGAAAAAGAGAAACCAAATATTATTTTTTGTATAAAATAATCATTTTTTTAAAAAAACTAGACTAAACAATAATTAGCATTGCAGTAATTTTGCTTAATATTATTTAAAATATGTCAAAAGTTTCCCAAATAAATTTTTTTGACTTTTTCATGTTTTTTTGATAAATCAACTTGACTTTAGATCTCTTTTGATAAAAAATAGTTTCAAAAAACAGGTAAAAATTCACGTTTCGACCTATTTCAGTCTATATCATATATATATATATATATATATATATATATATATATATATATATATATATATATATATATATATATATATATATATATATATATTCTTTTTTAAATAGTTACGATATTTCAAAAATTAATTACCTTTACTTATCAGCCATATTTATAACTTTAATTATAACAACAACGTTCCTGTAAATCCAAAAAAAAACATCTGAAGAAATCAAAATACACGTTCCTATTCTGGATCTTTATAATTTCAAAAGAGCTGTACTACTTCATAATTTTTTGACTTATGACATTTATACTGAAATCTTCTTTTTCTTATACAAAGTTCTTCTTTCCCATTCTGATCCTGTATCAGGCAACAAACTACCTTTTGTATTTTATCTATGATTTATAATAAATAAATATTTCATAGTAGTATTGTAGGCCGCTAAGGATTGTTAAGTACATAGGTCTTCTGATAAAACTGTCGTGACTCACTTAAAATTGGGAAATACTTATGCAAACTGTGAGACGTGCCTGTATTTTAACTTCGCACGAATAGAGGTTGGCCACTAACAAATGACGTGGTATGCAGTTTTTTTCTTTCGTCATGCATCAGCGACACTTCAGGTCATCCGTGATACGCATAGAGTATATTATGTAACTTAAGACATTCCCATTGGGATCTTATTTTCGTAATCAACAAATTACCATCTGTAGTTTATCTACGATATATAATAGAGAAAACATTAAATTCGATGTATTATCGTTGAACTTATATAAATCACTTTGTATTATTAAAACGCGTTTATTAATAAAAAGAATTTTTATTATAATTTCCAATCTTTTTATAATTACAACCCAAAAACTACAAGATAATTTCATTGATTTATAATAATAATAATATATAATAATTACGACACGTATTATCAATATTCTGTGGTTGTAGATGGCGCTAATTTCAAAAGAACTAATCACATGAATCACGTGAACTATCTAAATATTGGTAATATGTGATTAACTATGAAATAAACGTCAATCAGAAAAATTTCAACTTCTGTCAATAGATGGAGCCATATGTTTTGATTGGAAAAATACTTAGAAAACCATTCTTCTTAACGGGGCAGAACGAGCACTGATCCTTCTAGATGGAATCCTGGTAGGGACTTTACTGTTAGGAATTGAATGAGATAAAGCAGTGGCTTCCAAAACGGCACGTATCATTCCTCGTAACTGTTTATTTTCTTCTAGTAGATGTTTCTTCTCACCTAGAATATCCAAATAATCGACCTCGACTTTATTGTATTTCATCCAAAAATTCTCGAACCGTTCCAAATCTTTCAAACAGTCATCAATGAGCCCTGTAGGAAGATTATTCAGTGAACATTCTACAGGATGTTTATCTTGAACTGTCACATTTTTAATTGCAGTTATGGTTGTATCGGAAGGAATAATTTCTCCTAATGTTAAAGAAAATCCAAATTCTGAAATATAATGTACACTAGTGATTATTAACGATGATTGTTTAACAAATAATACCTGGAGAATATTCATGATTCACAATTTCTATGTTATTTTCTTCCTCTTTTTCATCGTTATTTAGATAATATTGATGTTTTACGGTTTCTATATTATGTTCTTCTTCTTTTTCGCTGTCAATTGGAAAATACTGATGTTTTACACTTTCTATGTTATTTTCTTCTTCTTTTACCTTTTCGCCGTAATTTTTAGACACTTTTGTATGGTACCATTGCATTATTTTTTCACGATCCGTTTCGAATGTTTTGCAAATTTCCAAAAAATTCAAAATACAGTTTCCCTTTTTAACTAATCCTTCTAAATATCTTTTAGTTTCATCGGAAACTTCTACAAGCACTTTTAATTTTTTTTCATCGACTTGCAGATCATTGTTAAGCTGCGTGCGCAACTTATTGAATTTTTTTTGCAATTTTACCAATTCTTCACTTAGAGCTGCCAATTCGTATTCCTGTGACGTACGTGTTCTCTCCAATTCTTCTTTAATATTTTCCTTTAAACTCTAAAAAGGATAATTTCCACTTATAAGAGGGACAATTGCTAATACCCTATCAGAATTTCTCCAACCAAATCAAGAATATTTTAAAAAACATTGCCAATCGATCTACTTTGTGGTCTTGATCCCCATAAAAACACAAAATAATTCGAGGTTCAAATCTAGTGACCTCTTACTTAGGTACAGACCATATTCTTTAAAAAAAAGAAAATCTTTGAAACTGACAATTTACTACAAAAGGTTATGTTTACTAGACTGATTAGTAGTACATTTGTACTTTTTTCATTTTTCGAATATCACATAAATAATAAAACCAAAATTAAACTTATTTAATCGAAAATGACAAGAATATTTACATTTTTGATATTTCACGAATTACTAGAAAAAAAAATAAACATTTATTTCACAATAATTAGTGAAAAAAAATATCAATTTTATGTCTTTTGTATAGTTCTTGTAGTAATAAATATATTTTAAGGTAAGTGAAGCTTCTGTTAGATAACAAATAAGAGACAGTATTAAATATTGTCACATTCAACCATATTTTCATTACTTTTTATAAAATAATAAATAAAAGATAAGTTAAAATGTATGCGATAAATTATACTAAATTGATGTTATAACTCAATTTTTTATCATTAGTTATTAATATAAAGTTTTATCTCACCTCGTCTTGTAATATTCGCTCTTTATTTCGAGATATTTCTTCAGCGGATTCCCTATCTAATCTCTTCAACTCTGCAATGTGCATTCTCCAAGGATTAGTTTTGTCGATGTAATCTTGAATGGTTTTTTCTATTCCTCTCCAAATTGTACAACAAACTTCCTCTCTAGCACTGCGCATTTTTTCTAATTTCGATTCAAACTGATGTAAGGTGCATAATTAGAAGTTCATAATTAGAGGAATTTAAAAAGTAAGAAGTAGTAATTCAGGAAACATCAATAAATCTAATTTTTTGGGGGTTTAGAATTGAAAATTGATTAGAATATGAGTATTATCTTCGAGGATTTTTGGGAAGGAAAATCCTTGATATTCTGGGTCAAATTGTGTGAATTAATTTCCTTAAACAAAGATTGTTTTCCTTCAAATTGGGAAAAAATATTTCCAATCAATTTAATGTTAATTGAATTGTTTTAATTTCATATAAAAAATAATCGCTCTAAATAAATGAAGGTCTATTGGGTATTGAAATAATTGTCATTAATTAATTTAAAAGAAATTACAGGAAATGTTAATAATGTTCAACAATTGGTTCCAAATTAGTTCCATATTTATCGATCATGATCCTATTATTCTTTTTGTTTGGGTGAGTTAATTCAGCATAGATCCTATTATTAATCTGTAATGTTTTAAATAAAAAGATCACTGCAAGGTTTTTGTCGTACAGAACGTTCAATACAGTCAATCATGAAATATTTCATTGTATTAATTGCCGGCAGTATTTTTGGATGTTCCAATGTAAGATGGGAGGGTTTTAACAAAATTTTTATATTTTATTTTATTGTTTTTCACATTTTCAGGCATTAAAATGTGATCTGCACAATATGAACGGTGATAAAATTCGTGATGCTTTGAGTGAGTGTGTGAAAAATAATAACACAGATGATTTCTGGGAGATGCTTTCTGAAAACGAGGAAAATTCGTTGGAGGAAACACAAAATAATATGGAAAAAACAGGTAATAGCAAGAGTTTTAAATATTAACAATAATATTAATTATTTTTGTTTAAATTGCCATTTAATGGATTTTATTGAACTAGGGGAAAAAACAGTTAACAGAAATGAATGTATGTAGTGTTTAATAACCAATAAAACACTAGAGTTTCATAGACCTTTTCTGGCAGTCTACTTGTAACATAGACCTCTAAATCTATAACACAATAACCTCGAACCATCTCCCCTACAGTTAGCTAGAATTATTTTCAAAAAACTCCCTTACTTATTATTAGAAACAGTTATTTTTCTACGAATTTCTGGATAAAAATTTCTTGTAATGAAGATTCCAGACCGACAAATTCTACTGAAAGATCAAAACGTTCATCTGATGATACGTCAAAAAATGAAACTACACAAGAAGATTCTGATAGTATGTCAAAAGTGGGTGACATATCCGAAAATTGTATAATTCATTGCGTACTGAGTAACATGGATCTGGTAAGCATTTTTTTTTTAAATATAAACACTTCTTGAGAGTTTTTTTACAACTTATGGCCCTTTCGATACTCTGGATCCTTATTTAAGACAACTTGGAAAACTTTTGAGGTCCTGAAAGTTCCGCAAGATCACTGAGAACATCCAGAACAGTCTCTTGCGAAATAATAAGTTCCAAACCTAACTTAAGAGCACTAAGAACATAATTTAAAAGAATCTAGAACATTCAAAACAGTTCCATTTGACGTGATAAGTTCCTAACCTAATTCGAGAGCACCGAGAACATCCAGAACAGTCTCATTCAATACAATAAGTTCCCAACCTCATTTAAGAACATCCAGAACAGTCCCATTTAACGTGATTAGTTCCTAACCTACTTCAAGAGCATCAAGAAGATCCAAAACAGACCCTTCGGATATAAGTTCCTAATTTAATTTTGGGTCACTTATATTGAATCAAAAATCACATTAATTATCAGATATTTCGCTAGAAAATGGATTTGTAACATGATATCACCAAAATACCGCTTCAGAGACTTCTCTAAAACCAATTTTGTGATAATATTTTTCTTGGTATAGGTGGACGCTAATGGTATGCCTGATCATGATAAATTAGTTGAAGGAATTGTGAAAAGTGCTAAAAATCAAGAGTTACAATCTTTTTTACAAGATTCTGTTAATGAATGTTACCAGGAGATTGAAAAAAGTAAATATTCATCTCCAAACGAGATTTTAAATATAATTAAACTCTTGTTTGGTATTTTTAGGTAGTAATTTAGATGATTGTTCTTATTCGACAAAGTTAGTCAAGTGTTTGGCTGATAAAGGTAAAGAAAATTGTGCCGATTGGCCCGCAGGAGGACTCCCATTTTGATCATATAATCATATATTTGTTAGATAAAATAATATTTTCAATATAATATTTAGCAAAAGTGATTTCGTTTTAATAAGATTCCCTCAGTAAGTCCCTGCAAAATTTTTCATTCATTTGAAGGAAATCAGACAAAATCTGACAACAGCGCGGTTAGTTAAAATGAATATATAATATTAAAATCTGTTGGTTACTCAATTTAAACAAAATATCATTTATACTATACAAATTAATGTAATTAATTATTTTATTACAATTAATTAATCATTATTCCATTCAAAATTATTATTATGTTTTTTTAGTTAACTTAACTTTATTTCATAATAACAACTGAAAAAAAATCAACGTGGCAACTATGTAAAACGTCTGTCATGCTTATTAAAAACTAACTACGTGATGTCAAATGCAATGACTGTTGAATTCCTAAAGGTGAATAAATTTTTGTTGTTACTTTAAATATGTGTTTAATTTAAGTGAATCACATTATTTTTCGAAAAAGTCTTTCGATTATAAATGAAAATCGATTGGAAATATTTTGCCTTGAATAAAACAAATATTTTACTAAAATTGATTTTGGAATCTTGGCAATGACCTTGCTACGTCACACTAATGCAGCGAAGATTAACTTGTACGGGTATTTTCAGAACTA
Organism: Diorhabda sublineata; assembly: GCF_026230105.1. Taxonomy (NCBI): domain Eukaryota; kingdom Metazoa; phylum Arthropoda; class Insecta; order Coleoptera; family Chrysomelidae; genus Diorhabda; species Diorhabda sublineata. The sequence goes on from NC_079483.1 coordinate 6,323,097, forward strand.
ACTCTCGAGACTTTGTCCCAAATATTCCACCAAAACAACATGGTGATCTCAAAATTTTTTAGAAATAATGAATATTCTTTAATATATTCAAATATTTAACTACAAATAAATTCAAGTTTTTCGAAAAGGTATTGTCTTTGTAAAAAATATCTAATCTACCAACCTTGTGGATAAAAGTAGCAACACTTTTTATATTTTGAACAAAACGTGTTGCCAGTTATCAACTGAAATAAATTCAAGTTGAAAATGGTTATAAATAGGATAGGAAACTGTAATAGGTCCTGAGGTAAAGCAGGAGTTGTAATAAGTCCTACAGGATACAGGAAACTGTAATCTTACCTCTCGACATGCTTAAAGAAAACTTTCTCTATGTGTCGAATGAGTTCATACTATTGCGAAACTTCCAGATGGCGCTACTGTATCAAAGTTTAGAAATAGAAAGTTCTAAGGTAATACAGGAAACTGTAATCCTGTCTCTTGACACGCTTATAGAGAGTAGAAATAACTAGAAATCTGTATGTGCGAAATTTTAAAATGACACAAAGAAAGTAGTTACATTAGAACAAAATTAAAAATCATTGCTTGGAAGCGCTATTCTGGGCAATTATTGAACTATTTTTCGGTTTCAGATGTACACATTTGAAAGATGAAAGAATAAGAGACAGTTTTCAAATTTCAAAAGACAAATTTTCAAATAAATTAATTAGTTGTTGCATAAAATAAATTACTTTGCTGGATGTTGATGATTTTATTCATTCCCTTGAAGGAAGATCGTTAAAAAAAGTCTGGCAACATTGTTTAGACGAATGACTCAATGAAAAGCATTTAATTCCACTCTGTATACTAAATATATTATATTACGTACTTTTAAGAGGCACCCTGTATAATTAAATAAACGTTAATATTTTTTTTGATAAGTAAATCGAAGTGATACTCACGTATACAAAACAAAACTGATAAAAACAACACGTTCACTTACCTCGTACTGATCTTCATAATATTTTTGCACATACTGCGCTTCTTCTTCTTTTATATGTTTTTCATTCATTCCTTGTCGATACAGTATAGTCTTTAAATGTATTTGTTGTTCCTCGGCGTTTTTTAAAATGTTTTCTTTCTCCACTTCGGCTTCCCTCAATAACCTATTTAAATCCTCTTGATACTGAGCATTCAATTTATCCATGTACTCGTTTTGGTTTTCCAAAATTTTAACGATATGATTGGAATGTGAATAGAGGTTAGTTATATAGTCATCTTCGGCTACGTCGAGTTCTTTTACTAATCTCGAAATAGTTTCATTTTTGTATTGAATTACTCTTTCTATCCATTTTCTTAAATGCTATAACGAAATAAGTTGTTTCAAATATTCATTTCCAATCAACTATTAAGTAGAAGTAAGCTTGGCAACATCGATATTAGCTAGAATATAAACGGCGTAGGTCTTCCATCACGTGACTAATACATCAGCACCAATATTAATCTGAATGAAATCAAAATTTTTGTGAATTCAGTAGAAATAATCGTTATGACTAATATCCTAAAGGTCAGCCTTTTACGAATTAGTAATTAAAAAAGAAATTTAACTGTTTTAATTATTCGTATCTTATTTGTATGGTTAAAAGCAGCATGCTTAGCAAAACTCCTTCGATAAAAATAGCAATATACTGGGGGATTAAATTACATAATCCAAAATTAATATTAGTAGATAATTATCGGAGAATTGCTTTTTTGCAGGATGATTTGGATTTTATATTAGTATGTACATATTAATGTAGTGGCGTGAATCTATCAACTGGGCGTCTACTTAACTAAATTAAAATTATACTTGTAATCTTCCCGTCTTACGGCATTTTAGGTATTATAACATGTTGAAAGTTTACAAGCATATGTATTATATTAAATAAAAAGTCGATTTAGTTCGTAAAAAAACTGATTTTAATAATAAATAAACGTTCATACTAAAAATTCACTGAAAACAACACAGTAAACAAAACTCACGTCAAATTCTACTTTTAAAACGGTCAATTATTTACGATACGTCAATTATATCGTTGTCTCTTTTTACGATTACTACTGTCAATTTAAATAAACTATTACGTATGTCTAGTGGAGAAGACAATCGATTATATATTCGATTTCTAGTGAAAGAAGAAGATAAATCGTAGATTAAGTGACATTATGGAAGACTTCCACTGGTCTTACTATACTTTCGGGTTAATGTTTATGACGGTAGATATAATTGTATTTTTATAACAAATTGTTATATCTAAATTATATCGTGATATATTTCACAGTAGTTAATTACGAATCTTTTAAAATAATAATAAAATAAAATACAATGTTGATAATGAGAAAGTGTGTTTATTGTTATAAGAATAAGTTACAGCGTTGCCAACTTATAAATCTCTACGTATCCTTTATGACATTTAGAAAAAAGTTTTACCTCGATGTTTTCCTTCATTTCTTGACATTTTGTTTTGCGCAGTATTTGATGCCAATTTTGGTTAATTTTTGCTAAGTTCAATCTTGAAAATGCTTCTTCTTTTTTCACTTTTTTCTACAAAAAGCGGCATTATGGTAGCAGTATAATTTATTGGCCATTGTAGACCGTCTCTTGAAGTAAAAAAGAAGCTGGTTTTGATATTCCCACGAATTTTATATTTTATATAATTGAGAGCCTCTATTGTGTCATAATAAACATCTAAATTAAATATTCTTATAGAATTTAAAACAAAATTAATAATGTAAGAATAAATTTTCGACTTGTTTTTGTTTACTTAACCTAAATATTGAAGTGGCTAACATAAGCAAACAAAAAAGCTGATCGGGAATTTCGATATCACAACGTAGATAACTAATTCAGTTTTAAATGAATAAATTATTTGAAAATAACGATAACAAAGTACTTATAATCTAAAAATAATTCAAAACATCCATAATACAATATTACGTTTGAAATAAATAAAAAACTGAGTGTCTAAGCAAATGGAAATTTACGAATATATGCAATATTATGAACAAAGCGAAACAGACTTCATCCTTGTAATATAAGATGCCAAATCTCGCAGCACATCTAAATAAATTGTTTAATAAAGATTTTTGCATACTAATAAGTTTTCCTTGCTAGACAAATGCCCATTATATTATATATTACTTCAATAATTGATTACTAAATGAGAAGTAGGTATGTAATTTGAATAATCAAACAAATATTTGTGTCTATATACAAGTAAATCTGGCAACTACGTGTGTCGTAGCTCGAAAAATGTGCGTAGTAACATAAAATGATGGAAGTGATACAAGAGAACTAGAACAGGAAAGAAATGGTAAAGAAAAACAATGTATTTTCGAAAATTTACAATCACAAATGAAGAAGAGAGACGCTAAAAGAATATTTAAAATAAGGATGAAACTAATTGTGACCATCTTTGAATAAACACAAGTTGACATCTGATATACCATAAAAGATGTACGAAATATCTATAATTTGAAGTCACAATAGTAATACCGAATCTATTTCAAAAAAGGTGAAAGAAATAAAAAATATAGAGCAGGAAATAAATGGTAAATTTATTTTCGAGAATCAAAAATGAATAAGAAAGACGTGAAAAGAATATTATAAATAAGGATCAAACTAATTATGACCATCTTGAAATAAACACAATATGACATTTGATATGATATCATAAAAGATGTAAGAAATATCTATAGTTAGTTATAGATATATAGTTATATAGATATATAGTTATAGATAAATGTGGAAAATCGCTTATATTTAAATCATTGAATGAAAAGTGCGGAAAAGAGTAATAAACGAAAGTATGAAACGCAGGATTGTTTTGCAAATGGTGGACGGCAATATTCGCCTTACCATAGGCGTGCTATATAAAAATTATTATGTAGCAAATAATATGAAAAAATAAATAGAATTTAGATTAATTTTTTTTTACAAAAAAAACTGAATCTAATGTTTTAAAAATTTTAAGAACACTCCATAAAAACATTTTCCTCCAAATAATGACATATTTTTTTATCTTTAAATTGATTGATAACTTCATAATATGAAACGCATTATTTACAATATATAAAGAAGTAACCTTGAAATTTCTCACGTCTCAAACCATATCTCTCCGCTAAAGGATTCCATACGGAGCTCGAACGCGACTAGGAACCGGATATCCTTTAGCTAGATGGGCGTGTAGAAACTTGTCAGGATTCAATAAAATTTCCAATTTTTCGTACGTAAATAAAGCTACACCAGATCAACATCGGCTTTCGCTTAGGGCTGTGAAACGAAACCCTTCTCCACGTCAGTCCTCCAAGGCTTCTCTGGAGTTTTTGCAGCTACCACCAAAATCTACACCGATGGCGGCGCCATTAAGTTTTTTTCTAAACAAACTTTTTTCTGTCTCAAAATAACGTTGAGATTTCCGAATTTTCACGTTAATTAATTTTACATGGATTGATGGAAGGGGCGTTTCTGTTTTGAATTATGACCTTGATAAAGGCTTATCTTTGTTTTCAGATAAACAAATGTAGAAATACTAATTTTGATTTGATTTTAATTTACTATTTTTATCATCATGTTACGCCTATGTCTTGATCTTGTCAACTATCAAAATATGAAATTTTTGTTTTGCAATTTTTATAATTAATATTACTAGTATCTAAAATGTATAAATAAAAAACAGTTTAGTAATCCCTAAAGATGTATTTTTAATAATGTTAGAGAAGCTGCAAGCTACATAACTAATAATTTTGTTCACAATCTAATTACTACTGTTTTAACACTTAAATCACTAATCTAATTAGTCCGAATCGATACCTAGATACTTAAAAACCACTGTAATATTAATTAAAATTTGCAAAAACGAAACAAAATAATTTACCACTTTAAATTCAATGATTGAAATGATTATAATTTTTTCAATACTGTCCTCGTTCCTACATTTGACTTTACAATAATTTAAATTGCTAATTTACCTCTAATATTGATCGATTTCCTATATTTCATATTAAATTGAATTTATAAAAGCATAATAATTCGTTTATTTTTGTCTAAAACGTTTTAAATTACCCAAAATATTGAAAATATTCAACACGACCTACAATATTAAATAACCTCGTATATTTCCAAACGATTGTTAAACAGAGATGGAACGTGTAGTTTCTTGTATTGAATTCCGTTATAAATCTAGTTGTTTACATTTCATTAAATTATGTATTTACGATTTATAATAAATTTGGTGTAACAATTAATTGAAAAAAAGTATTTTATTACTATTGAAAAAAAAAAATAAAACCTCGTTAACACCTGATTAAAAATTTTTGTTGACACAATAACAGATCGTGCAACAAAGCTCGACAATCTTATCTAGTTCGTTAACCTGACGTCAGCTGATTGAAAAATATAAATAACTGTCGAAGGAAGAAGTCAGGTTAGTATAATTTTATCTGCGAAGTGGTACACTACGTTGAAGCTAAACCGTTGCAAATATTGTGAAGGTTATTGTTATAAATAATATATTGTTGAATACTAGAGACAATAAAAATGTCTGAAAGTCATTTCGACGAATACGAACACTACAATTTCGAATATGACAAACATTTATACAGTGGTAATAGCGGTAAACAGAGGTCCAAGAGAGAAGTCAGCGAACATACCAATCATTTCGATCCCTCAGGCCATTCTAGAAAAATCGCTATCAAACTTATGAACGCTGAATCGAATAAGAAGAAACAAACTGTGTGATGAAAGTGAAAAAATGGCTAAACGGATAAACTTTATGATGAAGTGGAAAGCGATTTCGAATCAATATTGTACTGGTTTTTTATGATAAAAAATAATTACTAATGGAAATAAATATTGTATTATTTATATCATTATTTTTATATACACCTACATCTAGTTTTGTTGTCGTACAACTGGTTTTCAAGGTTATGTATATTTTCTAATGAGTTATTGATATAAACACGAGGATAAGCTTTGACCTTATACTGAAACTTTTTAATTAGGTTTATTCTTTATATAAAATGAGTAAATATTACAAAATGAGGGATTATTTTGTGATTATGAATTCATTTATCCTCACAAGGTAAATTTTAAAAAATCTGGGAGTCTAATTTATATTACAGAAAGTATGCAAAACAAAGGATTTAGATAAAGAAAAAAATCTGTCTAGATTTCAGACTACTTTGTATGAATATGAATAATCAGAAGTAAATAAATAATAAAATAGTGTGTTTGACATTTGAATTTACAAAAAAAAAGTAATTTCACAGTAATATACAAGGTATGTTATAAAGTGGTTTAAGGTGTTAAGTTCGTTTTTAAGAAGTAACAAGATTTTTCGGCTATACGAATGAATTGTTGGAGGAGACCTGGAAGCCGAATTTATATACCTGCGGTATTAAAAAGAGCTGAGTTTCCAGTAGGGAATGTCAGTATCTACTTTATATCGATTTAGAAAGAGCAGCGAGAATATAAAGCACATTAAGGGCGTTGTTTTAATATTGAGTAGCGACGACGGTATTATGAAGGTTCTGTTTGGTATTAAAAAGAGTACACGCGACGACAAGCCTCCTGAGGATACCGCTGGGGATATTAAAAAGATTATTCTGATTATTTCAATTTTTTACATAAAAAATGAAGGAAAAGCCAGAAACCTTGAAATTATTTCCTCAATTTGTAAAATAATTTCCTTTGAAATTGTTTTTTCTTACCTTCATGAACGTGGCAATTAATTGTTCTTTTCTTCTTTTCGCTTCTTCTTCCATTTCAGCTCGATGCTGCATATACCTCGCCCTTTCTTCATCGGACATTTTGGCTAATTTATTAGCTACGGATTTCTTCTTCTTTCCTGCCATATTTAACGAAATTTAATCTTGAATTTCTTTACCGAACACTATTTATTACTTAATACGTTTATTTCGTACATATACACGTATTTGATCAATGATTACATGGCAACCGTTACAAGTATTCATGATTTTCGTTAGAAACAGGAAATATTTTTATTTGGTACCAATTTTTTATGATAAAGAAATTAATATTAAATAAAAAAACACAAATCGACATACTAGAGGTATTTGTGAAGACTTTTAGATAAGAATATTACTTTTTCGCTGCTATTAAAAAAATGACCACTTAGCATCGTGATTTGACCTTGTAAAAAAATCATGGCCGTCGTTACCACATAAAACATAATAAATATGATGGCAGTAATACTCAAACTAAAAATATGTGTTTATAAAATGAAATCGGATTGATAAGTTAAGAAAACACAATTTATTTTCAATATTAAAAGAGTTTGATACGGTTTAATTATAATTTAGAACTGCAAAACACATCAATCATCCGCCATGATTGTTAAAATACCAATTATAGTATAAGGGCCCTTTTACACCGGGGTAACACTATGAGGCATATCACAAATTGTGGTATGCGTCTCATTGTTGCATTCTACAAAAATAAGTGCCTTATTTAAATGTCAAATGAGGACTTTGAATTTTAACTACAATTAATTGCACCATATATTCAAAAAGAGGACTCTACCAACATGGGTTTCCTGTAGATACTGATATTCTCTTCGTCTAAATACAATTTTTCTACAAAGTTACGTTTCACTCTGTTTTTATAATTTGAATTGCGGACATCCCACAATACTTCACACTTTCTATAATCTTCAATGAAGTCTAAAAACTTTTCATTACTTTACTATTTAGTTATTTTTATGTTTGTTTATACAAGATTTGTCTATAAATTGTAACAATTTTTTGACAATCTTCACTTTTCAAAACAAAAAAAATATAATCTAGAAACTATTTTGGCGCAACAATAATTGCGACATTTTTAATTATTGTTAATTAGAGCATGCGGCTCTGCGGTATGTCGCATAGTTTTGCCCCGGTGTAAGAGGACCCTAAGAAATGTTATAATTATTGTACTAAGGCAGCGTTGTCGGGTGTACTAACTCTTCAGTAGATCTACTGATTTGATAAATGAATTATTGGAATATATCTTCATTTTATGTGAAAATGAAATATAAATTAATTTCTAATATTTTTAAAATTGACTCATTATGCTCATTCTTACAAAGTGTTTTATGGAAATCAAATATTCCTCAAAAAATTCAGTAATTCAGTAAGCTGAAGAAATGCAAATTTCTGATCCCTGCTGCCGATGTGCTCTTTGTTGTGTGATGCAAAGAAAGAGAAATTTATGGGACAATCTGGGAGGTTTACAGAAAAAAAAACTTAGGAATTTGATTATTACAAGATGGATCAAATAGCTCATGACCAACAATAGTGTGGACGCTCATCTTTGGTTACTTATGAACTTGTTTACGCAATTGGAAAGAAGCTTAAACAAAACTGCAAGTTTACAATTAGTGTTTTTGCTAAGGAATTTCCGCAAACTTTATGATCACTAATTCATTAAATGACGAGCTGGAAGAATATGTTTCCACAAGATTGAACATAAATGGCAATCTTCTATGAAGAATGCTTACAAAAACTTGTGCTACACTATAAAAAGTGTTTCCAAATTTCAAAAACTATGTAGAAAATTATATGTACAATAAACATTTCTTCTGTATCTGTACATGTTTTTTTTACTTATATTTTAGATATACCTCGTATTTAAGTTCAATATACTCAATGGTTTTTCAATTTTGTTCTGAATATTATTTCTCATAAAAATAACCCTCATTCAATTTGTTAAATTTCATTTATTTCATCTTAATGTGTATTTTTTATTTTCATGTAAACAGAAATTTGTAGTTTAAATTTAATTGGTTTGGTTAAGTTAAAATAATAAAAATTAATTATTTTGTTGTTGTTTCATAAGTGCAAATTTTTCCAATTTATCCCTTAGTATTTTTCAAAATCAGTTTACATTTATTTATAAATCATGTTTTTTTACAAATACTTTTTACTACCACGAATTTACTGTAAATAAATAGAAAATCGACTTACGGGTTATTGAAACACAAATATTCCTAAAAAAATAAAACATTCCTGTTAATTTACACATTTAATTAAAAAATTTACAAATAGGTAATTCTATATATACACACAAACGCGACAGTTTGTATATTTCATTATTAAATGCTCACTTACTTATATATGAAAATTAAAGCAGCTTTTCATTGTTATTTGGTTTTACAAATTTTTTCTTCGACTTGGATTTTTTCTGTTTGTTGAATTTTTTCCCTAACGTGTCTACTAAAGTTGAATAACCCTCTGCCATTTCAGCATCTGTTACATCCTTTTCTTTCTTCCGTTCTTGTTCTTCTAAAAGTTTTGTGTATTCGTTTGCCATCAACTTTTCTATTTCCGGATTCATACCACCAAATGATAATCTACCATCTATAAGATTCTTGCAGTTAACTATACTAGTTGATATGAAGACGAGGTTTCCCGTTCGTCTCATTTCTTCTGTAATTTCATTCGAATACATTTTATTCCCTTCTAAATCATCAGCTAATTTTTCTACTTTCTCTTTGGTTTTCTTCATGAATTTCATTTCTAGAATGGTTTTAGATAACTTAACATCTTCCTTTTGATCCATTATTAAATAATAATTTTTTAAAAAATTTAGAATATATTGGTTTATGATAACTAGGGTTAAAATACTCTTCTTTTTCAACTCAAATTGTCAGATAATACGGATATGATATGTATAAAAGATATTGTGGAATCGTATAAAAAAGAAGATAATTTGACACTTTAAAAATGTTATTAATTAACATGATTTATTTAAGATGAATTATTTTCGTTATTCGAAGTCAATTTTTCGATCAAAAAAAAATATGTATCGTATGTTCAGGAACAAAGCTCCAAATCTAACGAAGGGTATATTTTTATTATATAGATCCTTGACTTTCCCGATCATTTACTCTTCTTTTTTAACTCAAATTGTTAGGTAATAGGATCTAATATGTATATAGGAAATTGTGGAATCGTTATAAAAAAGAAGATAATTTGACACTTTTAAAAATGTTATTAAATAACATAATTTGTTTAAGATGAATTCTTTTCGTTTTTCTAAGTCAATTTTTCGATTAAAAAGTATTACATATCAAAAAAAATATGTATCATACGTTCAGGGACAAAGTCCCGAATCTAACGTTAGAGAATACTTCTATTATATAGATCATCAAGGAATGGTAAGTTCAATTTCTTATTTTGTTTAAGGAATATAAAATTTTTCATGGCTAAATTTATTAATTTTTCGATATATTTATTTTCATAATTTTAGTTATTTTTAGATGATGCCCGTATGAAAAATTTTACATCCTGTTTTAAAGACAAAAAATTTTTGAAATTCTTCTTCAACCAGTTAAAATTAAACAACACAGGTTGTTACGAAGAATTTCCTTACATATCGTTATGCGGTAGAGAAAGGAATTTTGTAAGATGTGACGATTTTCCGATAGTTTTCACACATGTAGTTAAAACAGAATCAAACGAAACTCGCTTGGGATACAACCATGCTGGTAATTTATTAACATCAACGTTTTTTCCTGATAAAATAATAATGTTACCACAAACTGGTAGAGTATATCATCCATTTTCCGCTAAAGTAGGAGGGATCGGATTAGTAGCTTCCAAATTGGCTGTAGAATTCAGTAGATTTTTCAAATTTAATAATGGAGAGATGAATCCCCCAACTCACTTCACATTTGAGGATGTTACTTATAATTTAGATACCTCGTGGTATGATAAGATGAAAAAATTGTAAATCGATGTTAGTTTGTGGGATATAATTACACTCAATGGGAAAAAATATAATCTTATTTATAACCCCATACCAATAGTTTTTTTTGTTGAGTTAAATGCATCAAATAATTAGTGAGAATGTCTTTACAACTAAGAGAAAGATTGTTTACATTCCTTCCTTTGTATCATGGCGTCTTTGATACTTAATTAAAAACGAGAAATCGATTTTATTAACATTCGAATCGAATTCATGATTACTTTCTAATTCTTTTTTCGAGAATTGATAATCTATATTCATGTTAGATTATTTTCGAGTAATCGTGCATAGGCGTACAAGATCGTAGACGTTGATTTATCAAAATATCAACTACAAATAAGGCAAAAGTGTATTTTTTGTGTTGTTTGAGACAAAAATTTTAAATATCCTAGTTAAATTAATCCGATCGATGTGGCAATAATTTTTAGACAAAATGGCGGATTGTTAAGCTCAGCTGTTTGGAAATAATCAGACATTTCAATGATCTGACAATTTTTCAATATGGCGTCTACTAAATAAGTTTATTATGCCCTATGCTAGTTTTTCCTGCAATGATGTCTTTTAAATATTGATTGCGAACTAATTCACTCGAATATACTTCAAATAAACACAAACATGTCTCCTTAGTTCACATTTTGAAACTAGCCATAAACGCCATATTGAAATTGTATCCATAAACGCCATTTTGAAACTGTACCCATAAACGCCATATTGAAATAGTACCCATAACCGCCATATTGAAATTGTACCCATAGACGCCATATTGAAACTGTAGCCATAAGTGCCGTGTTAAAACTGTACTCATAAACGCCATATTGAAACTATACCCGTAAACTTCATATTGAAACTGTACCCTAAACGTCAAACGCCATATTGAAACTCTACCCATAAGTGTCATATTGAAACTATACATAAATGCCATATTGAAACCGTATCCATAAACGCCATATTGAAACACGTGGTTTGGAGGTCATAATATCCAACGTTTTAATGACTGTAAACAAACATAATCAATCATTTAGGTACAATTGGTGCAGTTTTACTCATTTATTTCGAAAAGAACCATTTATTAAGACAGTTTGATGTATGCTGAAGGATTTAAATAATGCCAATTAAAATAGATACATAGAAGTTGTATGTCGGCGTCATAGTTGTTTACAACTTTTATAGTTCCTACATCGAAATATATCTAAATGAACGTATACAGTTCGATGACTCGCATATTAATAATAAATATAATCACGACAAAATTTAACTGCAATATATATATATATATATATATATATATATATATATATATATATATATATATATATATGAACAGAAAACAGGTTTGCTGCTACAATAAGTACTAATCTTTTATTTCACTTATAAATTCACCTAGTGAAATATTGTAGTTACTGTGTATATAAAGTTTATCTATGGTTTTACGTCAAACGCCAGTTCAATATGGCGTCAAGACATCATCGATGTTTATTTCGGGATACAATCTGTATATATTATGCTGAAATGATTGGTTACAGTACAGTATGAAATTGCAAGAAGGGATTTAAAAAAAACACGTTATTAATAATAAATCGGTTCAATTTTATTTTAATGAAGAAAAATTTAAAGTTAATAACAAGTTTTATAATCGAATGGTTAAAACTTTGTAGTCAACAAATAATCAATGTATTTGGCAAGAATTATTGAAATTATTATATGATAACAAGGTGTAGCTGAAAAATAACCAATTTGAGTGAGTTGCTAGAAAAAAAGAACAGACGTACATGTAAGGTAAAAAAATTATATCAAAATAAAAAATGTTCTATTTTTTTTAAATAATAGTTTTGTTTTGGGATATTGATGACCTTATTGAAGATTAACAGTTCATAGTGAGAATAGTAGTGATAGTGAAGAGTGTTTCTATATAATTTACAGCAGAAAATTTGTACTTTTACCGAAGAATCAAAAAGAGAAACTGAAAACAGTAATAATTAGAGGATATTAGTTCGAATACTGATAATTTGATATAAAGTCTCTCAACTAGTGGCTTTCAGATTTTATATGCTTAAAAACGTTAATAGCTTGGAATACAATACCAAAAGACTAGTAATGAGCATTATTTCTACACATTTTTAAGTCTGAAGTTTTCGAGAAAATTCTAGATAACAAATTGAGATCAAAAGTAGAGAAAATACACTAAAAGCTCTCCGCTGAGACAAAAATGCGTTACAGTTACATAAGTTTAAGAAATCTCTAGGTGAAACCACTTTTTCCAAACTGTTTTTTGAACACACCTTTGCAGACAACTGTGTTAGTCTTAAGATAGGAATTAATGTCATCAATTACACCAAAAAAATTTTGAATTTTGAAGACGGTAAAGTTCATACCAGACAGTGTAATCGTGAGTGTTGGTATAGTGGTGGTGTAAACAGTGTGTCCCGTAAAATCTCAAGGGTTTGTTTCATTTTTGTTTCCATGTCGAATAAAAATTAAAAAACTAGTATCGGTTATGCTAGACTTTTAAAATACTAAAATTAATCTAGAAGTTTCATTTTGTTGTTCCTCATGTTTTTATTTGATGGTTATTTAACAGCAACATGTTTAAAACTCTTATAACTTTTTCATTCATTTCACGATTTATATTTACAGAATTTGCAAAAAAGGCACTTTTTCTACATTTTTTTAAGCATAATATTTGATAATTGACAATATTGCACACATTTAAAATATTTTCTCGGTTTACCACCAAAATTGATCTAGATAAATATGAATTTTTTGCACAAATTGGCATTAAACCTGCAAAATCAGACAGTACTTCTTCTCGGTGTGCATTTTTCTCTAAAAAATGTGGTAATACACCCAGAAAAAAAAAATTATTTCAACTTTCTGACAAAAAATCTTTCTCCTGAATAAAAAACTTGATTTAGTTGGAGAAATGCACTAAATTTTAGTCACGATTGCACTTCGACACATAAAATTGAATTAATTCGAATTACTTTCACAGTTGGATAGTTCTGGTACCACAGGTTCCTTTTTCGTATCAGATAGGATGGATTTCTACCAGATATAAAACTCTGAAGTAATAATTGACCTCAGAAGGCTATTTTCCTTTTTCTTTACTAATGGGATAGGCAACGATGGAATATTTTGTGAAATATCGGCTACTTTGCCTCTACCATGGCTATTTTCATCCTTATTTTTTATCAATTATCCCACGTTGTTGCTCAGTCTTTTAATAAATCATCCGTATGAGACCTTTATCCATAAAAATGTTAACATTAACATTAAATATTGCATAACTTAGGCAACAATGAACTGATTATGGGATACATCAGAGTATATGCTGTTTTCTGGTACCACCTAGATCCATTACAAGCACATTACTTTAATGAATTCATATGGGGTAGGTACAGCAGAGATTTTTGAAAAAAGCACGTTCTATCTCCAGTTACTCCAGAAGTTTTTAAATAAGTTACTACAGAAGTTTTTTTTGAGATATTAGCTTCATCGGTAGATGCTCTAGGCAGGTCTGGGGATGGAAGTGACTTATACGGACTTATCACCACGTCTCTAACCGCAGAAGATATCTGAACATATGACTATAAAGAAGTATCGTATATCACTTTCTCACCCCGTATATACAATATTTCTTTTCAATCATAAGTTATAATTAACTTTCATCCTTTCGTTATATAAAGATTACTCTTAGATTTCCTCGGAAATTATTTTATCTTCAAAGAAGGTTACGAGTATGGCATGAATTTTCTTTTACGAACTTTCACTTCCTTGCTTGCATTATACCATGTATACTATTTGTATAAATGGAATTTTATTACTTGGATTTCTTTTATCTGGCTTATCAATCACTTTGTGGGTGTTTTTTCCTTCCAAAGAAGACCTAAATGGTATCCACATCTTTTATTTACCCCCCAGTGTCCATCCTGATCATCATGTTTTACAACCAACAAACGTTTTAACTATGATACTGTGAAGTAAATACAAATTTTCTAATAGATTCTTCATTATTATTAGCATCTTGATCATTTAAACTCCAATTTTTGGTAGTAACCCCGCAATATTTTAAACTACCTCACACCTTGCTATATCTACACTTGTATATTTTTATATGAAAAAATTTTGTCTTTTAAAATTCGCTTGATTGATACTAAATAATTTTTTTTTGTATCAAAATGTTGATGAAAAATTTGGATGAATAAATTTCTAGAACGTTTTTGATTCGAAACGTTCAGTTATGGTCATAATTCGCCATGGGTTTCTATCGGTGTAGCTGGTCTAGTAAGAACCGTTTTACTTCCGGATAGTACCCAAGATAATCCGATTTTTGATCCGCGATCTTCACCTTGGCTCAACATAGTTGCTTTTACCTTATCATGAATATCCGGGTCGTAAGGTTCGAAAGTAATATAGTGTTGATCGTCTATAGGTGGTTCGTCATATAAATGTTTCTTACTTTCTTGCACAAATTCAATCGCTTTCTCTCTAAATTTATTAATATCGGTTTTATACCTAGAAGAATATCCCATTGGAATTAGGACATAAAATAACAAGTAGTTTTATTTAAAATAAAAGTTACTTACATGTTAGCTGCTTCTAAATTAACAGCATGTTCAACACTTTTATCCATATCCAAAAAAATCCATTGGATATATTTCACAACTTGCCAAATGTGCTGGTTTGATTTTGACCATTTAGGAAAGGCTTTGAATAAATTCAATTCACCAGAATCGTTATCTATTACAGGATGAAATAGTTTTGAATGAAAAATAACTTTCTAAAAAGCGAATTATATTAAAAATGTTAAAATATTTTGTTAAATACATACAGGATGACTGGAATCTGGAAATTCTTCATCTAAAAAAATCGTAAATCTGAAAATTCCTTCTTCGTAGTATCCGGAACGTACAAATATTACTCCAAACCATACTGTATAATAAAATTTTATTTGATTATATAAAATTATTGATATCAATATATATTGTTACCTAGAGGACTATTTTTGGACGGAATACAATAAACACCTGGTATATTTTCATTTTGTACCATTTTGCTAAAAACGAAACTCACAGTACGTGAATTTTAAATAAAAATAAATACTTTACAATTCGGCCAAAATGACGTATTCTTGTCGATATACTTTGTACAATTTCTGTACATCTTCATTTTGTTTACCAGATACTAATTGATCCGGTAGTGGTTCTGGTGGTAATACTCTTCTAAGCGATCCTTGTCTTTGAAAATTATCATCTTCCTAAACAGTATTCTTAATAATAAATAAAATAGGAAGTTTCTAAATTGTATTTCAATACCTTTGTTAATGACGCATGCATAATAAGATTAAAATAATAACACGAAAATAATATTAAAAAGTCTCATTAATTAGTCAGTTACATTTAAGATAAGATATCAGATAATCTCTATTTATAATTTTGTAAACAAATTTGTGATGTTATAATATATGCGTGATGTGTACTATGAACTACAATTATTACGAACATGACATATGACATATTTGACACTTCGGGAAAGTTTAAATCAATTACTTAAAAGAGAAGAAAAATTAGTAGGACACGAAATTAATATTACAAAATCTCTTCAATTAGTCAATTACATTTGAGATACTATATCGATAATCTCTATTCATAATTTTCTAAACAAATTTGTGATGAACTACAATTAGAAAATGACATATGACATACTTGACACTTCGGGAAAGTTTATATCCACTACTTAGAAAAGAAGAAAAACTAGTACAACATAATTATATTAAAAAAACAACTTACCTCAAATAATAGAATAAAAATTTTCACGGTTACACGTTAAAGTTTTGTTGTCACATCCTAGTTTCTCATTTCAATTCGCTTTTTTTATTTTGAAACATTTTATTGTACTTCTTGCTGTGTTTATTGAAAGTAAACGTGAGTATGTCTTCTAAACCCTCTTTATTTATTGATGATTATTTCATTATATTTCTTTTATTCTGATTAAATTTTTCAATACTGTATTATCAAATTAATAAGTTTAACGTGTGTATGTAAATTATCATCAAGATAAACACAGATACTTAAACATACAAACATTCAATACAAACGAAGTTCATATGCCATGACAAAGGATCATATCGAATCCTTCTTGAAATAATTTTAAGTGTTTTGTTCATTTCAAAGAATAAATTGTCACCTTAGAAATACTGATTATTCAAATAAATAAAGATAAAAGGTAATTTTTGTAAATGAAGTGGCTTCAAATCTTTAAATATAATTTTATGTAAATCCGTGTTATAACCTTAATTTACAAGTAGACATTAAATATTTTACAGAAAGAAATTTATAAATTGGAATCCAATTCAGTAAAATATTCTTGTAATTTCTATTGAAAGATTTAGGAAATAAAAACAAAGACCAAAATACAATAAAAAGAAGAATCGAGAATAAATAGGAATCAGTTCAGGGACCAATCGCATGCGCAGTCTTAAAACAGTTCATTGTTTGCGTCAAGTCGATTCAAGGACCCTTCCACAAGGAATTATTTTCGCGGTGAATTAACATCCTGAATAAGCTCATAATCAATATTTAATTAGTTAGCAACTGATTTGGAATTGGTTTTAAATCGACACGTAAATAAAGTTTATGCCTCTTTTTCTTGTGACTTTGGCTTTTCTCATATGAGTACACAGCTACCGAATATTTTAGTGCCTTCGATTGGGTATAAAACCAGCTCACGATAAGATTGAGAGAAGAATTTAGAAAACGTCAAAATAATTTGTGAATATATGAATTTTAACCTCAATATTATAAGATATTTACTAAATTCTGTTATAATTGATTCGGAAATTTCATTAAAACATTTTTTATAAACTTATTGTGTCGATTGAAAATGTTTTTTGTTAAATTTCTTATTTCAAGACAATGTAGTAATTAGATAGTAATAATTGTACGGCTTAACTAGAGGGGTGAAATGAAGTGAGGTAGGTTCTTTTTAACCATAAATATATTTTTGATCAAAAAATAAATAAAACAAAAATTTTTCTATAAATTCTCTGTTGATTAATGGATGAATTGCATTAAATCACCCAATTTATTTAGGTAAAAATCAGGTATTAGGTCTTTATCGTCCTTTTTATTTGATGTTTTCTTTTGTGTAGCTTCATCTAATGTAGTGACACCAGACAGTACCAAAAGTGTTTGAAAACCACATCTAGTACCCAACAAAATATCTGTGTTCAATCTACAAAAAATACAATGTAGAAAACAGAACTAGACAAAAATTCATCATCATAACACATGTTACAAACTATACTACCATTCATGAAAATCGAGTTTAATCGACTCTAAACGTCGATTATTTTTATGATAAGATCGGTTTTTGACTTAAGTCAGAGTCGACTTTCTAACCCTGGTATAAAAAAGAATAAGAATAGAGGTTATGCGATAGAAAACTTGATATTATTTCGTAACGAAAATGTTCAATATTTGTTTGTTAAAATGCTTTAAAATGTTGTTAGTGCTATACAAAAAAAAAAAAAAAATATTGGTATTTTAACGTTTTAGTATATCGCTACGAACACTTTATTTCTCTAGTGAAAGATATTAGCTTATTAAATGCAAGTGAGGTTAGGTTGAGATTATTTATAAAAATTTTCAGTAAATTCTATAAAAAAGGTAAGATTTTCCAATATGAATCCTAAATATTATGAGAAAGATGTTTAATTTATACAGTGCAACTCTAAAAAATGGTAAAATCAACGATATTTTTCGTAATAAATGTTGTAGTGTTAATACTGGAATAAATTATTATAACATTGCTTAAACTTGTAATAAAATCGAACAAAACTATAATATAAATGTAAATACGGGTGAAAATTTAAAATAAATTCAAATATTTACAGATTAGAAATAAATTGCTCTAATAATAACATACATCCTACAAAACTAATTTTTACATCATTCTCACATGATATACTAAAAATTGAATAATAAAATCACTAATTTGTTATAATTATGATGTATAAAGATATTTACCTGTCTCCGATCATTATGGTCCTCTTTGGATCGATTCCGTACTCATTAATTAGAGCTTCGGCTATATAAGAATTTGGTTTACCGACGACAACAGCTTCCCTTTGAGACACAGTCTCGACTGATCTAACAATAGACCCCGTACCGGGTACTACTAGATCGGTGCTAGTGGGAAACCTCTCGTCTGTATTAGTAGCTATAAATAAACAAGCGGGTTTGCTAAGGTAAGTTGCTGCTTTTAAAAGTTTTATATAAGAAAAATGTTCATCGAATCCTACAATTACAGCCCCAACTTCTGGATCCGGACGAAAATTATCGATAGCATTGGCCAGATTAGTTTGAATAATGTCAGGCTGAAAATATTATCATAAGTCGTCCACCAAAAACCAGAAGTATATATGAAATATGAATTTTTTTTTAATCGAAACAAGTAATTACCCCAATTCCTAAATGTTGAATTCCAGCTGATTCTAATTCCTGAGTTATACCTTTTGATCCTATAACGTACACTTTCTGGTTGAAACCGGTATTTTTTAAGTAAGATACAGCTAAATACGCTGTTGACATGACATCTTCCTGGAATTAATTAGAGCGACCTTCGTACATTGCATAACATTATTCAATTTGTATTTTTTTTAGTTTTAACTTTACCGAAAAACCTAACTAACCTTGTCAATATTAAATCCTAATTGTTTAGCCTTAACGACTAACTCTTCTCGGATTTTTGTTGAATTATTTGTAACGAATATAACTTTTTTTTTAATTTCTTTGAGTCGATTAATAACCTCAACCGAACCTGGTATAGGTATATTTTCTAACCATAAAACTCCATCACAATCGACTAAAACCGTATCGATAGAATCCAAAATTTTACGCACTTCTGCTCTGGCTAATTTGGATATATTAGTCAGAGCAGCGAAACTAGAAAACATTTTTCGGAAAATGGTTATATTAAAATTTGTAATTTATATACTGAATCGGAGACAACTCTCACTTATACTACTTCAAATTCTGACAATATCTATGTTAGATACGTTTGTTTGTACTGTTTAAATCGATAGTTACGTTATGGGTGTGTTCCACATTGTTAACTTTTTTCGTTTGTAGTTGTTTCATATAATTATTAAAAACGTTGTATATTCATGTATATGTCATAGTCAATAAAATTAGGTACATTTCTATATACTTCTACATACCAGATACAAATTTTTTTACTTCTAGGAGCTAAGAGCTGGAAAGGAAAAGGCCATTTAACATGATTTCAACATGTTCGTTTGAATTTTCGGAGTAAAACAATTTTTTTTTGCTTTCAAGTATTGTCATTTAAAAAATAACTTGAGTTTCTAATTTAATTATTATTAGTATTATCTCATTTTATATGAAAGATTTTGCTATTATATAACAAGTAATAGCTATAACTACCTGTTGTAAGGTTCAGAGTAATAGGATTAAAAAAAGAAGAAAATGGTTATACGTCAAACACTTTAACGTTGTCAATTTGCATTTGTTAATTTAACTTTATCTTTACAAATATTTTTAATAATGGCAAAACCTTCAGGATACGATACACACAGTGAAGGTCCGGGATTTGTAGGAATACGATTTTGTCAAGAATGGTTCGTATAAACATATCGAAATATTAAACATCTTTCATGTATTAAAATACGATGTTTTAGTAATAATATGTTATACCCCAAAGAAGATAAAGAAAACAAAATACTTTTATACGCTTGTAGAAATTGCGATTATAAACAACATGCCGATTCAAAATGTATCTATGTTAACAAAATTATGCACGAAATTGAGTGAGTTTTGCTCAATATTTTATTTGAACATAACTAAAAAGGTGTTTATTTCAGTGAACTTACTCATATAGTAGCCGACGTAATTTCTGATCCAACATTACCCAGAACAGAAGATCACCAATGTCCTGAATGTAACCACAGGTAAGTAAAAGGATCTAAATTTTACGTTATTATAGTGAGTGAGTTATTTGTAGGGAAGCCGTATTTTTCCAAGCACAAACGAGAAGAGCTGAAGAAGAGATGAGACTGTACTATGTATGTACGAATCCACATTGTGCCCATAGATGGACGGAATGAATTGCCATTTCCCCGGCTCACACTATTTTTAATAAATCAAATCTCGTATTTTAATATCATATTAAATATAAAGTAATATAAAAATAACATTTGATATTGTGTTTCATTTAGTGTAATTTTTTCTATAGAATATAAACCGAAAACATACAATGATCTATTTAAATTTATTAATTATGAGTGAAAGAAACAGGGTGTTCCATGATAAATTTAATTGAAAATATAAACATAACCTTATACTTTTAAATTTCATCAACTCTAATATTACATATGAAATCTGGCTACATTGCAAATGTTTATATTGTAAATCCTGTCTGAGTTATATATATAGGGTGGAACAGAAAGAGATGAATAGTTTCTTGAGGATTATATGATTTTTTGACAAACTTTTCTATTAGACGACTCAGAGGAGCTCTTCCGAAAACTGCGATGTATTCGCGAAAATTACGAAGTAGGCGACATCTGTTAATTTTGTTTCGAACTTCAATAGAGGTGAACAATAAAGCCAAAATACGAACTAGTTTTGTTGTTTTATAAACAATAAAAAATGTTTTGTTTGAAATTTTAGTCTGAATAGAAAAATAAAATAGCTGTTTTAAGTGCTTTTTTGAGATAAAAATAACTACACATCCATAAAGTGCACTTCCTAAATAATAAAAAAATGGTTATTTCATGAGGCTGGGAATTTACACCTGACGTCTGTAGACACAAACTTTTAATAGTTTTTGAATTTGCACCTTTTAGTCCACGTAATACTAAGTATATGTTTAAAAACCGCTTCACTTCCTTTTAATGGTCTGCTTGTGACTCGTAATATATTTCATGATGTTAAAGACGGTTACAAAAGAAATACTACCAAAATCGCTAAAAACACAAAAAAAACAGAACTGTATCAAACGCCATCTAGTGTAGTGACACGTGATATTCACCAATACTATATACGAGGTGTGGTTATTAAATAATGTAATGTATATTTATTTATTATCACCTTCAGTATACAGAGGACTTGATGCAAAAAATTCGGGAGTGAGTAGAAGACGTAAAAATAATGTTACGACATAAACAAAATTTCTCGTTTCTGAGTTATAGGGAATTACCAAAATATGGCAATGTGCGACAAGAGGGAGGGGGGGAGTAAAAAGTTTTGTGACTTACTACTACTACTGAATATACTGTTTACATTACCACTACACCAACACTCACAATTAGACTGTCTGACGCGTGTTTCGATAACCAAGACTGAAGGTAAACTAAAATCTAATAACTTGATTTACCTGTTTTATACTAAATTTGCCCACCAATAAACCTTCTCCCGCGAGAAGAGCTACACTTACATCTAGCAATTTCAATGCTCTCAAATGCATCGAACAGCTTAGTATTGGATACATTTTTTGATAATTTTACATTTGACGTTAGAGAGTAATCTTAGAACATAAAGTACTACTCTACATTATAATAGAGTAATCTTCATGTTATTTAGTCTATGATTCTGTAAATTTAATGTCAATGACTTGTTCAGTGTTACTACTAAATTCAATGTAGCCAACGTAAATTATGACGTAATGGCGCTTTGTCCGCTGAGAGTTAGGATTCCATTTTGTTTTTCTATATTTACGCAGTAAACATGAATAAAATTTATGATATTATGAATATCTTTGTTTAGCATTGAAGTCTCAAATCTAATTAGAAAATATATATTAACACAAAAATGGCTTTTTAAGTAGTTGTTTCACATTGTTGACTATTTATTTTTTTCTTGAATATCTTTTGAGAGACTTTATTTATTTAATTTCAGTTATTCGTGAGTTCTAAATTCCCTTGTATAAATAAATGTTTTTTATTCAAAACTTGCATCTCATTTTTTAAATCACGCCCCTCTCGTTTTAATTTATTCCACCTCGTATAGTGTCAAAACGTCAAAAGCTAACCGGTAAGTTATTTATTTTTCCAATTTTTTAATCAAATAAACTTTCATTTCAAATATTTCATATATTTTTTAAATTTGTGAACATTAAGAGCGATAAAAATATTTGGAATAAATTATCTATCCATATGTTGAATCTTTTCAACTAATTTAATGGTAACTAGAAACGTTTAATTATAAATTTATCTATATATTATTAAATTGATGCTGGCAAACGACCTTTTATCAATAAGAAAACGATTGATATCTTTTAGTTCACAAAGAAATGACCTCAGTTAAGTACAGTTCAAAGCTCATATTAAAATAATTTTGAAAATTTTGCAAAAGAGCATTAACGAATTACAGGTGTCTTTTTTATCGGCCGAATTTTCACGCAACTGTCCTCCAGATGACATTGACAATTATTAAGAATATTTTGAAGCCAGGGGTGGTAAAGAGCGCACTTTCTTCGAAAAAAATGGCTTTGAATAAACTTTCTATTGATGCACTAGACCTTGCAAACAAAAGGGTATTAATGAGGTAAGTGAATATATATTAAATTTTACTCATTTTAGACATTGACAATTAATAGTTTTTACGCTTATAGGTTAAGTTACTCAATTTTTTTTTCGGTACCCAAGTTGATTTATTAATTTACTGTTTTATTTACAAATATAAAAGCCAAAATATTTTTATTTATTGATTATTTATTATATTATGAGCTAAAATTGAAAAAAAAAACTTTGTTGATTATTATTTTAATTATTTTATAGCTATGTAGCCACAGGCATATTTAATTTTTTAAATAAAAAAGTAGTAATCTCTCTTCCATTCTATTTTTAATCGTATATATTATTAATTTTCATACATTTTCTAAGTAGTTTAATATTATCTTAATAGAAGTATAATTTCTTTTATGAAGTAAAAAAAATTGTAAATATCATGTGATCTTATATAATCCAGGTTACTAGCTGTTTAAAAATATTTTTAGAGTGGATTTTAATGTTCCATTGAAAGAAGGTGTTATTACCAACAATCAAAGAATAGTAGCAGCTTTGGATACTATTAAATATGCTCTGGATAAAAACGCAAAGAGTATTGTACTTATGTCCCATTTGGGACGACCGGACGGTACCCCAAATCCAAAATACACTATGAAACCAGTAGCAGGTGAATTAGAGAAATTATTGAGCAGGTAAACGATTAATTTTAATAAACTAGTGCTCTACTATTGAATTAAAACATTTTAGACCCATTCAGTTCCTTCCTGATTGCGTAGGTCCTGAAATCGAAAAGGAATGCGCCGATCCCAAACCAGGGACTGTTATTTTGTTAGAGAATCTTCGATATCACATCGAAGAAGAAGGTTTTTATCTTAACATTTAATATTTCAGGAAACTTAACAGTTTATTGTCACAGGTAAAGGTGTCGATGGTAGTGGTAACAAGGTTAAAGCCGATCCAGCCAAAGTTAAAGAATTCCGTACAAGCTTGAGAAAATTGGGGGATCTTTATGTTAATGATGCATTTGGTACAGCTCATCGCGCACATTCCTCCATGATGGGTGAGGGCTTCGACAAAAGGGCTTCAGGGTTTTTACTCAAGAAGGAACTTCAATATTTTGCTAAAGCTTTGGACAACCCAGAAAGGTAAAATAAATTTTTTTAACAATATTGTACTTCCTCTGATGGTATTTGTATCAAATGGAAAAGTGAAGTAATTAAAAAAGTTACTGGGTATCAGATCTGGTAAATGTAATGGACAGGTTGTGAATTCAGGTCCCAGACTGATTGTAGAAATAAATTCGTGAAATATGAGTATGAATGTTGTTGCTTTTGTATTTCTCACAATGTTTTTCATTCCAAATACACTAGGTGCTAAATAAGCTGGTGGATGGTGCAGTAGTTCAGTTAATTTGTCGCTCATATATGATGAAAATTGCTTGAAGTGTTGCCAGATATATTCCAGGCGAAGTCCAAGTCTTGTATTAGAGTAATTTTGCATTTTATTGAAATTGAACATTTGAACTACTCATTTTGTACATGTTTTTCATAATAACACAGAGGAAAGGTCTCCAATAGCTGGAATATTGTTGATGAAGTAAAAATATTGATTTAAAAATGTACAAATAGTGATTAAAGAACCTTAATGTAGTTCAAGACTCTTCAAAGGAGTAAAAATTGATGATGCGAAGGTTAAACAATGTAAATGTTGTTGCTTTAGTATTTTGCTCAGAATTTTTTGTTCAGAAAAACACTAGGTATTAAATATGTGAATTGTGGTGGATGATCCAGTAATTTGATGTCATATACAAAGGAAACTGCTTCAAATGCTACTGGATATGAGGACAGGATAATATAAGATACTTCTAGTACCGTATTTGTAATTTATCGAAGCTTGGTTTGTTTAGAGTAACATTTGAACTACTCATTTTATTAATGTTTGTAGTAGAAGAGATTCAAAAATGATACAAAAGTTATTAAGAGATACTTTGATTGAGTTTCTGACTACTTGTATCAGTATATTGGTGAGATAATAATAAAAAATTCGAAATATCCATCAATTTAATAGTATAAATGTTATTGGTTTTGAATTTTTTCCAAAATTTTTTTATTAAATGGCAATAGGCACCACAAGGGTGGATTGAAATAGATGGAACAGCAGTTCAATTGGTTTGGTGTCATGTATAATGGAAACATCTTTAAATATTGTCAGATATTATCACAGGATTATATAAACGGGCGTCAGTAACTTATCTGGCATATTTTGGAGCAACTTTCTATTATAGTAAAATTAAGGAAAATAAAAATTTCAATTTATTTATCGTGTTATATTTGGAGTGACATTTGAACTACTCATTTTGTGTATATATATATGATACAGTGTCTGTTGTGTTTGAAGTGACATTTGAAATACTCATTTTGTATATATATTTGTCACATTTCCATAGAGGGAAGTTTTTCCCTAACTAATGGATGAAATAAAGCAATAATATGATTAGTGAAGCCTTAAAGGGGCTACAGACTCGACTGTAAACTATGAATTAGTGAAATAAAAATTAAAATATAAAAATGAATGTCGCTGTTTCTGTATTTTTCTCAAAATTTTTGAATCAAATAATGGTAGCCACCGTAAAGGTGGATTGTGGTAGAAAGGAGCAGAAGTTTAATTGATTTGGTGTAATTTATAATTAAAATAACTTGAATTGTTGCCAGATATAATCACAGGATTATATAAAAAGGTGTAGATAATTTGTGAGGCATATTTTGAAGCAACTTTCCATTTTAGAGAAATGAAGAAAAATACAAATTCTTTAATTTCACATATATTTATCGAGTTGTGTTTGGAGTGGCATTTGAACTACTCATTTTGCATCTATATTCATCACAGTTTCGTAGAGGGAAGGCATTCGGTGGCGAATGGATGAGATAAAGCAATAATGTCTCAATGGGGCTCCAGACTCGTCTGTAAACTGTAAATTAGAGAAATAAAAGTCAAATTATAAAGATGAATGTTGCTGCTTCTGTATTTTTGTCATATTCTTTGTTTGGAAAATTACTAGGGGAATTGAGGCGCAGTAATTGAGTTAATTCGTTACTTATATATAACGAAAACGGCTTGAAAAGTCACTAGATATGTAGTGTTAGAACGAATTTTCATTTTAGTGAAATAATGAGGAAGGAATTTCTGTATTTTCAAAAATTTCTATTGGTTCATGTTTGCAGTAACATTTAAACTACTCATTTTGGACATGTTTCCCACTATTCCACAGTTCTAGGCTCCAAAGTAGCGGATTGTGGTGAATAAAGAGATAAACAAGTGATAGGTAGGACCTTAATGGTGCTCAAGACTGTTTGTATGAGTGAATTGGTGAGATAAATGCTAAAAACTCAAAGCTATCATCAATTTAATGATACAAATCTAGCTAGTTTTGTATTTTTCTCAAATCTTTTGCTTCAAAAAGCACTGGGTACTAAATAAGTGAATTGTTGTGGATAGTACACTGATTTGGTGTTATATATATAAAGGACACTGCTGAATATGATCACATTTAGACCTATAACTTCATTTTGAACTCTTATGGGGAACAGAACGTCATCTAGATATACTTTCTGAGCCATTTCTAGATCTAGAGCTACTCCTAGATCTAGTTTTAGACCTAGAATCGGTTTTAGAACGTTATTTTGATCAATTTTTAGGCTTTGAACATGGTTTTAACATTAAATCTTGAAATTACTAGATTACTATCTTTTACTATCTATTTGAAAAGTTATTAGGGGACAAATCTGTAAGATATAGTGGACGTAGCGTTTGACAGTTGATGTTTTTGATTACAGACCGTTTTTGGCGATATTGGGCGGCGCCAAAGTGGCAGATAAGATCCAATTAATCGAAAATTTATTGGATAAAGTGAACGAAATGATCATCGGGGGCGGTATGGCGTACACTTTTCTGAAAGAGAGCAAAGGAATGAAGGTAGGAACCATAATTGAATATACGGGGTCCGTTATATATAGGGCGAGGTTTTACTACTACTGTCAATCGAAATGCGGCGCGTACGAGGGGGCGATTGCTCCATATCGATAATACCAATTGATCGACGAATGTTTTTATTTATTTTTTTTTCTCAAAAACAATTATATTCCATATTGAAAGCGGCGAACATCAGGAGATAGACGATAGCGTAAAAGGAATTTAATAAAAAAACGTTATTTTCATCGACGGAATGTTTCGTTAATAAAAATCGATTCGCCGATATAATATCCGATGTGTTGGTGAATTTTTGCAGATACTTCGGTCGCCTTATCAATTTCGACAAATCGATTTCCCTGAAAATGACAACTTTGGGTTTGTCGTTTCGATTTTCGTTCCGACGAATAATCGATTTATCGTTATAAAAACCTTCCGATAAAATTTCCTCTTCTTTTTCGTCGTAAAATACTTTTATTTTCGGCGTCGATTGCGCCGTCGCCAGCGATACATCGGACGTCGATTCGGTTAATTCAATCGAATTATCGATATTAATCGATTCGTTGTTTCGATTCGTATCGGTGCTGACGTCGATCGTTTGTCTTTTATCGCAAATAACGACGATGTTATTCGATTTATTCGGGTTATCACCTCGATCTAATTCGGTAATTTCCGGTTGATTTTTCATCGAGAACGAAACTCGCTTTGGTTTGGCGCATTTGCAAACGTCGCCGGAGTGTTTTTTGAGGCAGCTCGGTTTTTCGGTTAATTCTTTGACGTCGTCGCCGAGGGTGGCGCGGTGATCCATCGAAATGAAATGGACGGTCGTCGGTACGCTGCTGGCGTAACATATCTCGGTCGTTTTGTGGATTTCGATGGCGGTGTCGGTGTGTATGTCGGTGAGGGAGTCTAAAAATTTCAATATGTTGTAATAGGAGGCGCTTTTTACTAATTCATTCGACGATTTCGTTATTTTTTTCGATCGTTTCACCGCGTCCAAAAACGGCGGTAGAAATTCTTGACTCGGTATTTTTTGTTCGATCGAAGAATATTCTCGAAATATCGGTATCGTTGAATTTTCCTTAGTCTGAAATACAAAAACAATAATAAATAATTAAACACTCTGTATATTTATAATTAACTCACCGTTACTTGAATTTCGTCTAATTGACTGTAAATATCTTCGACCCGACTTATTATTTTATTAACTTGCGCTTCTAAATTATCGTTTTTGTCGTATGTTTCGTCGATTTTATCATCATCGGAATCAATAAATTCTTTTTTGGATACTGTTGTCTTCAAACTTTTTTTCTTCCCCGGTAATATTTTTCGTATCGATGATTTTACATCGATTTTCGTTGTGGATTGTTCACAATCGATTCTCGTAGACATAAAATGATCCGATTTTATCTTATAATCATCTAAATTCAAACCTGCATTTTTTTTGTCTTTGTTTTTATCGATCGCCTTTTCTGAAAATGATAAAAATGGAAAATTGACCTTAAGAAAACTTGAAAAATAAATATATATATCACCTTGGGTGATGCAGTCTCCAATTTCCCCCGTTTTCTTAATTTCGTTCACGCAATTATCTTCTTTTGCTGCTTTTTCACCTGGGAAATTCTTTTACTATTAGAAATTGTAATTAAAAAATCAAATTTCAAACAAAACAATTCTCCTACCGACATTAAATTACATTTTATCCCTCAAAATAATCTACAAATGACACTAAATAGTACAACGACTGTTGGGGCATATAGTTCAAGGTGAAATGATTTTTATTTTCTTTTGAAATTCATAAAAAATTTATCCATTTTCCAACTGTATTTGATTATTCTGCTATTTTATCGAATAAAAATAAGAATTCTTAAAATATATTTGATATGAGTTTGAAAAACCATTTAAAATATATAATACAACAACTGTCGAAACGTAT